>NC_133617.1:648778479-649147489 GCF_048593235.1 Sminthopsis crassicaudata
GATAAGGAAACTGAAGCAAACAGAGTCAAGTAATTTACTCAGGGTCACACAGCTAATAGGTATCTGAGGCAGTATTTGAACTCATGTCTTCCTGACTCCAGGCCTGGTTTGTATTTATTGCCTAACCATCAAATTATCTATCTAAAGGCTAATGACCTGAAATTCTATCAGGAATTTTTGGTTGAGGTACTTTTTCAGTTTGATTCTCAACTACTGTGTCAGGTTATTTAGGAAAACTTTTTGATCAAGGAATTTTCCATTACACTAAAAATACTAAAAAAAAGTCTGTGAGAGGGACTTTCTTTAATATGACAAAAAATAATCCAAAACTAAGAGTTAACATTTTTTTCATTGATGAAACTATACATTCCCAGTACAGTCAATTCTGGGATAAAGGATATGTCCCTTTTCCATTGTTATATTTGACAGAAATTTGATAGAAATTTTTGCTTTGGCAAGAAGACTTAAGTAATCAAAGGAATAAATATTGACAATAATTAAGCAAAATTATCCTATTTGTAGCTGATATGACTTTCTTAATTTGGAAATAATTGTGATGATCAATGCTTTTACTTCAGCAAAGCACATCTGTGGTTATTTTTATTCTTTGTGCTTAAAGAGGATCAAAAATGAATTCATATGTTAGAGTCAAATTACAGTGATCAGACCACTATGCATTTGGAATGCTCTATCAAAAGTCAGGCACATTTAGTCCATGTGAATATTTAGATTCTCTACGTACACACATTTCACATTTCTTTTCAGCTATTTCAATTCTGCTTTGCTCATTTAGAACATCCTCTTCCTTGATAAGGGCATGCTATATTGGGTAATTTCATGTCAATATCTCCCAGTGTCATATAGTCACGTCCGGAGTTCTTCCAAGAGATATTAAGAATATTCTTGTGTTTCTTCTGACCATTTACATGTATATATTATTCCCTGTTTAACCCATTCCCACTATGAGTAGGTTTTCAGAAGTACTAGCCTTTCTCTCCCCCATTTAATGCCTCTGTGTCAGCTTTCCTCTACACCTCATTCTTATAGCATAATTACCAATTTTACTTTTTACTTGAAAGTTTTGCTTTTTTGAGTCAGGTCTACCCTAATCTTTCTTTTCCATGTGTAAAACAAACAATTTGTCCTTATTAATAAGAATATATTGAAATTAGTCTTTGATAAATTGTCTCTTTCTATTGAGTTGAGGTTCTTTTGAAATAAAATCTGGAAAATCTGACTATTTAATTAGTTCCTTTTTTTTCATTCAGTATTATTATACTTAATTTTACTGAATATAATATTTTTGGCTACAACCCTAATTCCTTTGATTGATTATTTATAGTATTCAGAGACTTGTAGTTTTTTATTGTAGCTGCTGATAAATCCTTTGTAATTCTTGTTGTAGCTCCAGCGTAATTTTTTTTATTGTTGTTTCTTCTATAATTTTCTTTTTGATTGGAAGGTTTTGAAATTTAGCAATGATATATTTTTTTTTTTCTTATAGCCTCTCTTTTAAGTGGTGATTGGAGTGATTTTTCTTCTCTGTTTCTATTTTCCCAGGACAATTTTCTTTAATTCATGTATTATTGTGTTAAATGTTATTTTATTTTATTTTTTGATCTGTTGTTTTCCCTATAAGATGTTCCTTATTCTCTTCCATTTTTTCATTCTTTATACTTCGTTTTGTCATTTCTTGGTCTCTTATTGTCTTCCCCTTTCAAAGAATCATTTTCTTCTTTTAAGACTCAGGATTTCCTTTTCTTGTTGGTTGACTTCCTGTTCATAATTAAAAAAAAAAGTTTTTCCTTAATCTCTCTTATTTAATTTTGTCTTTTTTGAGCTCTTCTATAAATTCTTTATAATCATGTAGCCATTTAACATTACTTTTTGGGTTAGGGGAGGCTTGTTTTTACTTCAGAAGCCTCCTTTGAAGATGAATCCACTTTTCCCTATTCTCACAATAACTTTCTACAGTGGGGTTCTTTCTTCTTTGTGCGCTCTCTCTCTCTCTCTCTCTCTCTCTCTCTCTCTCTCTCTCTCTCTCTCTCTCTCTCTCTTTAAATAAGAATTTACAAGTGTAATCACTTCAGTCCTAGATTAAGGGGAGATAGTACTTCTGGCTTCAAGTTTTCTTTCACTTTTCTCCTCTAACTTGGGACCCAAAGCCAAGAACTCTTGTAAGTGCCTGCAGCTAGCAGCTACCTTGCCCCACTGCTTAAGCTGCTCCACTTAGCAGGCTGGTCTGCTTCAGTCTTACCCAGGCTGTGTCTCAGCAGTATATTTTTGCATAGTGTTCCTTTGTCTCTGTCTTCTTGGTCTCAGACCCTAGATTCACCATGCTCTCTGGGAGCTAAAAATTCCTGTGATTAAGGCTGAGATTACTCCAAAACCCAGCTAGTTCCAGGGTTCCCTGCTTGCTAGCTAGTTCAGCTGAGTTAGCCTGGAGGCATTTATATTTTCACAGTGGTTAATCCTCCATCCTGGGGTCTTTCTTCTGAGTTTCTTTAGTTGTTTTGGAAGAAATCTTGTTCTTCCTCTAGTCTGCTTTATTTTTTAATCTCTAATTTAGCCCTGAGGCACAATTTTGTTTTGTTTGTAGAGGAAATTTCTGACACCCTTTGCCATCTTCCCACAATCCTCTTCCACAAAAATCTTAAACAACTATATGATACTGATGAGATATAGATTTGGGGTACCTAAATGAAATTAGGTTGAGGTCTAGTGGCAGGTTCAGGGTAGAGGGAGTCAAATAGAGCTCCCCTGCAACCCTTTTGGATTCGTAGCAAGGATAGGGAGTTAAATGAGGTCAAGTAGCCATGCAAGAGTCCCCAGTAAAGGAATTTACAGACCGTAAAACCTAGATTGATAAAAGAGGTTTATTATGGGGTTTGGAAGTAAGGTTAAAGTCTAGTTAGTTAAAGGTGAAGGTAGAGATAAGAGGGCACCAGAAACAGTGTTCCAGAGGGCAGAGATCCTTGGTATGCCAGATTTAAGGCTGCCATGTTTGGAACCTCTGCAAAGAGAGGACTCCAGCTTGGCTCTTTTATAATGAGAGATTTAGCTAAAGGGGTGGAGTCCCAAGTTGGCTCAGAACCGTTGGGGGGCTGGAATTCAAAGGGATGCTTTTGACCAGGATTTGTGAGTCAAAGGTCCTAGCCTCTTGAATTGATAATGCATCAACTAGGAGGGGTTGGGAATCAGAAAGGAATAATTCAATTTGAAAGGACTAGTTTCTTAAAGGGACCACAACCCGCTTCAGTCCTAACAAAATCCAGGGGGAAATGAAAGAATTGAAGATGCTGCCTGGATTTGGTAGTATGCCAGTGAAATTATATAGTGACCTAAATTAGATAAATTAATAAAATTAATTTGGAAGAGCAAAAAGTCAAGAATTTCATGGCAAATAATGAAAAAATATGAACAAAGAAGTTCTAGAATTATACTATCTTAAATCATATTATAAAACAATATTCATTAATTTTTAAAATTAAAATTTAATTTTTTTTTGTTATTGGTTTAAAAAAATAACAATATAAGAAGCCAGAGAAGTAAAACAAAGAAATACATTTCGGCAGTTATTCAACACTGCCAATAATATAAAAGTCTAGACAGAATGACTATTTGAAAAATAGAATGTTGTCAGAAACACCTAATTCATTATGTTTTTTATTTTAAATTAATTTTTGGTTATTGTGTTCAGAAACTTTTTATTGTTGACAAATTTTTTGCTACCCTCATCTTCATCTTGACTCCTTTTGGAGAATGTGACTGACAATTTAAGAAGTTGTGTGCTAGTTGACTAGGAATGCTTAAAATCTTTCTGTCAAGGACCTTGCTTTTAGCAACTTGAACGTAAAAGTTTTAGTGAAGTCTGTGTGGCAATTATCAGAGAATTTAAAAATCAGCAGTTTAAAAAAAATTATGATATTTCACTTGTCTTCAAGAAACATACATCATGTTAAAAATTTCTTAAACGTTACCACCTTTTAAGAAAAATCTTTTAAGCTTAATTTTTTTTTATTAAAGCTTTTCATTTTTCAAAACATAAGTGTGGACAATTCTTTAACATTAGCCCTTTCAAAACCTTGTGTTCTGATTTCCCCCGCCCCTTTTCCCTTGCTCTCCCCAGATAGCAAGTAGTCCAATACATGTTAAACATGATAGAAATATATGCTAAATCCAATATATGCAAACATATTTTATACAGTTATCGTGCCACACAAGAAAAATCCAAACCATTTTTTTTTGTTTTTTTTTTTAAAGGAGAAGCAAAATAGAATGCAAGCAAACAACAAAAAGAGTGAAAATGCTATGTTGTGAACCACACTCAATTCCCACAGTCCTCTCTATGGGAGTAGATAGCTCTCTTTATCACTAAACAGTTGGAACTAGTTTGAATTATCTCATTGTTGAATAGAGCCATGGCCATTGGAATTGATCACTGTATAATCTTGTTACTGTGTACAGTGATCTTCTGGTTCTACTTATTTCACTTAGCATCAGTTCATGTAAATCTCTCCAGGCCTTTCTGAAATCATCCTCCTGATCATTTCTTATAGAACAATAATATTCCATAACATTCATATCCCATAATTTATTTAGCCATATGGGCCGTCATTCAGTTTCCAGTTTCTTGCCACTATAAAAAGGGCTGCCACAAAACATTTTTGCACATGTGGGTCCCTTTCTCTGTTTTAGGATCTCTTTGGGATATAACCTAGTGAAAACACTGCTGGATCAAAGGGTATGCAAAATTTGATAACTTTTTGAGCATAGTTCCAAATTGCTCTCCAGAATGGTTGGATCTATGCACAATTCCACTAACAATGTATTAGTGTCCCAGTCTTCCCACCTCCCCTGCAACATTTGTTGTTATCTTTTCCTGTCATCTTAGCCAATATGACAGATGTGTAGTGGTATCTCAGAGTTATTTTAATTTGCATTTCTCTGATCAATAGTGATTTGGAGCACCTTTTCATGTGGCTACAAATAATTTCATTTTCTTCATCTGAAAATTGTCTGTCCATATCCTTTGGCCATTTATCAATTGGATAATGGCTTGAATTCTTATAAGTTTGAGTCAGTTCTCTATCTATTTTAGAAATGAAGTCTTTATCAGAACCTTTGAATATTACCACTTTTTTAGAATTAGCAAAGGCCTGTCCCAACTAAAGAATCACAAAGTAAAAGGAAAATGAAATTTGAGCTTTCTTCAGTGGAAAAGCCTAGTTCTAGTTAAACTTAGAAATTTGTGGTTGATTGATCGTAATGTTCTAGTGCTTATTTTAGAACCTGGCAACATATAGTTAAGTTTCTAATAAATACTTCTTGATAGATTCATTTATCTAGTCTAACTCCCCAAATTTTCAAATGAGGAAACTGAGGCTCTGGGTAAGTGACTTGAACAAGGTAATCAGTAATAAGAGCCAAAATTTTGAATCTCTATCTTCTGTAAATCTCCATGCTTTTCCCACTCTGTTCAAGGACTTTTTAAAGATGCAGATCTTGCATAAGCCAAAAATCTGTATACAAATAGACTTATTATTTTAAAGTTATAGCCAACCTTAGGTTAAGCTGAAATGCCTTGTACGTCTTGTAGGGTCAGGACAGGCTGATGTTGGTTTCCTATACAACGCTGGTCAGAGCCAATATATGTACCCAACAGACTTTGCTTTCAGATGGAGCTGTTGTTGTTGCCCAAGACTGCTGTGGTCCCTAACCCTACAAAGAATGGTGGTGCTGGGTTAAGGCACAGCCAACAGGAGGATGTTAAATTAGGGCTACTCTGATTTAAGAAAGCAAAGACAGCATCCAGAGTACCCAGCATGAGGGAGGGGTCTAGGCTGCCAGGGCATAGGGCTTATGGATTGCCTTTCTTCCCAGATACATTGTGGCTAGACACCTCCTCTGGGCCTCTCTTCCTGGACTCACTGTTACTAGGCACCTCATTAGGGCTATGGTATGTGGGCAGTGTGAGGGGGAGGCCTGTTTTCCCTCAAGGATGTGGTCATGAAGCACAGGGTTAGGCCTGATGGAAAAGGGAGGAAGTCAGTAGGATGATCTGTTGTAAGGTGAAATAGCCCCCATTATCATATCCTTTTGAATAGGCTTGGAATTCCCATGACTTACCCATCCTCCAGTAGTTGGTGGTCCAAGTTTTGATATGAAGGGCCATTGGATTACAAGAACCTACTTTACATGTTGGATTTTTAGGGCTCACGCGTATCAGATTGATATTTGGGTCCTTGCCCTCCCTGCCTCTCCAACTGGCAATGGTCTCACAACCCCAGGTTCCACAATGGAACTGATTTTTTCACTAACATTTTGAGGGACATACATAGAAATCATGATCCTTGAGGACCCACTCATGCTCATCAGGTGCTGGCACCTGTCCCCCATACCCTGAGTCCGCGTTCCACTTTCCTCCATCATCAGACCAAGTCACTGTATTCTTGCTCCCCCAATCGTTTGCTATATTCCAATCAGGACCTAGCAGGGAGTATAAATCAAAATATAGGATAGGCTGGCCATATGTGGCATTGAAGGCTACTACTGTCCCATCATTGGTTTGAGTCAATGTCCAGTTATATTGAGTAGGGAAGGATTATTCCCTAAAGCTAGGGGTAACAAGACAGAAATCAGGAAAAACATTATTGCTTAAGTAGGTGTAGTTTCAGGTTTCCGGTGTGAGTGGATGTCCAGACATCTGAGGCTCCGTTTTCTTGATATAAGACCCATGAATCCAGGCTTTTTGTTCACTGGTTCACAAACCAGTTTAACTTTTTAATGACCTCTTCTCTTGACTCCCCAACTGCTTATCTTATTGCTTATCTATCCCTACTAAGCCTCAATGTTGTATTACTCCTGTGGTCTATTACTTTTACTTATGTACTCTTGAATAAAGGTGGAGAAAATCATAAAACTGTTTGCTGGGTCTTTTACAAAGTTGTTATATAATGTCAACTGGGTCTTCACTGTAACTAAAAACTCTTTTTATGTCTCTAATGAAGTAGCTTATCTCCTTCACTGCAGTAATTCTTCCAAATCTTTTCATCTCTCCTGAAGCTTCCCATTGGCTTCCTCTACCCTCACCTTCTCAACTGAGAACCTGTCCCAGTGTCAATTGAAAAAAATTGAGGCTGTTCATCAAGAGCTCCCTCTTCTTTCTTTCTCAATTCACATAACCCAATTGCCTTCTGCTACTACTATTTCTTCCTTCACTCTTGTTTCACATGAAGATCATCCTTCTTGTTAAGGCAAACTCTCTCACCTCTCCAGGTGATCCCTTCCATTCTGTCTTGTCTAGCTGATTGCTATTAGTTTCATTCATTTTAAATCTCTTCTTGCTACAACTAGCTGCTACAAATATCTCATCCATCCTCCCAAAAATCTTCACTTGACCTGACCTTTCTCACTAAGACTATCCCACTAGCTATCATCTTATATCTCTTCTACTTTTTGTGACTTAATTCCTAGAATAGGTTATATATATAATTGATAACTTTATCGCCTTTCCTCTCACTATTCTTAACTCTTTACTTTATAGCTCCTCACTTCATCTATAAAGTTACCTGTGAAATGTTCTAGTACTCTTTCAATTCTCAGACTTCTTGAATATTTAAGTAAATAAATATTAAGTGCCTATTGTTTCCTAAATTACCTGTTTTTATTCATTATTTTTTTCTTATCTTAGTATTATAATTAGCATTTCTAGTATTATATTAAAAATAATGATTATGGATATCCTTATAGTATTCCTGATTTTATTGGAAAGATTTCTAACATATCCCTATTTTAGATAGGGCTTGCTCTTGGTTAATTCCATATTATTTATTTAAGATTAGCTTAATTTATTCCTGTGATTTCTTGAATTTTTTTTTTAAAGGAATAGGTATTGTATTTTTGTCTTGTATTTTGTCAAAAAGATTTTTCTATATCTGTTGAAATAAGCACATTATTTTTGTTTCCGTTATTAATATTTTGAGCTACACTTATGGCTTGTCTAATATTGAACCTAATATTGCATTATTCCTGCTATAAATCTAACCTGGCAATTGTTTATGATCTTTGTGATATATGACTATAATTTCCTTAGTATTTCACTTAAAATTTTTGCATAAATATTCAATTGCTTCAGTTTTCTCTTTTGTTTTGACTCCTTTTTGTTTATTTTTAAGACCATATTTGCATCATAGAAGGAATTTATTAACATTCCTTTTTTTTTTAAATTTACTTATTTTTTGAAGCAGTTTATGTAATATTGAAGTTAATTGTTCTTTAAATGTTTGGTAGAATTTGCTTGTAAATTGATCTGGTTTTGGAGCTTGTTCTTTTTTCCCTTTGCAAACTTTATTTAAATTTTTTTAAATAATGGCTTTTTATTTTCAAAATACATGTTTTAGCAATCACCTGTGTAAAACTTTGTGTTCAAAATTTTTCTCTTTCCCTTCTCCCTTCTCCTCTCCCCTACATAGCAAGTAATCCAATATAGGTTAAATATACATGTATCTACATTTATTATGCTGCATTAAGAAAAATCAAAAAAAAGGAAAAAAAAAGAGAGAAAAAAAAAAACAAGCAAACAACAAAGATGAAAATACTATGTTGTGATACACATTCAGTTCCCATAGTCCTCTTTCTGGATGCAAATGGCTCTTTCCACCTCAAATCTGAATAGGAATAGAAACAAAAATTGGCCCTGTATTAGGACATAAAACCTGACAACCAAATGTTAAAAATACTAAATGCATCCTTTTTAGATCGTTATACAATAAATATTACATTCAATAATGGGGAGTGGAAAGATAGATTAAAAATTAATTAGAAATGAATCTAATCCTTAAAACCAATTGGGTTAAAGATCCAATCATAGAAACAATTGATGATTTCATTAAAGAAAATATGAGAAAACATACCAAAATTTATGCTACCAAAGCAGTACTTAGGGGAAATTCTATATCTCTAATTGCTTATGTCAGTAAAATAAAGAAAAGGCAAGAATTGGGCATATAACTGAAAGACTAGAAAAAGAACAAATTAAAAATTCCCAATTAACTTACTAAATTAAAAAACTGAAAATCAGAGGAGAGATTAATGAAATTGAAAGAAAAACCCAGTGAAATAATAAATCAAAATAGAAGCTGATTAAGTGAAAAAAAACCCAATAAAATAGACAAACCATTGTTTAATTTGATTAAAAAAGAAAACTAAATTACTTGTATCAAAAATGAAAAGGGTGAATTAACTACTAATGAGGAAATTAAAGTATTATTAGGAGCCATTTTGCCCATTTATGTGCCAATTAGTTTGACAGTCTAAATGAAATAGATTAATACAAATATATGCATTACCCAGATTAACAGAAGGAATAAATACTTAACTAACCCAGTCTTTAAAAAAAAATTGAAAAGACTTCAACGAACTTCCTATGTAAAGCCTTTTAAGCAATAATTAATAACAATACTACATAAAGTATTTGAAAGATAGGTGGAATCTTGTCAGATATGTTCATGACACAATTATGGTGCCAGTACATAAACCAAAAAGAGCCAAAAGAGGGAAAGAAAATTATAGACCAATTTTCCTAATTAATATTGATGCAGAAATTTTAAATAAAATAGTAGCAAAAGAGATTACAGAAATATAGTATAATCATTGTAAATTATGACGAAGTGGGATTTATACCAGGAATACAGGGCAGGTTCACTATCAAGAACACTCAGAATAATTGATCATATCAATAACAAAACTAATAGAAATCATGATTATCTCAATAGATGCGGAAAAAACCTTTGACAAAATACTATACCAATTCCTATTAAAACACTAAAGAAAGCATAGGAATGAATGGAACTTATCTTAAAATGATAAATAATATTTATATAAAACTCAGCAAGTATATGTAATGAAAATAAGCTGGAAGCCTTTCCAGTAAAATCAGGAGTAAAGCAAGAGTTTATTGTCACCTCTGTTCTTTAATATTGTGCTAGAAATATTAGGTAAAGCAATAAGAGCACAAAAAGAAATTAGAATTAGACTAGTCAACGAGAAAACAAAAGTAACACTCTTTACAGATGAGATGTTATTTATATTTAGAGAATCCTAAAGAATCAACTAAAATACTTGAAAAAATGAAGTTTTAGCAAAAATTCAGAATACAAAATAAACCTATGTAAATCACCAGGGTTTCTATATATAAAGTCCAAAAGCAAGAGATAGAGAAATTCCTTTTAAAATAATTGTACTTGGGAGTCCACCTGCTAAAATAAACCCAGGTACTATGAATACAGTTACTAAATGTTTTTCACACAAATCAATTCACAACTATACAATTGGAGAAATATTAATTGCTCATGTGTAGGCCAAGTCAATATAATAAAATGACAATTATAGCTAGATTAATCTATTAATTCAGTGCCATACCTATGAAAATATAAAATTTTTTAATAAAGCTAGTCAGATTCTTAGATAATCTCTCTTTGATCTGTTTTTTAAGGTCAGATATTGACACATTATTTTTTTTCAGTTTTTTGACATTATTATTTGATGTCTCATAGAACGATTAATTTCCATTTGCCCAATTCTAGTTATTTTCTTCAGTAACGTTTTCTATCTCCACCAAACTGTCAATTCACTTTTCATAACTTGTTATGCCACAGTTCTCTTTTATTCTCCTGACTCAGTCTCTCTAATTATCCTGACCAAGTCCTAACTCAGTTTCTCTGATTCAGTAAAAGTTCAGTCCTGCAAAACCTCCCCTCCCTCTTTATCAGAATATTTGATAAGTTATGTTTTAGAATATCAGAATGCCTCTCCCCATCCCAAGCTATTAGAATATCAGATACTGTTTTATCAAGATGCCTCTCACCAAGTCCAGGGTGCCTCCCCTGATTATGTTATCTCATCTCTGGTGCCTCTCCCCACCCTGTCAGAGTCCAGTTCTCACTCTCAGCACCCTGACTCCGCCCCTGTCTCAGTCTACCCCCTGCATCTGAGCCACGAGTATATAGGTCATTGAGAACTCACATTGTTTGCTGGATTCTTGGAGATGATAGTCTCATTTAGCTCTGGGACCAAACCATACATTTGCTTCCAGTATATCTCTCCATTTAATAAATTATTAAATACTCTCTAATCTCTATCTTGCTTAGTTTCTCCAGCATTACAAACTTCTTTTGTCATCTCATTTCTTTTCCCTTTTATCTCTTTACCATTCTTATTTAGTTTTGATTTTTAAAATATTTCCTCTTCCTTTACCATATTTCCCCCCCCAACCCCCCACACTTTTGTATTTTTCTTTAAAATAGCTTTTGCTTTAACTCTTCTAGGAACTCTTCTGTGCATGATCAATGCATATTTTCCTTTGTGGGTTTTCTTGTAGATGTTTGCAAATCATTATTTCCTTCTGAGTTTGTATCTTGAATTTTCTTGGAGTTATAGTAACTTTCTATGGTTAGATTATTTTTGTTTGTTTGCTGATTGTTTCTGCCTATTTCTTGACTTCTGACTTTTAGTGTTAGGCTTTCCTTACTTTGGGGAGTAGTCTTGCTTGAACTATTACCCCTCTCTTCCTCTTCCCCCAACAATTCACTCTGGGCTCCTGTTAGTTTTTAATGCTTATGCCCTCTTGTTTGTATTAGTACATTGGTTAAGCCCTGTTGGTTTATGTATAGTTGAGTTTCAGTGGAGTATTACTGGACTCAGTCACTGTTAGGGCTTGTAGGTTCAGAGTGAACTACTACTGGCTTTGCTTTAGTCTTAGTGTTTTGCTCTGTTATTTATTTATTTTTCTACAATCAGGCATATGTGTTGTGTTACAGAGTAAAACTGAGTTATTGCTTGACTCCTGTGCTTAGAACCACAAAGCTAAGTTTCTGGAATTTATTGTGCACTCAGTACTCTGGTAGTACCTTCATGGCCACTTCTTTTTGCTTTGGACCTGTGACCTGGATAATGGGTTATAGAATTGCCATATGGCACCTTGTCTTACTCTCAGTACTAATTAAGGGTCTTTGGAATCTTGTTACTTTCTGCTGCATGCTCTTTCATACTATTGCTTGTAGTTATTGCTGGACTATATTTCAGGGCCAGTCCTAAGTGCAGTGTTTGCAGATTTCTCTGTGCCTTTTAAACTATTTTGAGTTGGAACAAAACTTGGGTGTGGCTTTTTTTTTTTTTTTTTGGCCTTCCCTATGAGAATTTATTCTGGTGTGTTTTTTGGCTTTTTATAGAGGAAATGCGTTGAAAAGGTAGGCAAAAATGTTGATTCCCATTTCACTCTCTTGACTGCCATAGTTGTGTAAACAGACATTTCATCTCATATTGTTTCATAGTATGCTAATAATATATTGGTAGAATTGATAGAAAAAAAATCTAGGAGCCATTTAATATTAGGAGCCTAACAATTAAAATCAATTATTGTCATAAAGTTTTACTCATAAGAGTTTTAAGATTACTCGCACAATTATAAATTGTAGAATGAAAATAAAAGTTAAGAAAAGTAGCTTTTCAGGAGGATTGCAAGATTGTTCATTTTTAACATTTTGACTAACTTTTGTCATAAAAAAATATTTCAAAGGAATTTGAACTGGATATGTAACATTTTATTTTTTTAAAGTTGAAATCAATGGTTTTTAAATAGATTGAAAGTAACTTAACATGAGATATATATATCAGCTTGTTTGAAAATACCATTGTGCCACAGTTCTCTTTTAATGTCTTGACCCAGTTTCCCTAATTGTCCTATTCAGTTACTGTGCCTCGGGTTATAACCATTCCCACTTGTTTGATAGATAAAGGTCTTATATCTTAGACCTCAGGCTATAATCATTCCCTCTTAATGTTTGATGATAAAGGTCTTTATCCATTTCAGACATTAGAATATCAGGAGCCTCTCCAGTATCTCCACTTATGTCATCCTAGGTGTCTCCTCCCATTAGGTCATCCCCATCCAGGTACCTTCCGCATTATGTCTTTGTTCTTGTTACCCTATAAAAAAATCTTGTATCCAACATTTACTGTTGAATTCTTGGAGATTTTAGTGTCATTCAGTCCTAGGACCAAACCATGAATCCATTTGATCCCAGTATATCTCACCATTTAATAAATTATTAAATATTCTCTAATCTCTCTGGCATTACACTTTGGTTCTATCTACTTCACTCTATATCAATTCATGTAGATGTTTCTCTGAATTCATTTTATATATATGTATGTGTATTTAAAAATATTTTTTAACATTTCATTAAAGATTTCCCAGTCGTATGTAAAAATTCAAATTCCTCCCTTTCTGCCCCCCACTCACCCATTAAGGAGGAAAGCAGCATTAATTATACAAATTAAATCATGCAAAACATTTCCATATTAGCTATTATAAAAGACCCCCCCTCCCCCATAAAGAAAACATAAAACATATTCTTCATTATGCACTCAGAGTTCATCCCTTCTCTCTGAATTGTCTCAGATCATTCATTGTCTTGTTTAGAGTAGCTATGTCTTTCACAGTTCATTATTAGGTTGTTTTTGAACTGTGAACCCTTTTAAATATTTTGTATTTGAGATTTTATTTTCCCCCAGTAACATGTAAAAGTAATCTTTAACATTCATTTTAAAATTTAAAATTCTAAATTCTCTCATAGTTGATTATTGTTAGAGTATTACTGTTACTACTGAATTAGGGGTATAATAGAGATGTATCTTATCCTGGAGGAAAATAGGAGAGGAATGGGATATGGGAGGGGAAAGGGTGATAAAAGAGAGAGCATTTTTGGGGAAGGAGTGATCAGTACATTTTTGAGTAGGGACAGGGTGAAAGAAGAGAGAGAGAATAAATGGAGAGAAATACAATTAGCAATAATAATTGCAAAAAAATATTTTGAAGCATGTTTCTCTGATAAGCCCTCATTTCTCAAGTATAGAAGGAACTAAGTTGTTTATAAAAAAACATAAAAGCCATGACCCACTTGATACATTATCAAAAGATATGAACTATGCCCAAAGGGCTATAAGTTCATGCATATCTTTTGACCTAACAACACCGAAGTTTGGGGGGAAAAAAAAAGGAAAATGACCTATATGCACAAAAAATATTCATAGTAGCTCTCAGGGCAAAAAAAAAAATTGGAAATTGAAGAGATTCTTCTCAATTGGGGAATGATGCAATAAACTATGGTATGTGTTTATTATGGAATCTCTTTCTCTTTTTAAACAATTTTTCTTGGGTTTTTTTATTTTCATTAGGGTGTGACATCTATGTTTTCTTTCACAACCTGACTTTTATGGAAATATTTTACATAACTTAACATGTGGTTTCTTAATTGTGGGTGGGGATAAGGGAAGAATCTAGAACTCAAGAATTTAAAAACAAATATAAAAACATTGTTTTGAATGTAACTGAGGGAAATTATTAAATAAAATAAAAAAGCAGTATTACTATTATTGTATACAGTGGTCTCCTGATTCTGTTTACTTACTTCATTTTGCATCAGTTGATGTGTCTTCCCAGGTTTTTCTGACGTCATGCTATTCATTATTTCTTAAAATAAAATGGTGTTCCATCACAGTCTTATATTATAGTTTTTCATTCTTTTCTAATTGATAGGTCTCCCTCAATTTTCAGTTCTTTGCCACCATACAAAAGCTATTAATAGTTTACTCCCTTTTTTATGATCTCTTTAGGAAATATGATGAGAACTAGATAAGGAGTATCTTGTAACGTCCTGTTGTCTCTCAATTGTAATCCTTCTCTGGGAGGAGGTTTCTTTTCTGTAAATCCTTTTCTCTGTGAGCAGGTTTCTTGGGAGGCTTCTGGAGCCTCCAGCCAGAGCGAAGGTAGAATCTCGAATCCTCTTCTTCCCCTCCAAAAGTGTGGGATTGCTGGACTTGTGAATCCACGGGACGTCTTCTCCTTGACCCAATCCAGACTGAATCTTCCAGACTCTAACTTCTCCTTTTATCCTCCCAGAGAATGGGCTTGTGGGTACTCCAGGGGCTTGTGGGAACTACTTACAACCAATGAATTTGCTCCTTTTTAAAGGTGTGTAAACTCCTTTTCAAAAGTTTAAAAGTGAACTCTGAGCCAGAGAATTGCCAAGTACCGACTTACCACTTAGTAAGAACCTAACAGTATCTCAATGAAATTAGGTTTAATTGAGGCCTAGTGACACATTCAGGGTACAGGGAGTCAAATAGAGCTCCCTGCAACCCCTATGGATTCGGCACAAGGATACAGAATTAAATGAGGTCTAGTAGCGGTGCAAGAGTCCTCTGTAAAGGAATTTACAGACCCGAAAACCTAGATTGATAAAAGAGGTTTATTGTGGGGTTTGGAAGTAAAATTTAGTTAGTAAAGTTGAGGGTAGAGATACAAAGGCGCACCTGAACTATAGATCCGGTGGGCAGAAACCTTTGACATGAATAGTGTAAGGATGCCATGTTTGGGATCTCTGCAAAGAGTGGACTCTAGTTTTGCCCCTTTTATAATAGGGAGGCTTTTGGTAATCTGAAGGGGCTCATGGGTGGAGTCCCAGGTTGGCCTCTGGTTTGAGCTTCAGCCAGGGTTAGAATTTGAATAGAATTCAATGGGTTTTTATGTAGCGTGCTATTGTCTCCAGAAGCTGCCGATCGCTCTCTGGGAAGAGATCTGCTGTGTCAACTCAAATCTCTCGGACAGATTCTTCTTCCTGTAGAGAACCGTTGTTTCCAGGCAGTTGCCATTAACTCTGGTCCAGAGAAGTGACTTCCCTTCCTGCAGAGAGCCCCGTCAAGCCTGATATAGTGCAGAGACTTCTCCTATCTCTGGAGTGCTGTCCTCTTTTATCCTCCCAGAGAATGGGCATGGGATAATGCAAGGGCTTCTGGGAAGAAGTACTCCAACCAATGAGCGTGCTCCTCTTAGAATTCCTAAGGTGTAAACTCCCTTTAAAGGCCCAAGCCAAAGGTCTGAGCCAGAGAACTGTCAAGTTAACCTGAGTTCTCACCTTGTAATTGTCCAGACAACCTGAATTCTCACCTTGTCACTGTCCAGACAACCTGAGTTCTCACTTAGTAATCCTAACATTTTTAGATAAGGAAGAAACTTTTTGTGCTTGGGGTGAGGGCTGGGAAACCCGAGCAGATCACCAGAATGGGGGCTGGGACAACCCAAGTTAGCTCAGATCCAATGAGGGCTGGGAGAACCCAGATATCTCCCATTGGAATTCAAAAGGGTGCTTTTGACCAGAATTTGTGAATCAAAGGTCAGCCATGGGGATTGGGAATCAGAAAGGAATCTTAAAGGGGCTATAACCCACATCATTTCCCCCTCAAGCAGTTAAAATTTAAATTCATTTAAGAAAAAAAAGATTTGGGGCAGTGTCCCTTATTTGAGGCAGGGTTGAAGATTTTCTCCAAGAATCTTCAGAGTAGCAGGGTCCCCTCTTCATTCCCCTTCTCCCCCCTGCAAGCAGTCACCTCCAGATGCATGTGGGAAAAAGGGTGATTATTTCCTCTTAACTGCTTCAAGCTGACAAGAGTCGTAGAGATCTGGGGTTTCATGCTAGGAGGTAAGGCGTGAAGTGTGGGGGATGGCAGCAGGGCATCTAAGGGGTGTCCCGGTCAGTTGTCCCCAGTCAGTTGTCCAGTCAATGTTCTCCAGGCTGAAGGGCAGCTGAGAATTCAAAGTTTGAAGCCTAGAGAAAACAGATCTTGGGAACAGATTAAAAGTGGGATGTCATCCAGGGTGGAGATGGTGACATTCGGGAATGGGGAAATGCATCAGGTCCCCTCTGTGGGCTGCTTGTAGAATGCTGATGGCCCATCTAACTATTAAAGGGAGTAGGAGAAAATGCTGAGATAGCCAAAGCTAATTTCTCCTGGGGTTGCGATTCAAGAGTGTGGACTCAGAAGTTAGGGGGAGGCAGCAGGCCTTGGTATGATTTAATAAAGCCACTGCTCTTTTTATGAAGCAGGGTGTGGGGATGGGTGTATCCCCATTTGTGAGATAAGAATACAGTTTAAGCTCTTGGAAATCTTTTAAGTGTACTGCTTTTCCTTAACATAGGGGGTTGGTTTCTCAATCTTACCAGAAAAGTAAGTAAAGATCCTGAACTTTTCCCTCCTCTTTCCTCATTCTTATGGGGGAGGGGTGGAAGGAGTCAGAGGGGTTGGACAGTATCAGCACTGCACACCCAGTTTACCAGCCCCTGAGGTGTTCAGACTGTCTTGGGATAAAAGGGAAACAGGGCCGGACCCCAAATCCTTATCAGGGAGCAGGATGCCAGGATGCCAGTTCAGCCCATGTGGTGTTTGCTGCCATGGTCTTACTCGGACAATTTCCTACAGGCATAAGTCTGGGAGATATTTTTATTAAAGAAAAGCTGAATGGAAAAAGCATTAAGTCCTCTCTCTTGCTTTGAAAGAGGCGAGCCTTGGTGGGTGTGTCTCACTAGTGGCATTTTGAGTCTGAGGGCAGAAGTATGCAAAGGAAGCTCCTTTTAAGGTGGGTTGAAGGAGATCAACTAATCTATTCAGTATTCAAATTGTGAGGTGGTAGCATTTTTCAAGACAAATGTGTCTAACTTGCCTGAACACCCCAATTCAATAGCTTTTCGTTCTCTTTGGGCATCCCCAAGAGAGAGAGATACGACAAAAACTTTAATTTTTGTCAGCTTGCAGAAGTATTTTCAATTGATGTCTCAATGGAAATACCCAGCTCGAGTGTTTGAACTCCATACAGGCCAGCCAAAAGTTACAGGAAGCTGCCTGTCTTACCTTGCTTATAGAAAGGGTGTTTTTTTTTTTTTTAATTAATTTTATAATTATAAATTTTTTTTGACAGTATATATGCATGAGTAATTTTTTTTTTTATAACATTATCCCTTGTGTTCATTTTTTCCAAATTTTCCCCTCCCTCCCTCTACTCCCTCCCCTAGATGACAGGCAATCTCATACATTTTACATGAGTTACAGTATAACCTAGATAAAATATATGTGTGTAAATCCAATTTTCTTGTTGCAAGTTAAGTATTGGATTCCGAAGGTATAAGTAACCTGGGTAGATAGACAGTAATACTAACAGTTTACATTCAATTCCCAGTGTTCCTTCTCTGGGTGTAGTTGTTTCTGTCCATCATTGATCAACTGGAAGTGAGTTGGATCTTCTTTATGATGAAGATATACATTTCCATCAGAATATATCTTCATACATCACTGTTGTTGAAGTGTACAGCGTTCTTCGGGTTCTATTCATTTCACTCAGCATCAGTTGTTGTAAGTCTCTCCAAACCTTTCTGAATTCATCCTGCTGGTCATTTCTTACACAGCAATAATATTCCATAGCCTTCATATACCATAATTTACCCAACCATTCTCCAATTGATGGACATCCATTCATCTTCCAGTTTCTAACCACTACAAAAAGAGCTGCCACAAACATTTTGGCACGTACAGGTAGGTCCCTTTCCCCCCCCTTTAGTATTTCTTTGGGATATAAGCCCAATAGTAGCACTGCTGGATCAAAGGTATGCATAGTTTGATAACTTTTTGGGCATAGTTCCAAATTGCTCTCCAGAATGGCTGGATTCTTTCACAACTCCACCAACAATGTATTAGTGTCTCAGTTTTCCCACATCCCCTCCAACATTCATCATTATTTGTTCCTGTCATCTTAGCCAATCTGATAGGTGTATAATGGTATCTCAGAGTTGTCTTAATTTGCATTTCTCTGATCAGTAGTGATTTGTAACACTCTTTCATATGAGTGGATATAGTTTCAATTCATTATCTGAGAATTGTCTATTCATATCCTTTGACCATTTATCAATTGAAGAATGGCTTGATTTCTTATAAATTAGGGTCAGTTCTCTATATATTTTGGAAATGAGACCTTTATCAGAACCTTTAACTGTAAAAATATTTTCCCAATTTGTTACTTCCCTTCAAATCTTGTTTGCATTGGTATTGTTTGTACAGAAACTTTTTAGTTTGATGTAATCAAAATCTTCTATTTTGTGATCAATAATGATCTCTAGTTCTCCTCTGGTCATAAATTCCTTCCTCCTCCATAGGTCTGAGAGGTAGACTATCCTCTGTTCCTTTAATCTATTTATGATCTCATTCTTTATACCTAAATCATGGACCCATTTTGATCTTATCTTGGTATATGGTGTTAAGTGTGGATCCATATCTAATTTCTGCCATACTAATTTCCAGTTTTCCCAACAGTTTTTTTCAAATAATGAATTCTTATCCCAAATGTTGGTATCTTTGGGTTTGTCAAAGACTAGATTGCTATAGATGTACCCTTTTTTGTCCTTTGTACCTAATCTGTTCCATTGACCAGCCAATACCAAATGGTTTTGGTGACTGCTGCTATATAATATAGCTTTAGATCAGGTATAACTAGACCACCTTCATCTGACTTTTTTTTCATTAATTCCCTTGAAATTCTCGACCTTTTATTCTTCCATATGAATTTTGTTGTTATTTTTTCTAGGTCATTAAAATAGTTTCTTGGGAGTCTGGTATAACACTAAATAAATAGATTAGTTTGGGGAGTATTCTCATCTTTATTATATTCGCTCGGCCTATCCAAGAGCACTGAATGTCTTTCCAATTATTCAAATCTGACTTTATTTTTGTGGCAAGTGTTTTGTAATTTTGCTCATATAATTCCTCACTTTTCTTTGGTAGATGGATTCCCAAATATTTTATACTCTCAACATTTGTTTGGAATGGAATTTCTCATCTCTTGCTGTTGCACTTTGTTGGTGATGTATAAAAGTACTGAGGATTTATGTGGATTTATTTTGTATCCAGCAACTTTGCTAAAGTTGTGAATTATTTCTAATAACTTTTTATTAGAATCTCTGGGGTTTTCTAAGTATACCATCATACCATCTGCAAAGAATGATAGTTTAATTTCCTCATTATCTACTCTTATTCCTCTAATCTCTTTCTCGACTCTTATTGCCGAGGCTAGCATTTCTAATACAATATTGAATAGTAATGGTGATAGTGGGCAACCTTGTTTCACTCTTGAGCTTACTGGGAAAAGTTCCAGTTTATCTCCATTACATATTATGCTTACTGATGGTCTTAAATATATGCTGATTATTCTAAGGAATAGTCCATTTATTCCTATACTCTCCAGTGGTTTTAGTAGGAATGGATGTTGGATTTTATCAAATGCGCTTTTTCTGCATCTATTGAGATAATCATATGGTTTTTATTAATTTGATTATTAATATGGTCAATTATACTAATAGTTTTCCTAATATTAAATCAGCTCTGTATTCCTGGTATAAATTTTACTTGATCATAGTGTATTATCCTGGGGATGATTTTCTGAAGTTTTTTGCTAATATCTTATTTAAGATTTTAGTATCAATATTCATTAAGGAAATTGGTCTATAGTTTTCTTTCTCAGTTTTCGATCTACCTGGTTTAGGTATCAGTACCATGTCTGTGTCATAAAAGGAGTTTGGTAGGACTCCTTCATTCCCTATTTTTTCAAATAGTTTACATAGCATTGGGGCTAATTGTTCTTTAAATATTTGGTAGAATTCACATGTAAATCCATCTGGTCCTGGGGATTTTTTCCTGGAGGGTTGATTAATAACTTGTTCTATTTCTTTTTTCTGAAATGGGACTATTTAAGCAATTTATCTCCTCCTCTGTTAATCTAGGGAGCCTATATTTTTGGAGGTAGTCATCTATTTCACTTAAGTTATCAAATTTATTGGCATAAAGTTGGGCAAAGTAACTCCTTATTATTTCTCTAATTTCCTCTTTATTGGTGGAAAGATCCCCCTTTTCATTTTTAAGACTAACAATTTGATTTTCCTCTTTCCTTTTTCTGATCAGCTTTACCAAAGATTTATCTATTTTATTGGCTTTTTCATAAAACCAACTCTTGGTTTTATTTATTAATTCAGTAGCTTTTTTACTTTTAATATTATTGATTTCTCCTTTTAATTTTAGCATTTAAAATTTGATTTTTGGTTGGGGGTTTTTAATTTGGTCTTTTTCTAGCTTTTTAAGTTGCAGGCCCAGTTCATTAATCTTCTCAGGGTGGGGGTTTTTGAAAAGAAAAAGAGTTGGCATTCTGATATTCTAAACATAAGTTTTTTTTTACACTTATCAGGTATTCTGATAAGGAGGCCAGGAAGGTGTGGCAGAACTGAGAAGCAGGGAAGCTCAGGCAGAGCTGAGTCAGGATAATTAGGGAAAATGAGTCAGGACAATAAGCCAAACTAAACTAAAATTAGAAAAATGCAAAGACTTATGGCAAGGAGCAGTTTTTCCCTGATAACCCTAGAATTATTAGCATCAAACAGCATTCTTCATTTAGAAGGACACACAGGCGTCCCTGTTCAAGTACTCTGCAGTTGGGGAGCATCTCAGCCAGAGATGGACAGTCTGAGGTCTGTGGTCATTTGTTCATTAAACTTAGCCTCTGCTGAGTACCAGTGCTCAAGGCAGTCCTGCTGCCCTAAGAAGGGCACCTCACATCTATCAGGGGCTCCAAAAGAGGGAAAAAATGAGGCCTGGAGTAGCTCCACCTGTCCCCTCTCTCTGGAACAGGAGCTGCTAGTAGGAGACAAGATTTCTGAGCAAATTATGCAGTTAGACCAAGACAAGCCACCCCAAACTATTAAGAGTCCTGACATCAAAATGCTGAAATAGTAATTAAGGAATTGGGGTAACAGGAGGGGAGAAACAGATGAGAGAGACTGCCAGTCCCAGTACAGGTGTCTGATTTCTGGTTGTTTCTAAAGAATAATCCCAAAGACTGAATAAGTGATTTCAAAGTTAAAACATAACCCAGCAAATCATAGTCCAGTAAATTTTAAGCAAAGAATAAAATAATTTCTAATTCAATCTGAACTAATGAAATAGGGAGTAGGGCAGAAGTGCCTAATAAAAATACATCAGTTTCTCAATTTCCTGACCAGTTTCAAGCAGTTTTGTTCTTCCCTTTTTTAACAGAAATTATCAGATAAATCAAAATTCATACATAATAGACTAGTAAATTTCCTAATATCCCTCAAACATACAGCAATAGTTAAAGTTTCCTTCATACAGAAATAGTTAAATAGTTTTAACAAATCCCAGTTTTAACAAGTCTTAAAAATAGATCATTAACTTAAAGGTGGGTCTATCTTGAAATCTTTTGCCAAAGCCAAGCCTCTGTGGAAGGTGGATGTGGGGGAATTTCACGTGTCCCCCTTCTCCCCACTCCATTTCCCAAGAGGCAGGGGTGGAGGGAAGGCAGCTAACCTTCGCCCCAGGATAACTAAGTGCTTAGCAGAGAGCAGTGGGTGAGTTGAAGAGAAAAGATCCTACCCCACCCAACCTCTAGTGGCTAGTGGCTTGGAAGTGGGGGCATTGGAGTGTTTAAAAAAGTCAGACCCTAATTGAAGATATTTCACTCCTGAAAAGAAAGTTAGGGGTTGGGTAAGTAGAGAGAGAGAGTAGAATTCTATCAGGAGTTCAGGTGTTGAGATTAAGCTATTTTTCTCAAGCCCAGTGTTTGTCTCTGCAGTAAGGGACACGTTAAGGGAGAATCTATTCATATTCTATAGCTCTTGAGCTCCTTGAACTGCAATGCCAGAGAAATTGAGGCAAGATAGAGATCAGTTTAGTGAAACTGAGGCAGTAAAAGAGAACTGTAGCACAACAGAGCAAGGGAGAATTTGTCAGGAATCAGCTATATAGAAAAGAGAAAAAGTCTCTTTAGACTCTACTTTAAAAAAATGCTACTATTAATAATTTGTGCAAATGAGTTACTTTGTTTTAATATTTGCTTTGAAATCTTAGTAATAAATCTCTATTTCAAAAGATATGGACATCTTAATTAATTTATTAGTATACTTCCAAATTCTTTTCAAAATGGTAGTATCAATTCAAAGCTTTACCAAAAATGTATTAATGTTCCAGTCATTCTACAACTCCTCAAATATTGAGAATTGCGATTTTTCACCATCTTTGTCAATACTTGGTTCAAGAGATGAGACTCCCAGAGTTGTTTTGATTTGTATTTCTCTTATTATTAGTGATTTGTAGCATTCTCATGTGTTTGTGAATAATTTGGAATTCTTTTGAGAATTGTTCATATCCTTTGAACATTTATCTATTGGGAAATGGCCATTAGTTTTATATACACACACAACAACACACACACATCTATATATCTATATTTGTATATCTACATATATATAGATAAATACACATTATTTATATATTGACTGTTAGGCAATTCTCTAGCTCAGAGTTCACACCTTTAGTTCAAACCTTTAAAGAAATTTACACCTTTAAAAGGAGTTTGCCCATTAGTTGTAAAGAGTTCCCACAAGCCCAGGGAGTACCCACAAGCCCATTCTCTGGGAGGATAAAAGGAGCCAAGATTCAGTGAGGAGGGGGAGTCTGGAAGTCGTCAGTCTGGAAGAGGTCAGTCTGGATTAGGTCAAGGAGAAGACTTCCTGTGGATTCACAAGTCCAGCAGATTCACAGGTCTAAAGGAAAAGCCTGTTCATGGACTTCCAGGAGATTCACATCTAGGATTGAATTCTGGGAAACCCACAATCCCACATTTGGAGGCTGAGTCTGATTCATTCCCATGTCTACCTTTGTTCTGGCTGGAGGCTTTGGATTCAGAGGGAGCTAGAGGCTTAAGCTGGCTGGAGATATTCTGACAGGAAAAGATTCAAGACTTTGAAGGACACAATAGAGGATACTTCAACACCTGGCTGCATTTTGTGGATTACTGGTACTGGAACTGAAACTAAGGCTGGTTTCAGAAGCTCCCTAAAGAAATCTGACCCTCCCCCCCCCCCAAGAGAACCATTAAAATTTAGAGAGAAACAGAACTTTACATTTTGGCACCCAACGTGGACTTTACAATTGACTACTAAACAACTGTCAGAGAAATTTCATAAGAGATTCCCCACTCCTCCAATGGATAAAAATTCCATTTTTATTTTAGGGTGAATTAATTCTGTTCAAAAGTTTTTCAGAATTTTACGTGACATGAGGGAACTAAACTTCCTCAGATTTTTAAATTCTTGAGGTACTAGAGAAGCAAAAGTCTTTTGCCTCATAATTTCACATAATTCAAGGAACATAATAGATGAGTCTGTACTTTAACAGGTTGGAAACTGACCTGTTGAAAAGAGAGAAGCAATTCATTGGGGACTGGGTTAAAGGAACTCTTATAATGACTACCTTTCAAAATTAGGAAGTTTTAGGAAGTCAACTTCAGACTGATTACATCCTTTTATGCTACTAAGAACACTCCAATAGATATAGGCCTATTGTTATTTTCTCTCTTTGCATGAAGGGTTGCTAATTGAATCAATGACAAAAGAAAAGGCATTAATAAATAGAATTAGGAAGTTCTGTCTTACAAAGTGGATTCTGCTGTTTATAGCAAATTCAGAATACAATTATTTTCAACTTAATATCAACAGGTATTGAATTTGGTGTACATTTGTGCATAATATATGAAAACTGAAAAGATACCCCATAGGTCTTTGGCTCATAAATAGTCTTCAATGCTTCATAAAAAAATTTTGGATTGTTACTATCAGCATAAAACTGAATTTCATCTGCTTTCTTCCTGAGACAAGAAGCCTGCATCTCTCTAAGTTTCAACTGTACTTTACTTTTAATGGAATTAAATGCCATCAGCTTAGAGATGTATGAATTATTCTGCTGCTGTACCTTGTGGAGTTCTTTTTCATTTAGCAGTTTCTGACTTTCCTCATCATTTTCATCAAACTAGCTTGATGTTTGCAAGTGTTCTGACCTATATAAGCAAATATAGTGCTGTACAATAAATCTCTGAAAGCTGCAAAGTTGTGGGTTGGTACTAAATTTACCCACCAAGTTGGCAAATTGTTTCCTCTCAAAGAAGCATTCTGTTGACATTCTTTTTTTTTTTTTTTTTTTTTTCCCCCCCTCTGAGGCAATTGGGGTTAAATGACTTGCCTAGGGTCACACATTTAGGAAGTATTAAGTGTCTGAGATCAGATTTGAACTCAGATCCTCCTGATTTCAGGGCTGGTGCTTTATCCACTGCTCCATCTAGCTGCCCTGGCATTAATTCTTCTAATACTCCTTTAGCGTCGGGACTGCTGCTTTTGTTGAATACATATATTGAGCTTGGAGAGGATAATTCTATGATCAGTCCAGTATTCTGTACCACATATTTCCTTTGTCACTCTCACAGGCTGTCTCTTCTCTGTACAATCACAGTCTATTAAATGCCAATGTTTGCTGTGAGGGTGCATCCATGAAGTTCTTATTGCATTTATAAATGGAATATAGTGTTGGTGTTGAGAAGGTCATGGCATGCACAAGTCTTCAGTACTTTATGATTATTGCTGTTGCTGTTTCCTACTCTGTTCCTCCCAAGGACTCCCTGCCATGTCTGGTTGTTTGAGCCTACTCTAGCATCAAAGTCACCCAGAATTATAAGCAATTTGGCAATTTTTTGGCAGTTGATGGTAAGGGTCTCCAGTTCTTCAAAAATTTTTTCTTTGACCTCATCAAGATTTGTCATAGTGGGAGTGTAGGCACTGATGATGGTGGGATGCTATTTTCTTGTAAGTGGCTATCTCATTGTCATGAGTCTGTAATTCACTCCATTTGGAAGGCATGTGAGCTTGTTTACTAGATTAGTTTTGATCACAAAAGCTACATCAGCTTCATGGTGCTTCCTTTCATTGTGGCCACTCTAGAAAAATATGTATCCAGCTCCTACTTCAGTGAGTTGACCTTCATTTGTCAGCCTTCTTTCATCCAAAGCTGCTATTTGGATCCCATCCCTGTTAATTTGTCTTGCAAAAAGAGCTGTTCTTTCAGGTTCTACTGATGGTGTCATATTGATTAGTGATAAGGACATGATTCTAGAGACATGGGCTGAACACTTTCATATTGTTTTCAACACTCTCTTATCAATCAATGCTAAAACTATTGATAATTTACCTCAAGTTGAAATCAATCACTCCCTAGCTAAAGTTCCAACTGAAGAAGCCATTTTGGAATGCTATTAGTCTACCTTCATTTGGTAAAGCACCAAGTGCTGATTCTATTCCAGCTGACGTCAATTGCTCATTCAAAAAGCTGATGAAAATTTCCAGATTATATGGCAAGAGTAGGTTATGCCCCAGGAGTTCAAGGATACCTCCATTACTTTTTTTTTTTTTTTTAAAGTTAATAGGAACAATCACAGGTGTGTGTGTGTGTGTGTGTGTGTGTGTGTGTGTGTGTGTGTGTGTGTGTGTGTGTGTGTGTATGTGTAGGTATGTGTGAAGGTGTGGTTATGTGGAGGTGTTGGGTGTAGGGGTGTGTTTTTAGTCATCGCTGGCAAGATTCTTGCCAGACTTCTCTTTAATAGGCTGACCCTACTGCTAGAGAAAGGTCATCTACTTAAGAGCCAGTGTGGCTTCAGAATGGACCAAGGAACAGTTGATATGGTGTTTACTGACTGACAACTCCAGGAAAAATGCTAGGAACAGAGCAGAGGTATGTATATACAACATATGTAGATCTGATTGAGGCCTTTGATACTATCTGTCATAAGTGAAGTCTTATGGAAGATTATATCAGAATTGGTTGCCCAGAGAAGTATGTCAATTTCTTTTTTTTTTTTTTTTTTAATTTTTTAAATTTTATTTATTTATTTTTTTTATTCATTTTTCCAAATTATCCCCTCCCTCCCTCCACTCCCTCCCCCCGATGGCAGGTAATCCCATATATTTTACATGTGTTACAATATAACCTAGATACAATATATGTGTGTAAATACCTTTTTCTTGTTGCACATTAATTATTAGCTTCCGAAGGTATAAATAACCTAGGTAGATAGACAGTAGTGCTAACAATTTATATTCGCTTCCCAGTGTTCCTTCTCTGGGTATAGTTATTTCTGTCCATCATTGATCAACTGGAAGTGAGTTGGATCTTCTTTATGTTGAAGATTTCCACTTCCATCAGAATACATCCTCATACAGTATTGTTGTTGAAGTGTACAGCGATCTTCTGGTTCTGCTCATTTCACTCAGCATCAGTTGATTTAAGTCTCTCCAGGCCTCTCTGTATTCCTCCTGCTGGTCATTTCTTACAGAGCAATAATATTCCATAACCTTCATATACCACAATTTACCCAACCATTCTCCAACTGATGGACATCCATTCATCTTCCAGTTTCTAGCTACAACAAAAAGAGCTGCCACAAACATTTTGGCACATACAGGTCCCTTTCCACTCTTTAGTATTTCTTTGGGATATAATCCCAATAACAGCAATGCTGGGTCAAAGGGTATGCACAGTTTGACAACTTTTTGGGCATAGTTCCAAATTGCTCTCCAGAATGGCTGGATTCTTTCACAACTACACCAACAATGCATCAGTGTCCCAGTTTTCCCACATCCCCTCTAACATTCATCTTTATTTGTTCCTGTCATTTTAGCCAATCTGACAGGTGTGTAGTGGTATCTCAGAGTTGTCTTAATTTGCATTTCTCTGACCAGTAGTGATTTGGAACACTTTTTCATATGAGTGGAAATAGTTTCAATTTCATCATCTGAGAATTGTCTGTTCATATCCCTTGGAAGTATGTCAATTTCATGATGGCCTGCTTGCCTGGGTTCTGGACAGTGAACAGTGCTCTAGAATTTTCCCAGTCACCAGTGGAGTGAAATAGGGCCGTGTGCTTGCTCTCATGCTTTTTTAACATGATGTTTTCAGCCATGTGGTTAAAAGCCTTCAGTAAAGACAAACATGGAATTAATGTCGGCTGCTGCATTGATGATAAATTCTTTAGCTTGAAAAGGCTACAAGCCAGAAGAAAATTGGAAGGAATGTTGGTGTGTGATTTTTTGTTTGTAGATTATTGTGTACTCAGCAAAACCTCTGTAGCTAAGATGCAACAAAGTATGGATCAATTCTCTCCTGCTGGTGCTCATTTTGGCTTAATAAGTAATACATCAAGAATATATTGGGTGCTCTTATCAGTTAGAACCTCACCATCTGTATGTGGAACCATCAGTTATAGCAAGTAGTGAAGTTTTGAATGCTGTAGATAAGTTCTTTTATCTTGGCAATATACTTTCCAGGGATGTCGATATTGATAATGAGATTGACATATGTATTACTAGAGCTTCTCGTGTCTGGGAGGCTCCAAAGGAAAGTACAGTAGAGGAGATGTATTAGACTGCCTATCAAACTGAAGGTTTGCAGAGCCATTGTGCTGACTTCACTGTTGTGAGCCTGTGAAATCAGTATACCAACACCATGCCAGAAAACGGAATTGTTCCCATTTGAATTGTCTCAAGAATATTCTAAAGACCACTAGGCAGAATAAGATATTAAACACTGAGTCCTTTCTTGAATTAAATTCTCAAGCATTCCAATTTTACTGCAAAAAGCACAAGAACATTGGGCTGGCTACATTGTTCAAATGTCAAATGTATATTTGCCAAAAAGGTAATTTTATGGAGAATTCACACATGGCAAACATTCACAAGGTGGTCAGAAAAAGTGATATATGGATATTCTCAACATCTCTCTTAAAAATTTGATTTTATGACATGGAATACACTGGCACAGGACTGCCCAGCATGATGTGCCCTCATCAGAAAAGGTGCTGTGCTCTATAGCAAAGCAGAATTGAATTAGCTCAGAAGAAACACAAGATGCATAAAGTTAGAGAAGGCACCCCAAATGACTATTTGTGCCTGATCTGTGGCAGTTCTAAGCCCGTATTGATCTGATCAGCCACATTGGACATACCATAACTTGACTCTAATATAGTGATGCTATTTTTGTCTTCTTTGAGAATGAAGGTCAACAACCAACCAGCCAACATGAAAATAATTAAATGAATATTCATATTTTGTAATTTTTTTCAGTTTATACATCTTTTCTTACCTTCCTATCATAATATATTCCAAACCAATCAGTTGTGAAATTAACACTAAAACAAAATGATGACTTTGTGGGAGAAATGACATGAATTTTAGGATGCCCTTCATATGTGTTTACATTGTTTTCATAAAGATTTTATAGAGATATGAAAGTAGGTTATGTGTATCAACAGTTTTAGATATTTTATTGATTGTCTTTTGAGGGATCTCAAATATATTATTTCCCTCTCTACATTCCCAGCACTGATAATTTGTCAGATAATCTTGAGAATGAATCATTTAATGTTTTCATTGTAAAAATATATCTCTCTGCTTATCCTTGGACTAGTCTAGAATTCCTCTTCATATCTTTGTTTTCTGTCTATTTCTTCCTGTAACTGACTTAACTCCTCTAAGAACTGGATGCTCTACCACTTGGATGCATATATATTTAGTATTGATATTACTTCATTGTATGGGGTACCTTTTGACAAGATGTTGCTTCCTATCTTATTTGTATTATTTTTAAAATTTACATTTAATTAAATTTAAAATATTTTAAACAATATTTTATTTTCTAAATATATATAAAGATAGTTTTTAAGACTGTTACAAAATTTTCTCTCTCCCTTCTTTATTGCTCCCCTCCCCAAGACAGCAAGTAATTTGATCTAAGTTAAATATGTGCAGTTCTTTTAAACATATTTCCAGTCTGATTTTTCTTGTACAACATAAACATATGGAAATATGATAATGTAGATGACGTTTTCCATTCCAAGTCTATTGGAATTTCTTTGGAATCACCTCATTGTTGGAAAAGCCAAATCCATTAGAGTTGATCATCACATAATCTTATTGCTGCTGTGAAAAATGTTCTCTTGGTTCCACTCTCACTTCATTAGCATCAGTTCATATAAGTCTTTCCAGGCCTTTCTAAAATCATTTCTTATAGGACAATAATATTCCATTACCTTCATATACCATAACTTATTCAGCCATTTCTTATCTGATGGGCATCTACTCAATTTCCAGTTCCTTGTCACTACAAAAAGGGCTACAAAAATTTTTGCACATGTGGGTCCTTTTTTCCTTTTTTATTATCTTTTTGAGATACAGAGTCAGTAGAGACACTGTTGGATCAAAGGTGTAAACAGTCTGATGGCCTTTTGGTCACAGTTCAAAATTGCTTTCCAGAATAGCTGAATCATTTCACAACTTCTTCAATTATGTATTATATCTCTTCTAACACTTATCATTATCTTTTCCTGTCATCTTATTTGCTGTCTATTTTTTCTTGTAACTCCCTTAATTTCTCTCAGAATTTTAATGCTATGAGAGCTTGGTGCATTTATATGTTTAGTATTGATGTTATTTCACTATCTATGGTACCCTTTAGGAAGATGCAATTTTCTTCCTCATCTTTTAAAATTAGATGTATTTTTGCTTTTGTTTGGTCTGAGATCAGAATTTCTAGCCCTGCCTTTTTTTTTTTTTTTTTAACTTTAGCTGAAATATAATATATTCTGTTCCAGCCTTTTACCTTTACTTTGTATGTATCTCATTGCTTGAAATGTGTTTCTTGTAAACAACATATTATAGAATTCTGGATTTTTATCCATTCTACTGTTCCCTTACATTTCATGGGAGAATTCAACCTATTCCCATTCCCAGTTAAGATCATTAATTCTGTATTTCTTGCCATTCTATTCCCCCTATTTATACTTTTCCCTCTCCTTTTACTCTTTCCCTTCTTATCATTTTGTTTCTGACCCCTATCTTTCTCAATCTGACCTTTCTTTTATCAGTTTCTTCTTTATTATCACTTCTACTTTTGCCCTCTCTTCTATTAGTCTCCCTCTTTCCTTTTTCCTTTCCCCTTTTACTTCCCTGTAAAGTGAGTCAGATTTCTAAAATAAAGGAAATACGCATGTTATTTGGACCAAATATGTTGAGATTAAGGTTCAAACAAAGCTCATCATCCTCCCTTCTTCCCTCTATTGTAATAGGTCTACCTCTTTATTTGATGTAATTTACCCCATTTTACCTCCCCTTTCTTCTTCTCTGAGTACAATTCTTTTTTCCACTCTAATTTCTTTTATATATCATCACATTAAAGTCAACTTATTCCTACATTCTCTATTATGTATATAAACATTTTTTCTTCAGCTCCAGTCTTTTCATCAGATATGATGGAAATTTCTCAATTTCATGGAATGTGCCTATTTTCTCCTGAAAGATAATGCTTAATTTTGCCAATTAGTTGATTCTTGTTTATAGTTCAAGTTTCTTTGCCTTCTGGAATATCATATTTTAGGCCTTCTGGTCCTTTAATGTGGAAACTGTTAAGTCCTGGGTAAACCTAATAGAGCCTTTTCAGTATTTGAATTGTTTCTTTCTGGTTGTTTGCAATATTTTCTTATTCATGTGATATTTCTGGAATTTAGCTACAATATTCCTTGGCGTTTTCATGTTGCAGTCTCTTTTAAGAGATGATCAGTGGATTCTTTCAGTGATGATTTTAGGCAACACCAGAGCAGTTTTTCTGCATAATTTTAAATGATGTTAAATACAATATATGTATACATATTTATACAGTTATTTTGTTACATAGGAAAGATTGGATTTAGAAAGAAGATAAAAATAACTTGAGAAGGAAAAAACAAAAATGTAAGCAAACAGTAACAGAAAGGGTGGAAATGTTATATTATAATCCATACTAAATTCCCAGTGTTATTTTTCTGAGTGTAGTTGCTTCTCTTCATTACAGATCAATTGGAACTGATTTGGATCCTCTCATTGTTGAAGAGAGCCATGTCCATCAGAATTGATCATCATGTAGTATTGTTGAAGTGTATTATTATCTCCTGGTTCTGCTCATTTCACTTAGCATCAGTTCATGTATGAATCTCCAAGCCTCTCTGTATTCATCCTGCGGGTCATTTTTTATAGAACAATAATATTCCATAACATTCATATACCACAGTTTATTCAGCCATTCTCCAGTTGGTGAGCATCCCTTCAATTTCCAGTTTCTAGCCACTACAAAAAGGTCTGCCACTAACATTTTTGCATAGACGAGTCCTTTTCTCTTCTTCAATATCTCTTTGGGATATAAGCCCAGTAGTAACACTGCTGGATCAAAGGGTATACACAGTTTGACAACTTTTTGAATATAGTTTCAAATTGCTCTCCAGAATTGTTAGATCTGTTCACAACTCCACCAACAAGACATCAGTGTCCCAGTTTTCCCACAGCCCCTCCAACATTCGTCATTATCTTTTCTTGTCATCTTAGCGAACCTGACAGGTGTGTAGTGGTATCTCAGAGTTGTCTTAATTTGCATTTCTCTGATCAACAATGATTTGGAACACCTTTTTATATATATTGAAATAGTTTTAATTTCTTCATCTGAAAATTGTTCATATTCTTTGACCATTTATCAATTAGAAAATGTCTTGATTTCTTATAAATTAGAGTCAATTCTCTATATATTTTGGAGATGAGGCCTTTATCAGATCCTTTGGATGTAAAAATGTTTTCCCAGTTTATTACTTCCCTTCTAATCCTGTCTGGATTAGTTTATTTTTACAAAACTTTTTAACTTAATATTATAGAATTTTTCTATTTTGTGATCAATAATGACCGCTGGTTCTTCCTTGGTCACAAATTCCTTCCTCCTTCACAGGTCTGAGAGGTAAATGATCCTATGTTCTTCTAATTTATTTATAATCTCATTCTTTGTGCCTAGATCATGAACCCATTTTCAGCTTATCTTGGTGTACAGTATTAAGTATGTGTCAATGCCTAGTTTCTGCCATACTAATTTCCAATTTTTTAAAGTAGTTTTCTTTTTCTATTTCTCTAAATTTTTTAAAAAAGCTTTTCCTGGCAGCTAGGTGGCGCAGTGGATAGAGTACCAGCCCTGAATTCAGGAGGACCCAAGTTCAGATCTGGTCTCAGACACTTAACACTTCCTAGCTGTGTGACCCTGGGCAAGTCACTTAACCCCAGCCTCAGGGGAGGGGAAAAAAAAAAAAAAAAGCTTTTCCTTTGGTCAATTTCTGTGTATCCTTTTCCAATCTGTTGGCTTCTCTTCCAAAGTTTTAAAGTTCTCCTGAATAGCTATTATTTCTTTTTCCCATTTTTTCTACCTCTCTTTTAAGATCCTTTTTGAGCTCTTCCAAGAGAGCAGTTCATATCCACTTTTGAGGCTTCACATATAGTCATTTTGCCATTGCAGTTATCTTTTTCTGGATTTATGTTCTGATTTTCTCTGTCATCATAGTAGTTCTCTGGTCAGAACTCTTTTTGCTTTTTTACTCATTTTAAAAAGTTGAGCTCTCCTTCTGAGACCCAGGGGAGATTTTTCTAAGCTTTTATTTTTTTTCTGTAGGACTACTGAGGCCTCCCTGGGTTTCTGTTGTTTTGAGTCTGGTTGTGCTGCAGCCTTTCCTACTGATCTCTGTTGACTTGGTCTAGACTCTCCTGTTATCCTAGAGTTCAGGGGCTGACAATTTGCCTTCTATGATTGCATTGGAGGTTTCACAGCTGGCTAGTGATCCACTAGCAAAGGCTCCTGTACTTTGGTTAAGACACTTTTTCCTGTATTCCCTGCAACAGGCCTCATTTACAGGGCTATCCTGTGCTTGCCTTTGCTGGACTCTAGAGGATTAAGGCAAATAGAGGCTAAATGACTTGTCCAGGGTCATACATCTAATAAGTATTTGTGGTTGTATTTGAACTCAGGTGTTCCTGATTCCATACCCACTAAGTCCCCATGTCACCAAGCAAGACATTAGGCTTGTACATAAAGATGTTGGAATTCTTCAACATAAAAGAGATAAAAAAAAAAATCCCTAGGACCAGATGGATTCACATGTGAATGCTACTAAACATTTAAAGAACAATTAACTCCAATGCTATATAAACTATATGAATCATTAGGGAATGAAGAAATTCTACCAAATTCCTTTTTGACACAGACATGGTAGGTATGACACTAAACCAGGTAGGATGAAAACAGAGAACGAAAATTATAGACCAATCTCCCTAATGAAAATCAAAGCAAAAATCTTAAATAAAATTTTAACAAAAAGACTACAGAAAATCATCTTCATACACCATGACCAAGTGGGATTTATACCAGGAATGCAGGGCTGGTTCAATATTAGGAAAACTATTAGTATATTTGACTACATCAATAACCAAATTAACAAAAACCATATGATCATTTCAATAGATATAGAAAAATCATTTGATAAAATCCAACATCCATTCCTATTAAAAACTCTAGAGAGTATAGGAATAAATGGACTTTTCCTTAAAATAGTCAATAGCTTCTATTTAAGACCATCAATAAGCATTATATGTAATGGTGATAAACTTGAACCATTCCTAGTAAAATCAGGAGTGAAACAAGAATTGCCCACTTTCTCCATTACTATTCAATATTGTATTAGAAATGCTAGCTTCAGCAATAAGAGATGAAAAAAAAATTAAAGGAATTAGAGTAGACAATGAGGAAACCAAATTATCACTCTTTACCAATGATATGATGGTATACTTAGAGAAGCCCAGAGATTCTACTAAAAAGCTATTAGAAATAATCCACAACTTTAGCAAAGTTGCAGGATATAAAATAAGTCCACAGAAATCCTCAGCATTTTTATACATCACTAACAAAATCCATCAGCAAGAGATACAAAGAGAAATTCCTTTTAAAATAACTGTTGATAATATAAAATATTTGGGAATCTATCTGCCAAGGGAAAGTCAGGAACTATATGAGCAAAACTATAAAACACTTTCCACACAAATAAAGGCAGATCTAAACAACTGGAAAAATATTAAGTGCTCCAGGATAGGTCGAGCTAATATAAGATGACAAAACTACCTAAAATAATCTTATTTATTTAGTGCTATACCAATCAGACCCCTAAGAATCTATTTTAATGACTTAAAAATAACAATAAAATTCATCTGGAAGAACAAAAGGTCAAGAATTTCAAGGGAACTAATGAAAAGAAAAAAAAAAAATCAAATGAAGGTAGCCTAGCTGTACCTGATCTAAAACTATATTATAAAGCAGTGGTCACCAAAACCATTTGGTATTGGTTAAGAAATAAATTAGTTTATCAGTGGAATAGGTTAGGTTCACAGGACAAAATAATCAATAACTAGAGTAATCGAGTGTTTGACAAAGCCAAAGACCCTAGCCTTTGGAATAAGAATTCATTATTTGACAAAAATTGCTGGGAAAATTGGAAATCAGTATGGCAGAAACTAGGCATTGACCCATACTTAATACAATACACCAATATAAGCTCAAAATGGGTTCATGATCTAAGCATAAAGAATGAGATTATAAATAAATAAGAAGAACATAGGATCGTTTACCTCTCAGACCTGTGGAGGAGGAAGGAATTTGTGACCAAGGAAGAACTACAGGTCATTATTGATCACAAAATAGAAAATTTCGATTATGTTAAGTTAAAAAGTCTTGTACAAATAAAACTAATGCAGACAGGATTAGAAGGGAAGTAATAAACTGGGAAAACATTTTTACATCCAAAGGATCTGATAAAGGCCTCATCTCCAAAATATATAGAGAATTGATTCTAATTTATAACTATCTTTTATTTAAGTACTTTGCATTTCTATTTATTCAACATATGTTTATTTTACATATAGTTTTATATGACTTGATAACTCCTTAATTAGAATGCATGCTCCTTAAAATTGGGAATTTCTTCTTCTTTGTATTTGTATAAAACCTAACACTGAATTTAGATATGTGCTTGTTGATTGACTGAAGTTGTAGAAGTAAATAAATGAATGCATAAATGAATGAAAACTTATTTGTAGAAGTCCTACTATATATCATACGTGATGCTAAGTCCAAGGGATACATACCAATGAATTCCTTAAGGAACTAGCATGATAATAGGGGAAGACAATATATAAAGGGGAGTGGTGGCTAGGAAGGAATGTTTTGTATATGAAAATGACTGGAAATGGTAACCTATTAATGTAGTTGCTGCTCTAATGTAGGAAAAATAGTTTGGGGGAGAGGGTACTAGAAGTTGGGGAAATAAAGGTTGCATGCAAAATACAGTTCATGAGCTGCACATTAAAGAAAGAGCAATGATGAGCAGAAGGAAGGAAGAACAGCACTTTGCAGATGTGATATAACCATTGCAAAGACATGGAAATATGAGCTGCATGGTGTGCATGTGAAACAGAGTGAAGATCAGTTTGGCTGAATCACGGTGTGGGAGAGAGAACAAGTCCAGTGAGACTGTACAATAGATTGGGGTAACATTTGAAGGGCTTTAAAAGCTCAATTGTAGCTTATGTTTTTTATCCTAAAGGCATTAGGAATCCATTGAAGTTTCATGACCAGTCTCAGGTTTCATCACCTCAGTGCTAGACGCATACAATTATATATGATCTAATGTAAGTTTCTATGAGGGCTAGGAATGTTTTGCTTTTGTCTTTGTTCCCAATGCTTAGTGTCTTGTACATTGTAGGTGCTGAATAAATATATTTTGAATTTTTATGATTTTTTTTTTCCTGAACCAATTGGGATTAAGTGACTTGTCCAGGATCACACAGCTAGGAAGTGTTAAGTGTCTGAGGCCAGATTTGAACTCTGGTCCTCCTGACTTCAAGGCTGGTGCTGTATCCACTGGGCTACCTAGCTGCCCTTTGTTATGAATTATTGATGCAACTATGGTTGTCAGAAAGGTTAAATAATATCTCCAAGTAATAAAGTTATCATATTCTAGTTTCAAATCTAGGTCTTTGACTCCAGGTATGGCATTTATTAACTATATTGCACTGCCTTTTATTGCCAGAAGTTCAGATCTTTGTATGATGTTAGGGTGCTTGTTTTATCAGAATTTGGCAATGTGTATTGCATAAGTGGGGTAAGGGTGCTGTTCAAGGCAATGATGATCTTGGAGGCACTGTGTTGTTATTTGTCTTTCATTCTGGGAGAGGACCATGACATTGGGAAGGTGATGTTCTGACTTGAAAGTGAATTGGATTTAAGTGAGGGAGCCATCCGAGTCTAGTGTTAAGATATAAATCAGGATGACTGGGGATGGCCCTGGATTCAGTAAAAGACATTGGCCTTTTTAAGCTGATATCTTTCCCACGTCCCAGCTTACCTGAGGCATTGCCCATTCAGTGATTAAGTCTAGGTAAGAAATGAGGCAAAGCATGATCTCTTTTATTTAATTAAAAAAAAAAAATCAATCTGGAGGAGACCTTTGGGATTTCTGGTCAAAAAAGAAACATTTGCTATTTACAATCATCCTGAACCATCAGAACCCAAAGAATGAAATGGCTCTCCACTAAACATTATGCTTTTTGTAGTAATTTTGTCTTTGGGGGGAAAAAGCACAACAAATTTTCCCTTATTTCATCTTATCTCTTCCACTTTTGCCTTTACATAGTTTATAGAAATAAACTCTTTGTTCTCTGAATGGAAAACAATACCATTGATTCATAAGATGAAAATTATTCTAATTAAGGCAATCTAGAAATTCCAGCAAGTTTTGCTTCATTGGCATATTATCCTTCAAGGGATACCAACAGAGGGTCTCAAATCTTTGTAATCCTGATTAGTTACCTTGGAAGAGTTGCTATATTTAAAAAATAATTTTATTCTGAGAAATTTAAATTCCTTTACATATACTATCAAATTAAATTATGATTTGGACTTACCTCGAATTTATAAAACAATAATGTAGTACTAATTTCTTTTTCTGTGGCAACTGAAGTATTTAACTTTGCCTCTAAATATAAATCCCACCTCTAAAATAAGGATTGGAAGAACATTGTAAATATAAATCAACAGAATATACTGCCCAATACAACACAAAAAAGCAGTTTAGCATGTTGGCTAGAATGTTAAATGTGGAACTAGAAAGACCTAGATTTGAATTATGTCTTATAATTTGTTTTCTATCTATTTGACTCTAAAAGAATGCCACTTAATATTGCTATACTTCAGTTTCCTTATCTGCAAAATAAAGGGATTTGGTGACATTTGAGTTCATTTTCAGCTCTAAATCTATAATGACATATGAGCTTAGACGGCTAAGATGTCCTGTGGTTCATTTGGCTAAATTTGGGAAGTCCTGATACATAAAATAAAGGGATTAGATTAGATAATCTTTCATTCTCTTTCCCCCCCCCCCAAATTTTATGATTTTATAAAATTTTAGATCTTTAAAAGTAGGGTTGCTAAGTGCACAATTAGCAGCTTGCTGTGGTTTTAGCACTATTCTAGTTCTCTCTAGGTTCCATTTTCTGAGCTTCAAATCAATAAATTGACTCTTCCCTTGTGGAATAAAATAGACAGATGACAGTAGTTTTTTGCCTTCATTTTGTCCACTTGATAATCATAGCTAATATCTTTATATTGTTTTAAGGCTTGTAAAAGGCTTTATATACTTTATCTTTCATTTGATCTTTATAACAATCCTAAGAAGTAGGTTCTAATAACATACATTAAAATCATGTGGAATGATAGGTAGAAAGGAGAATAGGAGGTAATATAACCCAAAAGGAGCTAGTATATTATGCATATTATTGGACAAAAAGAAGACCTTAGGATCTATTAAACTTTAATACAAGTTGTTTTTTACTTCTCATTTAAAAATGAATGGGGCAAGGAGCATGGAAAAAGTAGCACTGTGTCTGATAGCTTAAGGATTCAAAATTCATGTGGATTTATGAGACATGTAAAATAGGATGGCAGTATAATTCTTTGCCCTCTACAGGGGAGTATGTTTTCCCTGTTGTGGTTCTTTCTCTGGTGTTAGATTTATGGATTTCTTTAAAGTCATGGAAGTGTAGTGCCAATTTTCACTCAAGAGGGTGGTAAGTCAATCAGCAAGCATTTATTAAATACTTATATACTAGGAACTGTAAGTACTGGGGATACAAATAAAAGAAAAAACAGTCCCCCTTCTGTAGTCCCTGCTCACAAGGAGTTTATGTTCCAAAGTGGGTGGCAATTTAAAATATCTAGGTACAGCCACTTTATCTTGGTACATACATTATCTATCTATCTATCTATCTATCTATATCTATATTAGAAGATAAAATGAAAGGGAAAGTATTAGCAGGTAGTCATATGAATAGGAAAATTAAAATGAAATAAAATATGAAAATAGAATAAATGGAAAATAAAAAAGCAAAAAAAAAAACAATATTAATCCCACCATTTTATTGGTCCGTTATATTTTTGCAAAATGTGTGTTTGGAATATATTTAAAGATTTGTCTTCATGGACGGTAGCAGTTATCTAAATTCTGAGCATTGTTCAGCAAAATATGGGTATTTAATGAGCAGGCTATTATAAGGACATATCTTAGAAACTTAAAATAGGAAAAGAGCTTTCTCCCCCAACCATTCAGAGAGCACAGCTGCTATGTGGTCCTAAGTTGCCCCATATGAATTTGGCCAACACCACCTGAAATGTATCCTGGGTTGTGGTGGGAGCATAGGAGGTTGGAGACCCCAAAAGGGCAGATGCCAGAATTTTGCCATCTGGTAACGTGCTGCTAGGCAGTTTAACTCAGGACATAAGCTTACTTACATTGAGGTTCTCGTCTGTTGCAGCAGTTATGTAAACCTAGGCAGAGAAGTAGAAGGAGGTGAGACTAAAACAGGGGAAAGTAGGAGGTAAGGCAAAGTATTCTGTTTCCACTTTGCCTCCAGAAGGATGTTTAGTTTTGTAGTCTCCTAAAAGACAAGGTGAGAGTAAGTATGAAGCAATAATAGAGTGGTAATTAAGTTTTGATAATATGCATTATGCTAAGATGTATTACACATAATAGTTTCTTTATAAATGTAGAATATTGAATGCAGAAATTGTTAACTTTAAATTTTTATGCAAACTATTTCTGATTTGAGATATTGAATTACATAGTTACATTTTAATATAGCCTTTATAAATAGGATGAAACCAAATACCTAAAAATACAAGAAGTGATTAACTTTTGTATTTAAGGTCAAATAATTGTGATTGTCTTCTGTTAATGAAAGCTTAATATTTGGTTTCATTAAAAATTCCCAGAACATTGAACATAAGTCAACATTCCACAGAGAAGAAAGTATTATGCAGCTTACATGTGTGCATATCTGCATATCGGAGCACAAAATATTGACATGATAATTGCAGTCAAGCCTGAGTGAACAGTGGCCTGTGGGAATTCAGCTGGTGTTGTACCAACTGGATGGCTGCTCAGGACACAGTTTGAAATGCAAGGTGCAAGTTAGCACTTTATTCAGCACAGGCAGGCATCATTTAAAAATCCTTGGGGGCAGCCCTGGTGATGTGCAGATGTTAAAACAGTCTGTTCTGAAGTGCTGATTTTTTTTAACACTGTAAAATACTTGTGTGTTCTTGGTGAAAAATATTTGCAAAATGATTAAAAGCAAAATATGACATACTTTTTTCATAGATTTCATCGATCATTTATATATTGAGTATAGCTTATACAGAAATTTCTAGGCTTATAAAGTATAATAGAAAAATCAATGTACAACAATAGAAGAATGATAATTTTTTCCTTCATCTTTTTTAAAAAATTTTATTGTTAACATAGAGTTTAAAAGTAAATTATTTAATAACATATAATTTTAAAAATGTATTATTATGTTTCCTTTTTTATAATTTAGTGATATGAAATTAGTTTCATATGTACATATGACAGGATTGATCATACTTTTTATTTTAGTTAGGAGTTGTCTACCAGACCTAAATTACAAATTACAAATTTACAATTTACAAATTACAAATAATTTTTATTATTTTAAGATATAAATATTTTTTCTCTGTATTTTTATAAGTATTGTATGTTTTATGCTAAGATGATTTCTCTTATGCTAAGATAAAAATATATGTATGTGTATATATATATATATATATATATATATATATGGATTCATAATGTATATACATAGACACATTAGATCTGAATAATAAAACATTTTTATGCATAAAGTGGCCAATTTACATTCAAACTCATTGATTACTTCTATTTTGCAAAGTAGAGGTTTGTTATACTTATTTTTTTCACTAGGTAAAATGTATTTATTATGTTGCCGAATTATTATATTGCTGAATTCTCTTCTAGTCATTTATTGTATGCATGTTCCAAGTAGCAAAAGATTCAGAATATAATTAGTCATAAAAAGAACAGGTAATGTAACAAATTCATCTCCCATTCTATTTTGCCAAATTTGTTTAGAACTTCAACATTTACTAGAAATTGGAGATCTGTTTAAGTTGAAAACCAATAATTTAAGGAAGTGAGTAAAAATTATACATTTTAAATAGATTTAGGGTAATTTCTTTACTCTTTCAAATCAAATACCTATATAATCTAAAATAGTTCTTTGTCATTTCCCTTAATTTTTTTTTTTCTGATTAAAATGTCAAATTTGTTGACTTTGGCTTTTTGGTTAGTGTTTATATTCTAATGTAGACTCAATATCAACCCCTTATTCATAGTTACATATTTCATTTTAGTTTCTAATATTTCATTTTTGACAATTCATTTAAAATGGGCCCAAACCCAGAAAATATGATCCTGTCATGTTGTATAATATATAGCATGTTCCACAAAACAATAAAAATTTGTTAGTGATTTAGAATAATTTTTCAGATTTTTGGCTTTTAGAATATAGTGGAAACTCCGTATGAAAATCCCTGTGGCTAAGAACAATTCTCAGTGTTTAAAATGAGTAACACTATTGGGAAAATTGATGGGAGTTTAAAACTTGTACAAATTGACAGCCTCTCTTTGTTCCATTTTTCATCCTAAAGAAGTCCGCAAATATTCTTAGCTCACATCATTATTGCACATCAGTGATTCTAATTAGCTAAACAGGAGTTTGTCTCAGTCATTGATCATCATCAACTTCTTGACAGTGCCTGACTAGTTTTTTTGACCAACCCTTTTTTATGTCTTATAAATTCATAGGATATATATTAGTTGAATTTACAAAAGATGTATGTTTTGAGCAACTTTTTTTTTTCTTTCTGTTTAATACTGCTTGTCTTTTTTCCAGTAACTAGAGACATACTATACAGTTGGTATTTCTTGGGGTCATCCTTGCAAAGGATATAAAGGAAATTATAATCTACTCTCAGGAAAAGTTACTGTAAAAATTGTTTACAGTTTTCAATATGTTAATTTATTTTTATAGTATCTTACATTAATTAAATTTTAAAGATTCTGTCTTAATACAGTGGTTGTTAAGATATGTTTTTTTTTTTTTTTTTTTTTTTTTTTTGAGGCTGGGGTTAAGTGACTTGCCCAGGGTCACACAGCTAGGAAGTGTTAAGTGTCTGAGACCAGATTTGAACTCGGGTCCTCCTGAATTCAAGGCTAGTGCTCTATCCACTGTGCCACCTAGCTGCCCGTTAAGATATGTTTTAAAAGATAATGCTACATTTTGGACTGAATTTAAACACTTATAAATAACTAATTATTTCACTCAGTTTAATTTTAAGGCTTAATCAGCTAATGTTAATTAATGGGAATTTTTTACATTAACAGTCATAGTAAGAAACCACCACTGCACTAGATGAATAAATAGAATGTAAGTTACTTGAGGTCTCGGGCAGTTTTCATTTTGTCTTTATATTTTTGACACCTGATATAGCATCTTTGCATGTTGGAGTTTGACAATTGATTGAAACTGAATATATGATCATACTTTTCACAACCAAGTTGTTTGAATTTACTTTTAAAAACTAACACCTGATTTTGTGACATTGATTCTAGTAGTCTTTTTATTCAAAGCGGGGCTTCAGTATCTAGTTATGGCATAAATTTGGATTCTTCTAGAATTCTGAATTAAGCTGTTAGATTGCAACCTAATCTTGGTAATTGAGATGGTTTAGGGGGTCTCAAAAATATGTAGACTTGGAATTGAACCTTCAGAAACAACCTTTGTCTAGAAGAGGGCTCCTTAATTTTTTTCTATTTGCAAACTCTTTTCATGTGAGAAATTTTTACATGACCCTGAGTAAATAGATATATCAAATAGCTATATCAAATAGCTATACATATCTAACATTTACTAATAAAATAAAAATAAAAGAATTTTATTTTAAAATAATTCCTTTGTGTACATATAATCTTACCATTTATTCAGGATGAAAACACATTTGTACATTAATAAGATGAATGTGCTTGTTTATTTTTACATAAAGAATTAAGTCTTGGCAGAATATTTGATACCTTTTACTGTTGCCAAATTTTTCATGACCCATGAAAGTTAGATAACCTCATGTGAGATTGTGATCCACAGTTTAAGAAGTCTTGGTCCAGCGCATAGTCTTAATGTCCCCTTCATCTGTATTGCTAGCAAAATCTACCTAAGGACAGAAAGAAGAGAAATGAAGATGAATTTCCAGGAATGAATACGTGTTCAAGCTAGCTACATCAACCCATAGGTTCTTCTTATCTGTTTATGGTATTTTATATTGCAAAAAATTGTATAGAGTTTCTTTCCTTATAATTATAATTTTTAACTATTTTTTTCTAAATTATTCAATCATCTGATATTTTGCAAATTTGTTTTTATCAGACTGTTTTAACAGTTGTCATAGCCAAAAGACTTATTATCTATTAGTCAAACTTATGTAATTTTGATATTTATTGTAATTTTTAAATTTGTGGAATATCCAGGAACTTCCCAAAATTTCTTCAGACTTTCTTTAATTTTTATTTTCTTTAGTTTCTTTTAGTTCTTTAGTTTAGTCTTTTAGTTTCTTTAAACTTTAGTTTAGTTTCTGCTAGTTTTCTTAGTTCATCTGCCTCTTTTTGTTCCTAGTCTAGTGCTTCATTGTGGCATGGAGGTAATATTTCTTCAAATTTCTATTACCAAATGATACATTTTGATATGTTCTAACAATTGAGAAATGTTTCAAGTATGGATATGATTATAGACACTAACAGAAGGTTAACTCATGAGAAAAGGTTAAATCATGAGAGATTTTGCTACTTTGCAGTCAATTAGATAGAACATTCATTAAGTACTTACTATATACTAGGCATTAAAGATTAGAGATGTAAATGCAAGTGAGCAAAGATAATCTGTACTCAAAGCACTTAACACTAAAATGTTATATATATATATATATATATATAGTTGGAAAGTGGTATTGATTATATCAATTGAGAATTATATATAAACATATATATGTGTATCTATCTACTTATACATAGATATTTTTCACAAAATATACTATATATATATATTAGAAATATGAAAAAGCACAAGAATAAATACCTTTCCTTAATGTGGTAAACAGTTTGTATCTAAAACCAAGATCTACAGTGGAGGAAGATCAAAGAAACTTCCAGTAAAAATCAGGTATAAAGCAAGGATATCTATTGCCACTATAGTAATTTGATAGCATTCTAGAAGTGATAGTTATTATAATAAATATTGATTAAGAAGAAATAAAAATGTATTTGCACATGATATGACAGTTAATTAGAAAATATTAGAGATTCAAAACAAATTTTTAAATAAATGAATATATTATATAAAAAGCCCTTAAAATATTCATTGTTCTCATGTGTTACTAAGAAAATTGAACACAAAAAAATTTTCAGAAAATTTACTAAAATCACTATAAAACCTAATAATATCTAGAAAGTATCCCAGCAAGATATACTCAGAGCTTACATGATTTGACTACAAAATATTATTTATAGAAATGGTTATACCTAAGTAATTAGAGACATATTACTTATTCATGGTAAACTATCCTACTATAATTCAAATGAAAATACTTCACATTGGGGGCAGCTAGGTGGCACAGTGGATAGAAGCACCAGCTTTGAATTCAGGAGGATCCAAGTTCAAATCTGGTCTCAGACACATAACATTTCCTAGCTGTGTGACCCTGGGCATGTCACTTAACCCCAGCCTCAGGAAAAAAAAAAGAAAATACTTCACATTAATTTGAACATTTAGTGTCATATCATTCAAACTACCAAGAGATTAGTCTAGACAAAATTATGACTAAGTCATCAGAATTAATAAAAGGTCAAGCATTTAAAGGAAGTAATTATAAAGGAAACTATGAATGAAAGGAATAACTACATTATCATATACTAAACTATTTTATAAAGTAATAATCATCAAAATATTTGTTACCAGATCAGATATAATCAATATATTTGGTACTGCTTAGAAAATAGAAGAGTTCATCAATGAAACAAAATCAGAACTAAAAAGATAATTGAAGAAAATCATTCACTAAAAATCAGAACTGAACAAATGGGAATGAATGACTCAAGCAGCGATCAAAACTAAAGCAAAACCAAAAAAAAAAAAAAAAAAAGAAAAAAGAAAAGAAAAGGTAAAATACCTACTTGAAAAAACAATTGACCTAGAAAATAGATCTAGGAGAGACAATTGAACTTCCTGAAAATCATGATGGAAAAAAAAGAGCTTAGACATTATCTTTCAGGAAATCATTAAGGAAAACTACCCTGATGTCCTAGAATCAGAAAATAACCATTGAAAAAATTCACCGATCACCTCCTGAAAGAGACCCCAAAATGAAAACTCCAAGGAATATCATGGTTAAATTGCAGAACTATTAGATCAAGGAAAAAATATTGCAAGCAGCCAGAAAGAAACAATTCAAATGCTGAGGAGCCACAGTTAGAATTACACAAGACCTAGCAGCTTCCACCTTAAAGGATCAAAAGGTCTGGAATCAGATATTCTGAAAGCAAAGGAACTTGGAATGTAGCCAAGAATAAACTATCCAGCTAAATTGAGCATTATCTTTCAGGGAAGAAGATGAACATTCAATGATACAGGTGAATTTCATTTATTTCTGATGAAAAAACTAGAGTTGAACAAAAAATTTGACTTTTAAGTATAGAACTCAAGAGAGAGATGAAAAGATAAAAAGGAAAGAACTCTTGAGAACTATGTCTCTGTTATGGGTATACATAGAAAGTACAAGTATAATTTTATTTTATTGTCATAATATAAAAAAGGAAACTAGAGGTGAAAAGGGAAATGTACTGGAAAAAGGAGAAAATTAGATCTCATGAAGAATCAAAGAAGACCTGTTACAATTGAAGGAAAGAAGGAAGTGAGATGAACAAAAAAGGGAGAAAGCTTGATTTTCTCATCAGCGTTGGCTCAAAGAGAATATTAGACATATTTGGTTTCACACAGAAACTTGTCTTTAGCTTATAGGGAAGGGGGAGGGGAAAAGAGAAAGGAAAGGGGGAGGTTAATAGAAGGGAAAACAGAAATAGTAGGGGAAAGGTATAAGAAGGGGAATCTCTAAAGGGGAAGGGCTGCTTGAGGGAAGTGGTGGTCAGAAGCAAATACAGGGAGGAAGGAAAGGGGGAAAGGAAAGAGAAAAGTATAATTTGGGATAAATAAGATGGCAGAAAATACAGAATTAGTCATGTGAATATGAATGGGGTAAACTCCTCCATAAAAAGGAATCAGATAGCAAACTAGATTAAAAGCCAGAATCCTACAATATGTTGTTTACAAGAAACACATTTAAAGCAGAGTGATACATAGAGAGTAAAGATAAAAGGCTGGAGCAGAATCTATTATGCTTCAGGTGAAGTTAAAAAAAGCAGGGGTAGTAATCCTGATCTCAGATCAAGCAAAAGCAAAAATAGATATAATTCAAAGAGATAAGGAAGGAAATTACATCTTGCTAAAGGATACCATAGATAATGAAGTAATATCAATAGTAAACATATATGCACCAAGAGGGTATAGCATCCAAATTCCTAGAGGAGAAGTTAAGAGAGCTGCAAGAAGAAATAGATAGCAAAACTATACTAGTAGGAGATGTTAAGTCCAGGTTAGCTCACTCTGAAGGGTTCAGAATCAGCCAGAGGTCAGGATAAGCTAAAGTCCTTGCCCCATATTGGGCACCAAAAATGTAATGTTCTGTTGCCTTTAGATTTGTAATCGTTCTCTGGGAGGAGGTTTCTTTTCTGTAAATCCTATTCTCTGTGAGCAGGTTTCTTGGGAAGCTTCTGGAGCCTCCAGCCAGAGCGAAGGTAGAATCTCAAATCCTCTTCTTCCTGAATCTTGGCTCCTTTTATCCTCCCAGAGAATGGGCTTGTGGGTATTCCAAAGATGTAAACTTTTTTTAAAGGTGTGAACTAAAGGTGTGAATTCTGAGCTAGAGAATTGTTAAGTACCATGCTAAATTAGACAACCCAGTTAGCACCTAGTAATCCTAACAGGGAGATATCAACCTTGCTCTCTCAGAACAAGGTAAATCGAACCTCAAAATAAACAAGAAAGAAATTAGGAGATAAATAGAATATTAGAAAAGTTAGGAATGATGGATCTTTGGAGAAAATTAAATGGAGACAGAAAGAAGTATACTTTTTTCTCAGCGGTTCATGGAACCTTTAAAAAAATTGACCATGTATTAGGGCATAGAGACCTCAAAATCAAATGCAGAGAGGCATAAATAATAAATGCATTTTTTTCAGCTCATGATTACATTTAAAAAAAAGGTCAAGTGAATATAGACCAAAAATTAATTGGAAACTAAAGAATCAATACAGCAAATAAGAAACACAATCAATAATTTCATCCAAGAGAATGACAATAATAAGACAACATATCAAAATGTGTGGGATACAGCCAAACTGGTAATAAGGGAAATTTTATCTCTAGATGCTTACTCACATAAAATAGAGAAAAAGAAGATGAGTGAATTAGGTTTGCAACTGAAAAAGCTAGAAAAAGAACAAATTAAAAACCCGCAACTAAGTACCAAATTTGAAATTCTAAAAATAAAAGGAGAAATTAATAAAATTTAAAATAAGAAAACTGTTGAATTAATAAATAAGACTAAGAGTTGGTTTTATTGAAAAAAAAAACAAAATAGATAAATTTTTTGTTAATTTGATTAGAAAAAGGAAAGAGGAAAATCAAATTGTTACTCTCAAAAATGAAAAGGGAGGAAATTAGAGCAATAATTAGGAGTCATTTTGCCCAACTTTATGCCAATAATTTGATAATCTAAGTGAAATGGAGGAATACCTACAAAAATATAGATTGCCTAGGTTAATGAAGAGGAAACAAGTTACTTAAATATTCCTATTTTAGAAAAAGAAATAGAACAAGCTGTTAATTATCTCCCTAAGAAAAAAATCTCCAAGGCTATTTGGATTTCCAGATGAATTCTACCAAACATTTAAAGAACAATTAACTCCAGTGTTATACAAACTATTTGAAAAAATACGGAAAGAAGGACTCCTACCAAATTCCTTTTATGACACAGACATGGTTTGATACCTAAACCCAGTAGGATGAAAACAAAGAAAATTATAGACCAATTTCCCTAATGAATATTGATGCAAAAATCTTAAATAAAATATTAGTAAAGAGATTACAGAAAATCATACCCAGGATAATACACCATGACCAAGTAGGATTTATGCCAGGAATGCAGGGCTGGTTCAATAGAAAAACTATTGGCATAATTGATTATATCAAAATCCAAACTAACAAAAACTATATGATTATCTCAATAGATGCAGAAAAAGCATTTTATAAACTCCAAGATCCATTCCTATTAAAAACACTAAAGAGTATAGGAATAAATGGGCTTTTTCTTTGATACTGGCTAAGAAATACAATAGTCGGTCAAAATAGGTTAGGTTCACAGGACAAAATAGTCAATGATTATGGTAATCTAGTGTTTGACAAACCCAAAGACCTCAGCTTTTGGGATAGGAACTCACTATTTGACAAAAACTGTTGGGAAAATTGCTAACTAGTAAGGCAAAACTAGGCATTGACTCACACCTAACATTGTATAGCAACATAAAGTCAAAATGGGTTCATGATTTAGTCATAAAGAGTGATATTATAATAAGTTAGAAGAACATAGGATAATTTACCTCTTAGATCTGTGGCAGAGGAAGGAATTTATGACTAAAGAAGAACTAGAGATCATTGTTGATCACAAAATAGATAATTTTGATTATATTAAGTTAAAAGATTACTGTACAAACAAAACTAATGCAGACAAGATTAGAAGGGAAGCAATAAAGAGGGAAAACATTTTTACATTCAAGGATTCTGATAAAGGCCTCATTTCTAAAACCTATATTTGGATTAGACTATAGAACTGTTCTTTTTCTAGCTTTTTCAGTTGCAAACCTAATTCACTCATCTTCTTTTTCTCTATTTTATGTGAGTAAGCATCTAGAGATAAAATTTCCCTTATTACCAGTTTGGCTGTATCCCACACATTTTGATATGTTGTCTTATTATTGTCATTCTCTTGGATGAAATTATTGATTGTGTTTCTTATTTGCTGTATTGATTCTTTAGTTTCCAATTAATTTTTGGTCTATATTCACTTGACCTTTTTTTTAAATGTAATCATGAGCTGAAAAAAATGCATTTATTATTTATGCCTCTCTGCATTTGATTTTGAGGTCTCTATGCCCTAATACATGGTCAATTTTTTTAAAGGTTCCATGAACCGCTGAGAAAAAAGTATACTTCTTTCTGTCTCCATTTAATTTTCTCCAAAGATCCATCATTCCTAACTTTTCTAATATTCTATTTATCTCCTAATTTCTTTCTTGTTTATTTTGAGGTTCGATTTACCTTGTTCTGAGAGAGCAAGGTTGATATCTCCCTGTTAGGATTACTAGGTGCTAACTGGGTTGTCTAATTTAGCATGGTACTTAACAATTCTCTAGCTCAGAATTCACACCTTTAGTTCACACCTTTAAAAAAAGGTATGTCAGTGAAATTAGATCTTAGTGCAAAGATGGCCAGACTTAGATTCAGAAAGCCTACATGCAAATCACGCCTTAAGTTATTTCTTAAATTATAGTAGCCTCTGTTTTCTCATATATAAAGGAGGACTAGTAGGAATAACCCTAAAAGTAAGTGTTGTCTTTAAATGAAGTGGTGTATGTAAAATACTTTTAAAATCCTCCAGAACTACATCAGTTTAAGCTATTATTATTATTCACTGGAGGAATTTGGGAGTTAGAAGTGACCTTGAAAAAGTTATGTTCATCAACTTTGTTTTTCTTACTCTCTTCTAAATACTTAGGAACCAAGTTTTTTGATCTCTTTATTTATTTTAGAGGTTTCTTTTCAAATTTATCTGTGGTCTCTTAATTGATAAATCTAATGGCCTTTTCTCAGTCTTCCTTCTTTTGGATCTCTTTCCATTATTTCACATTGTTGTTTATCTTCTCCTTCTAGATATCTTTCCTTGCTGGGTTTTTGGGATATCAGTCTTTATTCTCCTCCTACTTGGTTGACCATTCCTTTTATTCTTCCATGCCTTTCTTAACTATGTATGTACCCTAATGCTTTGGATACTTTTTTCTTTTCTCTCTTTTTGCCTTTTTGGATTTAAGAATCTTCTTTAAGTAAATTTCTTATCTACCTTTTGTCTCTCTGCTAACCTTCAGTATATAATCACAAACTGCCTGCCGTGGGCATTTTGAACAGGCATATCAAATTCAATATTTGAAAAATAAAGCTTATTATCTTGTTTCAAAAAACTACATTATTTGAAGTTTGCTATATCTATTGAGAGTATCTTTATATTTATGGTCAACCAGCTTTGCAACCTAACATTTTTTACTCTTGTCACATATACAATCCGTTGCCATAGATCCTCTTTATCTCAACATTATTTCTTAAATCTTTCCCCTTCCCTCTACTCATACAAGCACTTTCTAGCTGAGGACTTTATCAATTTTTCTGAACTTTCGCAATATCCTTCCAAATGTATCTCAACTTTAGGTCTTGTTCTATTCTGTAATTTATTTTACATAGAGCTTCTTTAGTGATTTTCTGAAGGTGTTACTCTTCTACATAGTAACCTCCAATAGCCTCTCTGTTAATGCTAGAATAAAATATAAACTTCTGCTTTGTTATATAAAGTTCTATAGTCTAATCCAAATATAGGTTTTAACATTATTACATATTACCCTTGTTCATGAATTTTACGCTGCAACACACACACTTCCTTGTGGTTCCTTACACATGATTCTCCATCTTTTATTTCTGTAACTTAGGGCTGTTCCTAATATGTGGAATGCACTGTTCTCTTTTATTCTAGAATTTCTAGCTCCATTTTAGACTCAGCTCTGCCACTACTTTCTATATGAGGGCCTTTCTTGGTCTCTGTAACTTTTAATACCTCTTTTCTTGTTTAGACCTATAATGGCTAATTCTTAGCCACCACCAAAAAAAGATTGATATAAATATTTTTTTTTTTACAAATAGGTCTTTTCTTTCTTTCTTCCTTTTTTTGACCTTTTTGTGATATAGATCTAGCTTTCTAGAATGATTGGATCAGTTCACAACTTTACCAAAAGTTTTCCCACATCCCCTTCAAAGTTTGTCATTTTCATCTTTTGTCCTACTAGCCAGCCTAATAAATATGAAGTGGCATGATTTAATATGCATTTTTATAGTCAGTAATGATTTAGAGCATTTTTCATATCATTGTAGATAGTTTCGATTTTTTTTTTTGTCTGAAAATTGTTCATATCATATAACTGTTTATCAATTTAGGAATGATATGTACTCTTATAAATTTGACTCAGGACTATTTATTTAGGAAATGAGACCTTTATTGGAGATAATTCTTACAAAGTTCCTCTCTCTTTCCCCCTCCTCCCATTTTTGTCCTGATTGCATTGATTTTGTTTGTGCAAAACATTTTAATTATATAATCAAAATTTTCTCTTCTAGGTTTTATAATGTTTTATGTATATCCTAAATTCTTCCCTTATCCATAAATCTGACAGGTAAACTATTCAATATTCTCCTCATTTGCTTATGGTATCACTTTTTGCATGTAAATTATGTCCCTATGTACCCATTATCTTGGTATATAGTTTCTGCCATTTTGTTTTTGAGTTTTCTCAGTAATTTATGTTATAAAATAAGTTTATGTCTAAAAGCTTTGGGTTCCTCATATACTAGATTACAGTGGTCATTTACTAAATGTCTTGTGTACCTAATCTATTCCCTTGATCAACCATCAATCCCCTTGATATTTTGATCATTTGTTCTTCCAGATTAATTTTGTTAATATTTTTTCTAGCTCTACAAAATATTTTGGTTATTTGATTGGTATGGCATTGAATCAGTACATTTATTTAGGTAGAATTTTAATTTTTATTTTGTTGACTCAGCCTATCCATGAACAATTGATGTTTTCCCAGTTATTTAGATCTTTCATCTGTGTGAAAAAATTTGTAATTGTGTTCACATAGTTTCTGAATTTATCTTGATACACTTTCAAGTATTTTATGTTGTCTATTTATTTTAAATGGAATTTCTCTTTCCATCTTTTGCTATTGAAATTTATTGGTAATATGTAGAAATACTGAGGAATCATATGGGTTTACTTTTATATCTTGCAACTTTGCTAAAGTTGCATTTTCATTGTATTTCTTTTTCAGTTGGTTCTCTTAAGTATCACATCATCTTATCTGTAGCAAGTGATAGTTTTTGTTTTTTTATTGTCTATTCTAATTCCTTCAATTTATTTTTCTTCTTTTATTACTATAGCTAGCAGTTCCAATGAAGTATTGAATAATAGAGGTGATAATGGGCATCCTTGATATACCCCTGATTGTATTGGGAAATCGTCTAGCTTACCTTCATTACAGATGATTATCTCAATAGATGAAGACAAAATCTTTGATAAAATTTCAAATGATTTCTGTTGATTTATATGGCCATATTATTTGGACTTATGTTTGTGATATAAGGCAGGTGCCCAATGGAGTCCTTCTTAAGAATTGTTGATACTAGTAATTTAATTTGATTTTCTTTTTTTTTTTTAAATAAAAATAATCAGTTTCTATATTTTGTTGCTTCCCTCCCCCCCATAAAGTTGGCCCTTAATTTTATTTATTAACTCAATGGTTTTCTTACTTTCAATTTTATTAACTCTCTTTTATTTCTTAGGATTTCCAATTTGGTATTTAATTGAGGAATTTTAATTTGTCTTCTTATAGTGTTTTTTTAAAAAAAACACTTTAATTTATTGAATGAAACAAGCATTTTCCTAATATAGTAAAATAAAAATATGATAGTATATAAAACAGCAAATCTACCTTTTTATAGCTGGCTATTCCTTTCAGATATACAACAATATTATCTTGTAAATTTCTTACCCTTCTTAGAGATGACTACCATTACTTAGAAATAGGTGTATAAATATATGTATATACATATATATTTTTATACCCCATATATATGTATTTATAATTATTCTACACACATTTCTGTTTATTATTATTTTCTAGATGCAGATAGTATCTTTCTTCATATGTTGCGTATAATTAATTTGGGTATTTATAATAGAAAAAATAGCTTATTTGCTCAAAGTCTTTCTTTAGACAATATTGCTGTTACTGTATACAGTGTTTTCTTGTTTTGGCTCACTTTGTTCTTTGTCATTTCATGAAAATCTTTCCATTTTTTTTTTCATAATCATATACTATAATTGTTCAGCTATTTTCCAATTTATTTCACATTCAAAATAATAATTGCTTTTTGAATTTCCCTTCATCTTAGTTTTACTCACTGTTTTCCTTCTCAGCCTTTCTTCCCTTTATCCCTCTCACCTCATCTTTTCCCTCTCTCTTATTCATTATTTTACCCTTCCTCTAGTTTTCTTTTTTAATTGCTTGCCCAGTTCATTGTTCTTTCTCTCTTTTATTAATGTGAGCAGAGATATTTGGGGAAAATGCAAATTTTCTCCAAGTGTCTTTTTGGTTGCATTCCATAAATTTTGGTATGTTGTCTCATTATTATCATTTTCTTTAATGAAATTATTGATTATCTCTCTGATTTGTTTTTTGACCCACTTATTTTTTTAGGATTAGATTATTTAGCTTCTAACTAATTTTTAATCTATTTTTTTCCACAATGGAAAATCTTGAGTCTATGGTTCTCATGGTATAGTTTAGGGGAGACTCAGCAAGCACCTACAATGTGTCAGGCACTGAGCAAAGTATTGGAACACAGAGACAAAAGGGAAAATTTTTTGCTCTACTATGTGGGAAAACATTTGCACACATACTTACATAGTTTTATAGTTTAAGAAGTTCTTTCAAGTGAATAATTATCAACATACATTTAAGTGTTTGTCAAGTGCCAAGAATGTGCTAACGCCCTGAAGAAATAAATACAAAAGCAAAGGTAGCCTTTGCCATATGATTAATTGACTTATCTTCTCCTTTATTCATAAATGTCCTTGATGACCTATTTTACTGATATTCTTTGAGTTTCCTTATATATTGCATCTTCTTATATATTTACATTTACTATAAATCTTTCATTTGATATCCATGTGATGTGATGTAATGTGATTGTAGTGGGGGTTGTTTGAGTCTCTGTGTGTGTAGATGTAGTGAGTAGAGTGATGAGCAAGATGGACTTCATTCACTGTGAACCCTGCCTTCATTCAAAACATCTTTCATTGTTATTGCAGGTGATGTTATTCTATGCATCTTTTTCCATTTCTCCATTTCTTTCACTGCATTGAGGAAGTTTCATCCTTTGACTTTGAGGCTGAGATAAGATTTCATCTTGTGATCTGTTGTGCTCTAGAACATTATTCTCCTGTGGATAGTTAATTGAATAGCTGCCCAAATGCAGAACAGTCTGGGACTATCTAAGTTATTGTAGTTCATTCGTTTCAGTTGTGTCCAATTCTTTGTTACTCCATTTGAAGTTTTAGGAAAGATACTGGAGTTGATGTGGGGAACATTGAAACTGTCTCTCTCTTTGCGGGCAATGCTTGAGAAATTCCTTGAAATCTCGAAGAGACCCACCTTAGGGAATTAAGATACAGTGGTTTCATTCTATTTATCTTGGTGGGACTAGTTGAATCTAGGACCATTCCTACTTAGCTCTAGTTGGAGATCTAGATTTTGGAGATTAGTCCAGGGACACATTTATTCAAATGGAAAACTTCTATTCAGTTTGAAGATTTCAGTCTGATTTCAACTCAAACTTCACCCACCCCCTAGCTAAAGTTTCAAATTATAAAAAGGGGCAACTTGAGACTCATTCTTTGCAGAGGGCCAAAAGCAGGACATACCATGCCATGCCAAGGAACCTTTCTCTCTCTCCTTGGCTTAGCTGCCTTCGAGGACCCTCTGCCTGCTGAAAAGGCATTATCTTTTCAGCGTTAACCCCTCTTTATCTCACCTATTTCCCTAACAGAGAAGTAGAGTCACAACACCCCCCTTTACCTCTCTGTCTGAATTCCTCAGCTAGACTTTTACTTCTCTATCATGACCTTGCCATTAAGAAAGTCAGTCTAGGAAGACTTTGCTAGGAAGCAAAGGCTGGTTTCTCTGTTCCAACAATAAACTTATTTTACCCATTTAACTTTTCCGAGTTTGAAAATTCATTTACGCAGGACCTGTGGGCCAACCAGAGGGGATTCCCATAATTCTTTGCCCTGTGCTGAAACTCATCATTTTGATTTGCCATTTCCTTCTCCACATCATTTTACATACTAGAAAACCAAGGCAAAGAGTTAAATGGCTTGCCTAGGGTCATGCAACTAGTGTCTGAGGTCAGATTTGGCCTTTATGATTCCAAGCCTAGCTCTCTGTACATTGTGCCACCTAGTTGCCTTTTTTTTTTTTTTTTTTTTTTTTTACCTAGTTGCTTTGTTAGTCTGAATATAGTGTTACAGTGTTGGGCCTTTGTTTTCATCAGTAACTTAGGACCATCAACAACATCAGAATGTTTTCTTGCTTTTTTGTCAAACTTTGAGCCCAATTTGTTCATTAGTACTCACTGTTCTTGGGATACATATATACCTTTTCTATCTATCTCTGTCACATTCTCTCTGTTATTCTCTCCCTGCTTCTTTGACTCCTATCCAAATATATGTTATAATTTGGGTGGAAGATAGTCTTTCAAATGAAAGGCATTTCTCCCATGTGGATGAGAATTAATTTAAATGATTGTAGATCTTCCAAGAGACTTTTCAGAACTTGAATAAGTATATTTGATAAAAATATTAAATATCATTTTGGTTTTCTTATATTGGGTGCTCAAGCCTAGTAACTGAACTGGAATGAAGTTGTCTTAGTTATTTACAGTTGTAATTTTCTGTCACCTGCCATATGCTCTCTGATTAATTCTGCAAGGGCTGTCAATTTCAGATAACTTAATTTGGTGTACATTGAAGTGGCATTCATTATGAAGATGTGATAAATTTAAAATGATTAATTGAAAATTATAACTAATAATCAATATCTTTGTTTTGTTTCTAGAGAAAAAGCTAAAGCTGAAGCTAAGGATAGAAAAGTGTTAGAAATTTTGCAAGTCAAAGATGCTAGAATAAAAGAGTTGCAAAAGGTTGGTATTTTTTGAATAATATTATATATTCTTGTCATTATAATATTACAGTCTTAATACTCCCTAATCTATTTATTTAGTGCTATACCAATAAGACTCCCAAGAAATTATTTTAGTGACCTAGAAAAAATAACTACAAAATTCATATGGAAAAACAAAAGGTCGAGAATTTCAAGGGAATTAATGAAGAAAAAAAAAATCAAATGAAGGTGGCCTAGCTATACCTGATCTAAAACTATACTATAAAGCAGCAGTCACTGAAACCATTTGGTATTGGCTGAGAAATAGACCAGTTGGAATAGGTTAGGTTCACAGGACAAAAGAGACTATAGCAAAAATAGAGACTAGTGTTTGACAAACCCAAAGATCCCAACTTTTGGGATAAGCATTTTATTTGACAAAAACTGCTGGGAAAACTGGAAATTAGTATGGCAGAAACTAGGCATGGACCCACACTTAACACCACATACCAAGATAAGATCAAAATGGGTCCATGATTTAGGTAGGCATAAAGAACGAGATCATAAATAAATTAGAGGAACATAGGATAGTTTACCTCTCAGACTTGTGGAGGAGGAAGGAATTTGTGTCCAAAGAAGAACTAGAGATCATTATTGATCACAAAATAGAAAATTTTGATTACATCAAATTAAAAAAGCTTTTGTACAAACAAAACTAATGCAAACAAGATTAGAAGGGAAGTAATAAACTGGCAAAACATTTTTATAGTTAAAGGTTCTGATAAAGGCCTCATTTCCAAAATATATAGAGAACTGACTCTAATTTATAAGAAATCAAACCATTCTCCAATTGAATTTTCAGATGATGAAATTGAAACTATTTCCACTCATATGAAAGAGTGTTCCAAATCACTATTGATCAGAGAAATGCAAATTAAGACAACTCTGAGGTACCACTACACACCTGTCAGATTGGCTAAGATGACAGGAAAAAATAATGATGAATGTTGGAGGGGATGCGGGAAAACTGGGACACTAATATATTGTTGGTGGAGTTGTGAAAGAATCTAACCATTCTAGAGAGCAATCTGGAATTATGCCCAAAAAGTTATCAAAACTGTGCATACCTTTTGATCCAGCAGTGCTACTACTGGACTTATATCCCAAAGAGATACTAAAGAAGGGAAAGGGACCTGTATATGCCAAAATGTTTGTGGCAGCCCTTTTTGTAGTGGCTAGAAACTGGAAAATGAACGGATGCCCATCAATTGGAGAATGGTTGGGTAAATTATGGTATATGAATGTTATGGAATATTATTGTTCTGTAAGAAATGACCAGCAGGAGGAATACAGAGAGGCTTGGAGAGACTTAAATCAACTGTTGTTGAGTGAAATGAGCAGAACCAGAAGATCACTATACACTTCAATAACAATACTGTATGAGGATGTATTCTGATGGAAGTGGATATCTTCGAAAAAGAAAAGATCTAATTCAGTTCTAATTGATCAATGATGGACAGAATCAGCTACACTCAAGAGAAGTAACACTGGGAAATGAGTGTAAACTGTTTGCATTTTTGTCTTTCTTCCCAGGTTATTTTTACCTTCTGAATCCAATTCTTCCTGTGCAACAAGAAATTCAATTCTGCACACATATATTGTATCTAGAATATACTATAATATATTATCATGTATGGGACTGCCTGCCATCTAGGGAAGGGGGGGTGCAGGGAAGGAGGAGAAAATTCAGAAAAAAAGTGAGTGCAAGGGATAATGTTGTAAAAAAATTACCCATGCATATGTAGTGTAAAAAAATTATAATTATAAAATTAATAAAAAAATAAATAATATTACAGTCTTTTTGCTGACCTCTAAACTTTCATCTCCAACTGCCTTTCAGACATTTTCAACTGGTTATCTGGTAGAAATTTTAAACTCAACATATCCAAAATAGAAATCGTATTTCTCTTTCTTTCTTGAGGGTCCTAAGGGCAACACCATCCAGTCCCTCAGGCTTTGCAGTTTTGAAGTCCTCATTGTCTCTGCCCCCCATATACAATCTGTTGCAAAGGTGTGTTGATTTCCCTTTTGTAACATTTCTCAACTAGGCTCTGTCTTCTGACACTGCCACCATTCTGGTGCAAGTCTTTTTGGTGCTTATCATGCTTGGGCTACTGCAGGATCATGTTGGGTCTGTTGCCTTAAGTATCTCCTCCAATCAATCTGTCTTCCACCCCCTAAGATGATTTTTCCTAAAATTACAGATCTGATTATATCATCTCCCTAATCAAGAAACCTTCAGAGCAAATACAAAATGTTCTTTTGGACATTAAAAGACCTTTATATCCTAGCTTCCTCCTATCTTTCTGGTCTTTTTACATCTTACTCCCTACCATGTGCTCTTTTGTGTTGTTAACAGTGGGCTTCTGGCTGTTTAATTTCTAGGCTCTGGGATTTTTCTATGGCTGTTGGGAATCCTGGAATTCTCTCTCTTTTGTTTCAACAATTTACTGTGCTGGCTTCCTTTAGGCCCCAATATCCCATTTCCTATACAGGAAGCCTTTTTCATCCACTCTTAATTCTACTACCTTCCTTTTTAAGCACCTGTGTTCAGGCACTGTGCCAGATACCAGAAAACCAAAGACAAAATGAAACATTCCTTGTCCTCACTGAAGTTACATTCTATTAGTAGATATGAGTATATAAAAAATAATTTTGGAGGTGGTGGCATCAACATTGGGATCAGGAAAGGATAAAGAAAAGTTTTAGATAAAATCCCTAGTGACTTTTCATAGTTTAAGAGACACGGATAGGAAGTACATTCAAAATAAGAGGGGCAGCCTATTTAAAGGCATAGAAATTGGATTGTGAAACATTTTGTGTGTGGAACAGGAAGATCAGTTTAGTTGGACTGATTGTTTAAAGAGAAAAATAACATAAGGTGAGAGCTTGGAGGTTGCAAAAGACTTTAAAAAGTAGATTTTGTTTTTAGTCCATGTGATAGAAGGGAGGTACTAGAGTTTGTTGAGCAGGGAAGTAATACAATCAGATCTTCGTCTTTAGGAATGATTGCTACTTACTGAAGATATATGAAAGATTGGAGTCAGAGATATTTCAGATAGGTAGAACCATTAGAAGACTATTTTAAGAGTCCAAGAAAGAAGTGATGATGGCCTAGTTTTGGATGGTGCCTATGTGAGTAGAGAGAAAAAATGGGGATGAGACATATTAGGGAGATAGAATGATAAAGATTTGGAAACTGATTATATATGCAGGGTAAAGACTCCGTGAAAGTGTAGGAGAATAAGGAAAATAGGACAACATTAAGGTTGCAAACTGAAATGGATAAAAAAAATGTTGAATGCAATTTTCTATGTCAATTTATGAAAATTTATTACTATTAAGTTTTTCTCTTTGAACTCTTTGGTTTGCCAATTTTGTTAATCCATTTTAAAAAACAATAGTAACAATGTGAAATGTCTCTTTAAAAGACTACTTTGCTATTTTGAAAGTACTAAAATATGAGCTTGGTATTATTAGTTGTTGTTTAGTTTGCTTTACTTCCATATTTACATTTTGTCTTAAATATGCTTATAATCTGTTTGAAAAAAATCTACATTCTGATATGAAACTGGAATTAAGAATTGTTCATTTCTTCAGTGTTTTTCTTATTGTGATTGCCTTCAACATTATGATTTGAGATATCAAAATTTTTACTCAGAATCATAAAACTTCAGTATTCCAGTTCATCTGCCGTTCATTTGGTTTCCATATTTCTTAAGATGGGGAAAAATTGTGTTTGCAATTTGTTTACATGACAAGATTTAAATTGATTTACAATTCAGGTAAATATTGTCATAAAGTATGTTATAATTTTTGCAGTATTTTATTTTATGCATTATAGTTGGTAATGTTTGGGACTGGTGGGGTGCAAGACCCCCTTTCCCAATTAACTATCATCAGGTACAAAGAAAAAGCATTTATTTAATCCCTGCAGAGAGAGGCTCAGATACACCTGGGAGCCATCCTAATTCCGCTATGTGCTTCTGGAACCTGGTCAGCTTCTGGCTTGTCCAGAGTTTAAAAGTAAAAGACCCGAGCTTTTTCATTGGATAGATTAAAAGGATGTAATCATCCTTGACCAATGGTTATCAGTGTTGGCTACCTCCCATAGATCATATCACTTTCTACAACTTCACTAACTTTCTGTATTCCAGGGTTCAAAGTTCATCTCTCCAGAGATCATATGACCTCCCTACTCAGAGTCCCTGCTCTGGGAACAGGGATCATGTGACTCAATACTGAGAAATAGTCAATTAGTCCCATTCAGTTATATTTAGATTACAACAATTGATTAAAATAATACTGACTTTTAAAAAGTTCTTTGCTATTTAAGATCACACACTAAACTTAAAAAAAAAATTAATCTCTAAAATAGTGATGGTTCCTACATATATCATTTTTGACATTTGAACATGTATCATTTGCTCATTTTTAAGATCCTGAATTTTCACAAGAAATATATTTTTAGCTCACAAAAGTTTCAAAAAATAAAATTAGAATCATTAGTACTTTCTAACAGAGATAGTTAATTTAGAGCTTAAAGGTACCCTAAGATTAGGGTCATATGAGTTCAACCTCTTATTTTTTATTAATGAGAAAATTGAGAGATTAAACAAATTACTTAGAGTTATACAATAAGTAGAAAAGGAAAAACTTAAACCCAAATCTTTTGATTCCTACAGAATTCTTTTGACAACCATTTTACTTTGTATTGTGATAGCTAATTAAAAGTAGAAAAAATTATATCTGAAGATTTTTAAAGTACCATGAATGTATAACCTCAATTTTACATTGAATATTTTTGGGCTCAAGATAGATATTTTTTCTCCAGGTATGATCTTAGTTTGTCCCAGAAGTGTTTTTATGATAGGAATAGCTTTGTTTTTGAGGAATTAATTTCCTTATTAAAACATAGTTTTTCTTCCTGTAATATGTACTTAAAATTCTTTATATATGTGAGGTATGACTATAAAAAGTAAAAAGATTAAATTTTTAATATGCATACTGGAATTTAATAATTATCGTCTTCATTACATGTTATCACCGTAGGTTCTAGCAATACTATTTCTCAAGAAAAAATCGACAGTGAAATCCCAGAGTAATATAAAGAAATAGTATGTAATAGTATGTAAAAGATATGTAATTAGTTTATGCATATAGATGTTTGGGAAGCATCTAAGTCAAAATTTGTGCTGCATTTCTCCAATCAGATCCCAAAAGAAATTAAGACTTTGAAGGGTTAAGTGAAGTTTAGCAAATGCATATTCATTAAGTGATTGATAAAAGATTGTTTCTTTGGTCTGATTTAAATAATTATGCTAAATGCCTTGGTAAAAAATTGAGTAAATAGTTTTTTCCTATGGGTATTAAAACCAAAAGCCTCAGGCTAAGGAAAGATCTGCCTATTGTTTGTCCTTCTTTCTTGAACTGAACAGTGGCCTTACCTGTCTTGCAAATGAATTGGTTTTAAAAGTAGGGCTATGCAAAATCACTAGCCTCTCTCTCCTTTGGAGCCTTCTGGTTTGGGTAGTGAGATATAGATTAGGATGACTGGAGATGGCCCTTATTTTAGTCCTGGCCTTATATTAAGAAGTTGAAGTAAATTGTGTCCCCTTTAACTTTTTGGAGAGGCCCCTATATACCCCTTTTCGGGGGAGTCTCAAACTCTCCCAGTTTGGAGAGGGAGACACACCCATTCATGATAAGTAATCTCATTCAATTAGAGATCTTGGCCAGGAGCATAATCACCACCCCTCTGTTGAATTGCTCCCAGCTTGGGGCCTAGGCAAACCCCATGAAGCCTCAGAAGGCTAATAAAAGACAATATTGAACCTTAAATCTTTGCCAAATTCCTAATCAGGAATTTGCCTGCTAAAAAATTGTAATACCGGAGAAACTGATGCTAGATATAGATTAGAGAGTTTTTAATATTTTTGAAAGGGAGAGTTTTACTTGTACCAAATGGATCCATGGTTTGGTCCCAGGGCTGAATGAGGCTATCGTTTCCAAGAATCCAGCAAGGAATGTCGGATATAAAAATTCTTTTATAGGGTAACAAGAATGAGTTGTAACAACAGGAGTTGGGGAGAGGCACCTGATATTCTAATGATGTTTAAGATATAAGACCTTTATCCTATCAAACATTCTAATGATTAAGAGGGAAAGGTTATAGCCTGAGGAAGAATAACTGAGGTAAGACAATTAGGGAAATTGGGTCAGGACAATAAAAGGGAACTGTGGCACAACATTCCACACTCTCTTCTGAATATTATAATCATTGAATTACCTTTTTCTAGGTACCTGGAAGGTCTTAGCACCATAATTTTGACCAACCCTATGTGAAGCAAATAAACCAAAATAAAGCTAGAAAAATGCAAGGACAAGTTTCTTTCTGATAACCCCAGCGATAATCAGCAATACACAAAGGCTTCATATTGCAATCATGTCAGATCTTCTGCAGCTGGGGAGCATCTCAGCTAGAAAATTCAGTTTGAGATGGACAGTTCACTGAGAGTTAGGTGGTCTGTAGTCATTTGTGCATTAAACTCAGCCTCTGCTTATAGAGCAGCAGGGCTCAAGACTGCTGCCCATTCAGAGGGGCAACCCACTCCAGGGAAGAAGAGTGAGGCTTGGAGTAGTTCCATCTGTCCCCACCCAGAGGAACAGAAATGGCTGTAGAAAGGATCCAGATTTCTGATCAGAATATGCAAAGTTAGATCAAGGCAGGCAAACCCCAAAATTTTAGAGGCCTGTTACTAAACTGCAAGGTTCTTTGAGAATGCTAAAATAATAATTAAGGAACTGGGTTAACAGGAGTAAAGAAACAGATCAGAGACACTTCCAGTCCCAAGACAGGTGTCCGATTTCTAGTTGTTTCTAAAAAATAATCCCAAAAAACTGAGTCTGCTGGGGCAATTCCAGCAGAATAAGGGATTTCAAAGTTAAAGCATAACCAGCAAATCATAGTCCAGTAAATTTAAGCAAGGAGTATAAAAGAAAAGGACTGCTAGAAGGCTTTCAATTCAATCTGAACTAGTGAGATAGGGAATGGGGCAGAAGTGCCTAAGGCAAAGTGAATAGGAACTAGAGGTTCCCATTCTTTCAGATATTTTGAGAAAAATACACCAGTTTACCCAAATTCCTATCTCTTCCTGCCTTTCTTTTTTTTTTTTTTCTCACGGAACGGAATTATCAAATAACCATCCCACATATGCATCCCAAGAGTGAATCAAGATTCTTATGCATAACAGACTAGCAGGGTTTCCTAAAAATTGCTCAAACATAACAGCAATAGTTACATAATTTTAACAATTTCCATCCCAAATCTTAAACACAAAAATACAGTTTAAATTTTAACATTAATTCATCAACTACTTTCCCACTCCTCCATATCAGTCCAATTACATCAAGAGCAGAGGCGATGGTCTCAGTCTAAGCTGCTTCAGGCTGAGAAATGGGCAGAGGCTCTCAGTCCATGCATGGGTTGGGTGTGGCATGCTAACAGCCCAAAGTTTCAGATGGGCTGATCCATGTCCCAGAAGCCATCTCCCAGAAGTGGTTCAATAATCTATAATTTGATAAAAATCTAGAACAAAACTAACAAATAAAAGTTACACAATGTGGCAAGGCAGCAGCTTTGTCCTCTCATTGTTTAGAAGCCTTTTTTAAAAACTTGAATATCCAGAAACAGCAAAGTATTGATGAGATCTAGATTCAGGGAACCAAAATGATGAGATTTATCAATAGGGGTGGTGCCTGTGTCTCAGGATCTTTTACAGAGGCCAGGATTAAAGGAGACTCTGTCCTTCAATGAGTTTTAGAGTTTTGGGGCTTCCTTGTTAGTATGACATAATTGAATTGCATTAATACTTTTTTTATTGACTATTGCTTTGATTATAGAAATCAGTCACAGGAGGAAAAAATGCAGGGACATGTTTCTCTAACTTTTTTTTTTAATAGTTTTTATTTACCAGATATATGCATGGGTAATTTTATAGCATTGACAATTGCCAAAACTTTTGTTTTAATTGTTCTCCTCCTTTCCCCCCCACCCCCAGATGGCAGGTTGACCAATACATGTTAAATATGTTAAAATTTTATGTTTCTCTTGAGTTCTGTGTTTGAAAACCAAATTTTCTGTTTAGTTCTGTTTTTTTTTTTTTAATAGAAATGATTGAAGTCTCTTATTTCATTAAAGATCCATCTTCCCTGAAAGATGATGCTCAGTCTTGCTGGGTGGTTAATTCTTTGTTGGACTTCCAGGTCCTTTGCCTTTGGAATATAGTATTCCAGGTCCTCTGATCCTTTATTTTAGAAGCTACCAGATCCTGGGTAAATCTGACTGTTTTTCCTGAAAACTTGAATTGTTTTTGTCTGGCAGCTTGCAGTATTTTTTCTTTGAGATTATACTTCTGGAGTTTTGCAATAATGTTCCGTGGGGTTTTCCTTGTGGAATCATATATGTGTGTGTGTGTGTGTGTGTGTGTGTGTGTGTGTGTGTGTGTGTGTGCGTGTGTGTGTGCGTGTGTGTGTGTGTGTATATATATATGTAAAATCAGGCTGTTATCTTTGAGGATCTCTTGATGAATGCTGTCCAGGCTCTTTTTTTTTTTTTTTTTTTTTTTTTTTTTTTTTTTGGTCATGGCCTTCAGGTAGACCAGTAGTTTTTAAATTGTGTCTCTTGGATTGTATTGTCCATGTCAGTTGTTTTTCCAATGAGGTATTTTATGTTTTCTTTCATTTTTTCATTCTTTTTAGTTGAACTTAATCTTGATGTCTCATAGAATCATTAGCTTCCATTTGCCCCATTCTAGTTTTTAATGTGTGATTTTCTTCAGTTAGCTTTTGTATCTTTTTCCATTTGATTAAATGAACTTTTCAAAGTGTTTTTTCAGTAGATTTTTATTTATTTAATTGCATTTAGCTTATTGTGTTTTTTAAGAAATTGATTTTTTCAGTGAATTTTTTTTTTTTTTTTTTGCTTTTGGCCAATTGCATTTTTCTGTCATTTCCCATCCCCTTCCTTTTCCAAATTGTTGACTTTCTCTTGCATGTCTCTTATTTCTTTTCTCATTTTTTTCTTCTACCTCTCTAATTTGTCTTTTAAAATCTTTTGTGAGCACTTCCAAGAACCCTCTTTGGACTTAAGACCAATTCATATCACTCTTTGAGATTTTCCATGTGGGCATTTTGTTCTCTTCCCAGTTGGTGTTTTGTTTTTTCTCTGTTACCATAGTAGCTTTCTGTGGTTAAGGTTCTTTTCTGTTTTTTGCTCATTTTCTTAACTTATTTCTCTTTTCTCCCCGTCTTTTGTGCCTTTTATGGTAGAGCTCTTCTCTTATGGTAAAGGGGGCATTGTCCTAAGTTTCCTGCTCAGCTCTGAGCCTTAGTTTTGAGCACAGGAGTTCCATGGGTTTGGTTTCTTGCTCATAGCAGTGGGTAGTCCTGCCTGCTTTCTCCAGCAATTAGCCTGGTTTCCTTAGGTTTAAATTTGCCTTGTACCCTGGGACTGAAAGCTGCTCCACTGGTCTGCTCTGCTCCTGAATCCAGACCCAAAGGTCCCAGTTACTGATGTGCTGAGATTAAGATCCTTTTACTGACTTTCACTGACAACATCTGAGCTGAGCTGAACGCCATTTTCACCCCAGGGAGACTTGTAAAGGACACAAACTGAATAGGTGCACTGGAATCAGACATCTGAGCACTTAAGGCTAATTAGCTATTGGACAATACTCTATTAGCATGTGCTTGGAAAATGGCCCTTCTCACTATTCTGTGCTGGCTTGATCTTTTATTATATACAGATAATTGTAGGAGGGATTAGGGGGTGGAATAAAACAACCCAGAGTCACTTTGGAGGAGAAGGAGGAGAAGGGAGGTTGGTGGCGAGCCCTCGTAGAGTTTCTTCTATATCCTTTACTTCTCCTCATAAACACCAAGGACTTTTGCTGATCCCATCGCTGGCTGATCCTGAGACCAACAGGGAGTTAACTTGGACTTCACAGAGACTGACCTTTCTTAAAATCCTTCCAGACTGGAGAATGGTTCCATTCCCTCAGATTGTTCAGAGGCTTCATTTGGTTTTCGAGGAAAAATAGGATAGCTGGAGCAGCTTCCTACCTTCTCTCTTCTGTAATTGTCAGGTGTGTATCCCTCGCTACTGAGCAGCTCTGGGATCTTTCTTGTTGGTTAATTAACTAATTTTGCTAATAAATGATCATGTTTAGAAACTTTGTGCCTCAGTTTTATTTCATTGAATATTTTTATAACAAAAATGTCTGAGTGTGGGGGCATATGAGGGTCAGCCTACTGTCTTTTAAGTATCTCATTCTTTTGGAAATTGCTGATTGTTATATTAGACATAAATTTGCCTTTTAAAAACTCATGTCCTTTGTTTCTAATTCTGCAAATTTTTCAAATGAAACCATTTTCTCTTCCATGTAACAGCCTTTTCCTTACTTGAAGAAAAACCACACTTAAATCATTTTCTTTTCCTGCCACATAGTTTTACTTCATAAAACTGATATTTATATGGCTCAGATTTGGAATATTTTGTTCTTTTGATTACCTTTTTTGAAGTATTCTCTAGATTATTTGTGTTTTTTAAAACTTAAGTTTAACATTACATATATTTGATCAGGATTCTGAGTATGGTAAAATTGGTATGTCCAATGTCCTGTATACCATGACACCCTAAAATTAAAAAATTTTGCATTTATATCATTATTGATGATATAAAAATATCATCTTCATTTCTCATATCTCTGCCACCCAAAATTATTTTAATAAAGATTACAAAAGGAAAATAAAAGCAATAAAGCAAAGTTAGTCAACTAATCATTTCAAATCTGATTGCTGCTTCTGTCAGATTCCCCATTTCTTGCCTTTTTATATAAGCTTTATCTTTTTGTAATACATATTATAGAACTGCTTGACATAATGCTTCTCCACCCCAAGAGGACTTGGGGATTGTTGGGATCTTTCAATGAGAAGGCAGTGTTCAGTAAATTCCCTAGAGTTCTTAAAGGGACACATAGTGATATAAAGACAAGAGATTCTGAAAGAAAGAAAGAAGTAAGATCAGAAGCAAAAGCAGTGACCAAGTCAGCTAGCATCCCTGATTCTCTTCTATATTGATTTTATTGTGTGAAACTTTTTTAATTTTATGTAACCAAAATTATCTGTTTTGTCTTCTGTGATCTTTGCTATCTCTTTTTTCATTGTGAACTCTTCTTTATCAGGTAAATTGTTTTGTTATTCTAATTTGTTTATGATATCACATCTTTTTAGTTTTGCTGAGGCAAAGGTTAAATGACTTGCTCAGGGTCACCCCACTAGGAATTGTTAAGTATTTGAGACCAGATTTGAACTTAGGTCCTCCTGATTTCAGGGCTGTTCCTCTGTCTGCTGTACCACCTGGCTACCTCCTCACCTTTAATAACTTCAGTCATATGTTAGTTTGCAATTTATTATGATATGAAGTGTTGGTCCATATCTAGTTTCTGTTAGACTGCTTCCTAGTTTTCCCAGTAGTTTTTGGAAAATTATGAATTCTTACCTCACGGGTTTTTGTTTCTTTTTTTAAACCTAGAAACAAAACTTGGGAGATTGTTGCTTTCTAGTATAGTTTGAAATCTGATTCTACTAAAGTCTCCTTTCATTCCATTTATGTCACATTAATTCTTGTGGTATTCTTTTTTGCATATTTTAAAAAAAATTTATTTTTCCCTATTACATGTTAGACAACTTTTTTTTTGGTTATACTTATCTATTCATTTTTAATGTATTTTCTTATGAATCCTGTTAGGAAAGAAAAATTAAAACAAAAGGGAAAAGCCATGAGGAAACAAAAAAACAGGAGGAAAAAAAAAGAAGGAAAATTGTGAACATAGCATATGTTGATTTTTACATTCAATTTCCATAGTTCTCTCTCTGGATTCAGATGGTATTTTTAATCCAAATTTTATTGGGATTTCTTTGGATCTCTGAACCACTGAGAAGAACCAAGTCTATCATAGTTCATCATCATCTGGCTACTGTATATACAATGTTTTCTTGGTTCTGCTTGTTTCACTCAATATAAGCTCATGTAAATCTTTCCAGATTTTTGTAAAATCAGCCTGTCCATTTTTTATAGAGTAATACTCCATTACTTTCAAATACCATAACTTATTCCGCCATTCCTCAATTGATGGGCCTCTACTTATTTTCAATTTTTTTGCCAGCTCAAAAAAGCTGCTATAAACATTTTTGCATATATGGATTATTTTCCTTCTCTTATGATTTTTTTGGAGATACAGACCTAGTAGAGGCACTGCTAGATCAAAGGGTATGAACAATTCCAAATTGCTGTCCAGAATGGTTGGATCATTTCACAACTCCACCAGCAAGGCATTAGTATCCCAACATTCCTCCTCCAATATTTATTTCTTGTGGTATTATTAATCTTTTGTTCCTCCTGATGAATTTTTAAAAATTATTTCTGCCTCCATGATATATTTTTTCATAGTTTGATTAATATCACAATGAATGGATGAATTAATTTAAATTACTTGTAATCTTAATTATATTGATTTGACCTAATGAGCAGTTAATATTTTGCCAAAATTTTAAAATCTGTCTTTAACTGTATGAAGAATGTTTTGAAATAGTGTTTATATAGTTACTGATAAGTCAGTAAATGTTTATTGCATTTATTCCTACTTCCACTGTACTAAGCTCTGGGGAAATAAAGAACAGTAAGAGATATCCCTGCTTTCAAGGATCTCAAAATGTAATGGGGAAGACAATATACAACATATGTAAACAAGTTATGCAAGATATTACATATGCAAGATACATTAGGAGTAGAGGAAAGGCACTGGAATTAAAAGAAATTTGATGTTCTGAAGTAGGTAGGAAGAAGAGTGTGGATAATGAAGAGAATGAGATCTTTTTTGGAAAGGGTGCAAAAGTGAAACTTAAAAAAATGAATAAGAGTAGTTGAAAGAGAGGAGAGAGTGGGAATCTGACTAATTGAGAGGAAAAAAAAGTGTGGGGAGGAAATGTTAGGGTCAAAGAAAGGTCAGGGCAGTGCAAACATGATGTAAACGTTGAGATACCTGAATGTGATTGGCTATGAGTAAATAGGGACCACCTTCATGGGCGGGAACTCCTACCATTCCAGTGGGAACCCTGAACACTCTGAATTCATATCAAGAGGTGTCTCCGACTTTGATTGGCTGTGCCTGTGACCTCAATATAAGCTCAATGGGGGATGAGTTCGGCCCTTTTTTTACCTGGAGCTCTGCTAAAATAAGGAACTAAGAGAGTGCAGGAGGTTTTAGAGTGGGATGTAACCCATGTGAATAAAGTTCCTAAGCTTGCAAGTACTCTCCAGTGCTCGGTTGTGTTCTAACTGCATCCCTAGAAGATAGCAGTCTCTGAGGGTCTCTCAGAAATGGGTTAGCTTGATATAAATACTTAACAGAGATTTCTCTGAAGCCCTGGGAATTAGGAGAGACCGGCAATAGCAAATGCAAAGATAGCTTGATGCAAGAAAGAATTATATAATTGGATAAACCAGGACAGGGGGGAAACTAATACAGTCCAAAGGGAAAGGGGTAACAAATAAGAGAGAATGAGGGGAAGAGAGCTGCTGGGAACAGACCCATCTTTTTTATAAAAAAAATGTGTTAAAGGCACTATTGGAACAGAATGCTGAATTTGCCACAAAAGAAGGGGGGGGAGGAGGAGTAGTTTGAAGAGAAATTGGGAAAGGCTTCCCAATAGAAAGCACTTGAAAGGAGGTATAAAATGCTAATAAATGTTGTAAAATACTAATGGTGTGAAAACTTTTTTTTTTCCCCCCTGAGGCTGGGGTTAAGTGACTTGCTGGGGTCACACAGCTAGGAAGTGTTAAGTGTCTGAGGCCAAATTTGAACTCAGGTCCTCCTGAATTCAAGACTGGTGCTCTATCCACTGCGCCACCTAGCTGCCCCAATGGTGTGAAAACTTAACAAAAATTCCTAGTGTTCAGAGATGGAGTATATTGTATGAGGAAATCAAGTAGACCAGTATCATTTTATTTCAAGATTATATGTTTATAAGGCATAAGAATACTAGAAAGGGATTGTCAGTGTATGGGAGGGTGTGGGTTTGTTGAACAGATTATGAAGGGCTTTGAATGGCAAATGGGAATTAGGTGTCTGGAAGTAATGGGAAGCTCTTAGAATTTATTGAATAAGGGAGTGACATGGTCAGCCCTGCACTTTGAGAAGACCATTTTGATAGCTAATTGAAAGATAGATAATAGAGAGGAGACTTGTGGTAGGGAAACAGCTTAGCTAGCAGACTATTGCATAGTTCAGCTGTGAGGTTATAAGGACCTGAACCAAAATAGTGGTAATATCAGGAAGCAAAAGGCTCATATATGAAAGAATCCACAGGGTTTGATCACAGAAGATGAGACAAATTGAAGAGTTGAGGATGATGCTTCGGTTGTGAACCTGGGTGACCAAAAAGATGGTAGTGCTCTTTTTAGTAGCAGAAGTTTTGAAGAAATGATGAAAACATAATGAATTCTATTTTGTGTATGTTTACTGGAATTTTTCTCTTTTCTACTGCATTTTGTAGGTAATATATAGACATGTAATCTATTTTATATCCTACAAATTTGCTAAAGTTGATAATTGCATCAGTAGTTGTTTTAGTTGACTCGATTTCTTTAAGTACAATATCATATCTGCAAAAAATAATTTTGTTTTTTCTTTGCTTATGCTTATTGTCTCAATTTCATTTTCTTGTCTTTTTGCTATAGTTAGCATTTCTAGAACTGTTTTGAATACTGATGGGAGTAATGGATATCTTTGATTTATCCCAGATCTTGCTGGAAAGGCCTATAATTTAGCTCCATTATAGAAAGTGCTGATTTTTAATTTGAGATGGATATTTTTTATGATATTAAAAAGGGATTAATTCATTACTATACTTTCTGTTTCCATTTAATAATCTCCAGAGAATTTCTGAAATTATGTTCAGTGTAATGTTCGGGCTAGCTTTCTGGAGGACCTTGGGATCAGCCCTACTACTTGGACTTAGTGGAGAAGTAATGAAGGCAGGACAGCCACCACAGGCTGGTCAAAGATGGAATGTCTCATTTCCAGTCTTTCTCAGCCCTTAAATAAGTTGGTATGATTACATCATTACAGCACACTGAATATGGGTGAACTAAAGAACTATTACATCACCATACCAAGTACTAAGTGTGTGTGTGTGTGTGTGTGTGTGTGTGTGTGTGTGTGTGTGTACGTGTGTACTAGAGTACTATCATCTCATCAATTCCACTGAGTTAACACCTTTCAAGTATACTTCTCCAGAGTTCCAGCCCTCTACAATTCATATTCTTCATTTCTTTTTTCTTTGTTTTTTGGTCTAGGAGTGGTAAATTGAGAATCCCCCTCTTATGTCTTTCTCCTTATAACTCATTTAACTTTTCTTTTAAGAATTTATATGCAGTGCCATTTGGCACCTATATGTTTTGTAATGATAGGAATTAATTTTTTTATGGTACCTTTCAGCAAGTTGTTGAAAACCTGTTTATAGCTTTTGATTAGGTATGTTTTCGATCTTGCTTTGTCTTGAAATTATGAATGATCTGTGTGATAGAGAGTCCTGCTCCCTTTCAGACTGCATTTGAAACTTTATGTTAGCTTCTTTCATAACATTTGAGGAAGGATATTATAAGATGGATACCTTCCAAATGAGTAATATGAATGGTAAAGGCCTCAGTTTCTTTCTGGGTAAAGATCAGTTAGAATAACTATATTGTTTTGCCTGGAGAAAATAGTTGGAGACATAATTTTTTTTAATTTTAAAAAGTATTTTCAAATATTTAAAGGACTTTTATGTTTAATAGAAGTGATTTTTTTTTTTTTTGCCTTCAGAGGATAGGACTAAGAAGAAGAAATAGAATTTACAATGAAACAAAGTTACACTTAATGTAAAGCAACATTTCCTAACAATTAGAACTATTGAAAAATATTATGGACTGCTTTGGAAGGTCCTCTTTTTTGATAGTCTTGATAGAAAGGCTGGACAACCACTTGTTAGGCATATTGTTGAATTAAGCCTTTTCCAAATATGGATTGTACCAGATCATCACTGAGGTACCTTTCTAATTCTGAAATCTTTTGAAATAGCAAAATATACATCATTAAATATTTCTCAGGCAATAAAAGTCAAGGAGCTTTTCATGTAGTAAGATTAAGGTTTAATTGATGGATGTCCCAATTATTGAATTGTCATCTCCCAAGTATTAAATGTTATATGGAATAGTCTGGAGTATGTGGGACACATTCTCTAGAGTAAATTTTTAAATTAGAATCACAGAGAAGACAACCTGGATTGTTTGCAAACTACATCATCATAGGGAATATTTACATAAGTGATGCTTATGGAAACTTTCAAGAATATTATTCATCAAATTATATAATGCAAGTGCATTCTTTTGAACAAATAGTAAAACAAACAGTCAAACAAAGGAAAAGTATACCACTTTTATGTTTGTACATAATTAATTTTGATTAATATTAAATTAAATAGGAAATTGCCAGTTATCGTAGTTATTTTTTTTTTTAAGCACTATAATGGATATTGTTTTCCATGGTAAGGTTCTTTAGATGCTCTTGTTTTTATATGACATTGTGCTTCTGAAGTTATTGTCTAGATCAAGAAGGTATTTTCAAGAAAATCTTGTCCAAACTCCCATCTAAAGAGAAGAAATTGAAGTCTAAAGAGATGAATGATTGGCTGAGAGTGACACAAATAGTAAGGAACAGATTTGGGATATAAATCATGGTCCTCTCTCATCAGCATGTGATCTCAGTTCTTCAGTCCTTTTTTTTTTTTTTTTTTTTTTTTTTTTTTTTTAAACTATACCCTCCATGAAATTAAAAAGCCTTTTTAATTGAGATCAACATTCATTCAAAAGATACTGGCCTGGTAGTTGATCCTACTCATTATTCATACAGAATTCATTTGTATATATTTTGTAGCCCCAGTGTACTATAATTTCTAAAGAGAATGTTTTCCTTTTTTTTTTTAATGCATAGAAGATAATTGTGTCTTTCATATACTAAAATATTATTTAATTCTTGATATTGTTTTATATTTTTCTTTATTTATATTATTTATCCCCTATTTATCAGCATGTTGTTTGTCTAAATAAAAGGCCTTTGATGGTTGCCTATTTTTTTTCTCCCTTTTTTTGGGGATAGTTTATATAGGAAAAAGATTATTTGTTCTCTATAGTTAGTAAAATTTGTTAATAAATCTGGATGGAGTCATATTTTTGCATGGAGGAAAAGGTTATTTTTGGCTTGTTGAACATTAAAATTTTTGTTCAGTTTTTAAATTCTATTTTCTGTTTGATCAGTATGGGCATTTTATATTTTTGTAGGTATTTGTATTTAAATTTTTAATAATATAATTGAATATAGTTATCCTTATAATTTTTAATATTTCCTCTGCATACTTTTTTATCTTGGTAATTTATTTTTCTTCTTTTGACAAATTAGAATAACAATCATTTGTATATTCTGTTAGTAATTTAAACACGATCTCTTATAAGTTCACAGACCTTTTAATTTGTTTTGGCTTTATGGTTTTTGGTTGTTTTTTTTTTGGTCCAAAATGTTTTGGTTCAAAATGTTTTTTCTGTTTTTACATTGGTATTTTTAGTTTGTATGTATTCTTGTTTTTAAAATTTCACAAACCATTTCTTTTTTCTTTTTTGTTAAGCTAATGTTTAGATGTATTAATTTCTTTTCCTAAGCTGATTGAATTGCATCCCATAAATTTTGGTCTAGGTTCTTACAATTATTATTTTAAAATATATAATTACATTGTTTTTATTATTATTTTTTTTTGCTTATACCTATACTTTAGAAATTTCCCTTATTTTATTTTCATTGTAGGTTGTGTGAATTAAATTTTTAATAATCATGCCATTGAGTAAGACAACATATGTTTTCTATATCCTAGCAAATAAGAGGTTTTGACAATTGTGCTGTCTGATACTGAAAAGTATTGATGTTGCCTAAGATTCCTTGTTAATCACCACCATAGTTTATCAAATCAGTTTTTCTAATTTTCTATTCAGATTCATAATTGCTTTTTTTGTTTGTTTGATTTGTCATGTTCTGGAAAAGGTATTTTAAAGTTACCTATGATTATTCTCTTTGTATATAATCTCTTGACTTTTAGTTAGTTTTTTCTTCAAAAAAAGAGTTAAAGCAATCAGATGCTCTACATTTGGTGGATGATATTTAATACTAATTATGTTTCTGTTAAATATATTATACTCTTCATTTTGTCTTTTAATAGATTGTTTTTATTGTTTCTTTATTTGAAACCATGATTACAACTATTACTTTTGTGGTCTCGCCTGATTCAGAGTCAGTTGTGCCTAACTTTTTACTTTAATAGTGTGGTTGTTTTCTATTTTAAGTGTGTTTCTTCTTGGCTGAAAATAGATGAATTTTGTTTTATAATCCATTGTAAATTCTCGCCATTTAATGATTGAATTCAGCCTATTATATTCAAGGTTATCATTAATTATCAGGTTTTTTTTTTCTTTCCTCAGATCTTGCCATATATCCAACTTTAATTTTATTTGGCATTAATAAGAGGGGAACGAGAAGATGATCTAAGCATTTATTAAGTGCTTCCTATGTTCCAAGCACTTTACAAATATTATCTCAGTGAGACAAGTTGAATGACTTGCTCAAGGTTATACAATAGCTAGTCTCTTAAGACTGGATTTGAACTCAGCTTTTTTTGACTTCAAATGTAGACTTCTATCCACTGAGTTATTTGGCCTACCCCTCTATTTTAATATATTAGTAACACATACAATAATTGGTCTGTTTAGCTTTTTATACCTATTCTTTTCCACGAAAACATACAATCCCTTCTCATGTTATTAAATACAAAGTGTAGTTTCTGAATGCTATTTATATTGTGTGAAAGGAAGTCAGATTTCAGGGGTTAGTTGAGACATAGTGTGATTAAGTAGATTACTAAACTTTGAATCATATAGTACATTATTTAATACTGGTTTTGGTACTAATAGTATGAGTTTGAATTCTGAAACTCAGTTCCTTAAGTTTAAAAATGAACACGATGATGATACTTGTATAGATTTATGGGTAGGACAATAATTTGCTCAAAAGTACTATATGAATGAGACATTTTCATAATCTACAAAAAGTGATTTAAAAAAACTTTATTATTTTAGCTATTAACAATAGAAAGATGAGCAAACTATAGCAATAATCTTGGCTTTACAAGTTTTTTTACTTTTTTTTTTTTTTTTTTTTTTTTTAAACAGAGAGAATCAGGATTACAACAGGAAATAAATACCCTCATAGAAAAGAAAATTGCTGTGGAGGAAGAAAATGTTTTCTTAAAGAAAGAATTGAGTGACTTGCAGAAGAAATTTAAAGATCAAAGTCAAGAGCTTAAGGTATATTGACTTGTACATAGTTTTATAGAACTATATCTTTGAAGTCCTTCTTTAAGCATTGTCAGCCTTTGTGGCACAGAAAGTGACAAGCTTAGAGGAAAAATTGCCTAAGGCCTTCCTGTATCATAGAGTTTCTTATACACAAAACTCTAGGAAAGCTGCTTTAAAGCTGAGAATCTAAGCTTTATAACTTTCAAATAAATAGTTAATGATAGAAATGGAGCAAAGAAAGTAGGAGTGTGAAGATGTGGCTTCTTGTAATTAGATTCTGATGGGACTAGCATTATTAATTGATAAAGCTCAGGTCTGGGAGGATATGTCTGTGTGGGTCTCAAAAATAGCTGGGGACAGCATCAAAGGCAGATTGATCAATTAATGTGCTCTTTGCAAATGTGTGCTCATCAAAGCTGTCATCCAGTTAAAAAATATGACCCTTCCACCTGCATGAAAAGAGGCCAATAAAAGTACACAGGTGACCTTGGCCATCAAATATAGAAAGCTGCTGTGAGGGTAAAACTGCACAGTTTATATTTGCTGATTAATTCTAACTTTTGTTGTTATTGTTGCTTTGTTTTGTTTATTGGTCCTCATGGTACTGTCTGCAGAACACTAAGGAGAGGGTACAGAAGAAGGAAGAGAAAAACATACTAATTATCAAAGAGCTGGAGGAGGAAAACAAGGAATTAAGTATACGCTGCAATGAACTACTAAATGATCTGGAGAACCTGAGGAAGCAGGAAACACGATGGCAAAAAGAAAAACATGACATTGATTGCAAAATGAAGGTATGAGGTGGCAATGGACATTGGGTTCTTGTTTGAGATCTTACTTCTTATAGGTAGTTTCATTACGTGTTATTTTCTTTCAATAAGAAGTTATATATTCAAATCTACCAGCGGGGACTGACATTCATTTATATTCCTTCACTTAAGACCCACAGCTTTTTAAAAATTGATGTTGCAAAGCAGGAAACTGACTTCAAATAAGTCATCCTAAAATGTAATCATTAAAAAATAAAAGCTGTTACATTTTCAAATAAAATATGATTTGAAAAACATATTTAGAACTTTGTGTTTTGACTTTTTCATTTATAGTTTAAATTCATAAATATTACTAGATTGCATTAGACTAGATAGTTTTAAGATTATATATTTCTTAAATCCATTAAAGTTCCTCAAAAAACCAAGGAGAACAAAAAAATGAAATGCAAGGAATAAAACAAAAATTTTTAATTCTGCTCATTATAATTCCTTTTTATCTTAAATGGTCTCCATTCTTAGTGAGATATTTTGTAAAAAATTAAAAGCTAGTTACATCAATCAAGTCTTTATCATGTACTTATTTTCTTTTTCACATTATTAAAATTATATTTGTTTTTACATATTTAATCATATGCTTTATTTTAACTTTTTCATTTTCAAGTTCATCTAAAATTTGTGTTTTAACATAAATTTAGTCAAAGGAGTATTAATAAAATTAATGTAAATTTGGGTAACTATTTATGTATGTTCATATGAAAATGTTTATATTTATTCAAATTTACTTGTGTATATTAAAAAAATCTTTCAGTGTTTATAGAGAAGGAACATACACATACATTTGTATTCAGTTACATATATATATGTATACTTCAACTTATATAGACACACATACTCATAATAGGCTAAGTTCTTGAGAGAACTGAATCATTTTCTCAGATCAAGTTGAATACTTAAGAAGGCATAATAATTCATAATAATTTTGAAGCTATGACTAAGATTTGGAGAGAATATTACAAGGTGGAAAATTATCATTCATGCTTATGTTTTTTCCCCCTATCATTTAGTAATTGAGCCAATTCATTAAATGCTTTTTGAGCAGAAAAGTGACAAAAATTTTTTTATTTTTATCTACTGATTTCATTCACATAAGGACTTTTTGATATAGATTTTTATTGTTTTAGATCTACATCTTTTTTGCAATTTGTCATCTTAGAAAATTGGGGCATTGAGAGGTTGAGTGACTTACTCAGGGTCTCATAGACAATAAATGATAGAAAAAGGACTTGAACCAATTTCTTCACTCTTTAAGGCCAGTTCTCTATGTAACATGTTATGCTGTTGTCATTACATGATGCCCATTAGATGATAAATGCATTAGAAACTGCTATATGAAGTTTAAGTGAAATGGTGGTTATCAAGGAGAGGAGGAGGAAGTGGCATTTGAGTTTTAAAGAATGGATAGAAATTTAATAGGTGACTGAAAAGAAAGAAGGCTTTTGATTCATAAGAAATAGGATGAACAGAGGTATGAAGGCAATTGATTACAATGTATATTTTTAAATTTTTATTCAGGGTGTGGAAAAAAGGATAGGGTTTAGAAGGCAGAGAGTAATTTAGTTTGACTGAAGCATAGTGTGGAATAATAAGGAAGAGTGGAAAAGTAGGCTGCTGTCAGATTATAAAGTACCTTGAATATCAAGTAACCAAATTTCAATTTTGCTTAGTAGACATTAGAGAGCCAGTACAGTTTTTTGATCAGAACTGTGATAGGACTAGATCTTTATTTTTTTTTTTTAAATTTCTTTTAGTGGAATATGGCAGATGAATTTTACTAAATAAAAGTTAGGCAATCTTAAAGGAGGCTCTTGTAATATTCTATGTGGGTAATAATGAGGATCAGTAATAGTTTAGAAACAGTGGGAATGGAGAAGAGATGCATATGGAAAGTGATGCTGCTATTGCTACTAGTAATCATCATCATCATCATAGCCACCTCAAAGTTTGTCTCATGTTTCTAAGAGTAAGGATTAGATAACAGCCAAGTAAAAGAATGTCGTACAACGAAATTCTGTGAATCTTGATATCACTATAATAACTATAGAGCCTTATAGTAAATCTTTATTCATTGAAGAATGGGAGTCTGGGAGATTGAGCAAACAATATTCTATTCAGTATAAAAACAAAACTGGAAACAGATGTTACCAGTAATAGGCAAAGGTTTCATATGTCTTTGCTTTTTATCAGTGATACTTAGCACTAAATCACACAGCAACTTATGTCTGGCTATAGAAGGATAATTGAAAAAAATAGCACCTTAAAGCCCAGATTAAGGGAAATAAGAGATAAATAAGATAGAGGAACTACTGAAATTTGAAGAGGGAAAAGTTGGAAATCCTGGGGTCATTGAAAATCTCCATTTAAAGCAAGCTCTAGAAATTATAACTACATAAATGAGAAAACCAGTATTGAAATTTTAAATGCTTTTGAAAAGTAGGTAGGCCTATTTAGACTAGATTTCTCCAGAGATTTTCTTTTCATTTTGATGACATGAATTTGTCTATCATTTCATGAAAGCTAGCATCTGCTATAATTATCATGAACGAATGCACTCTTCTATAATATTTGACAGAAAATGAAAAAAAAAAAAGACATACATGTAGTCAACTATGCAGTATCCATTGCCTTGCTAAGAGCCATGGGAGGAATGATGAAGCTATAAAATAACATCCTTGAGCACAGGCATCAACTATGACCACAGCTCTGCAGAAAGGTATTGGAAGATTGTTTCAATACCTGGTTGGTACACACAATAGAAAATTTGAGTTCCACATTACCCTATATTAAATGCAACAAAATAAAATATAGAAGGAAATCAGAAAAAAAAAAAGCTTGCTAACAATTTTAGATTAATGAACAATTGAAAACAAAATAAAAAATTAATTATAACTAGTATTTATGGCATTTGAAGTTAAGTCTTCCTTACTTTGTTCACTGCACTACCTACCTGCCCTAGGTTAAGGTTTGTACAAAGCAAAATCAAAGAAGAAAATAATTAAATGTTAATCAAAAACTTATAGGCTTGAAAAGAGAAAGAAAGACAGGAAGGAGGATGTGGAAAATTTCTAGTTGTGTAGTCTTAAGAAGTATCTAGCACAATGAAAATGCAAATTAACTCTAATGAGGAAAAAAATGTACGCATTATTAATATAAGGAATGTTAGAAGTTTCATAGAAGTGTTAAAACTAACTTTTTTGCAAAATTGGAAATAGTGACACTGGAAAAATTCCATAATTATTGGTTTTGATCACTGTCATAAATTACTTAATTACTATTAAAACCCAACACAAACTTTTGTTTTAAACAATAGGCATTATATATTTATCATCAAAAGATGAAAACATCCATGATGTCTTTTAATAGACAAGTTTTATGTTTATTTAGTATAAAGTATTCAACATATATAATTAAAAGTATATAAGAAAATGATATAATGGCTGAGGAGCAAAAAGAATATGCTTTTCATAAGAACATGGAAAACATTTTGCTAGTTATAGACAAAACATATCTGATGCTTTTTGTAGGCATTATCCTTAATTCTAAACTATACAACAATCTACAACATATCAATGCAGGAAAACTTTATTTGCAAACTAAGATTAGATGAAATCTCAGATAACAACTAGGGAAGGATATCTGAAGATCCTGTAGTCATTGACAAAATTCATTTAATATAGAATAGCAATGAAACAAATAGAAATAATGATATCTAAGGCTTATGTAATTTTGAAAAGGAGTTAGGCAAATTTAAGACTCTTAAGTTCTTTTTTAAAAGTTTGATGGAACAAATTAATTAATAAATACAAAAAAAGAATAACAGCCAAAGTGATAATCTGCTTTAGTTATCAGAAATGAATACCTTTTATTATACTAGACAGAAAGCTTAAAAACATTTGAGAACCACAAAGATCTGTGGATTTAAGGACTTTACATAATCTTGCTAAGGAGTACAGGACAAAAGTTGGAGCATTTTAGTAATATTCCTGGGAATAAGTATCGAATCTTATCATAACAGGAATTCTGTTCCTAAAGTGGGGTAACCAGTTATGAAATATAAGTCTACATTAAGATTTGGCTAGGAAGTCTAAAATATTTTTGCTGGACAACAGTCCATCATATGTGACTCTTCATGATCCCATTTGGAGTTTTTTTGTGATCTAGATTCTAGAGAATGATCTTCTAGCTCTTTTTACAGATGTCGCTTTATCTTTTATCTTCTCCATCATTTAGTCATGAACTCTTCTCCCAGTTAGAAATCTTAAAGGTACTTTCGTTGTTTCTTTACTTTGTTGCTGATGCTATTCTTTATTTCTAAGTAATGTATGTTTTTTCAAACTAATCTTAGTATATGGTATGAAATGTTGGTTTTATATATACAGTTTCTACTAGACAACTTTTTAGTTATGCCAGCAATTTTTTTTATCAAATACTAAATTTTTATCTTTGGGCATCTAGGTTGACTTCAGTGGATGGGGTGCTGTGTCAGAAGTCAGGGATGATAATCTTTATAAGTTAAAATCTGTCTCAGATATTTAGTATTTATGGGCAAATCACTTTACCCTATTTGCCTCAACTTCTTCATCTGTAAAATGACAAACCATTCCAGCATTTTTGCCAAGAAAATGCCAAATAAAGTCATGAAGAGTTGGGCACAACTGAAACAAATGGACAACAACAACTTTTTACTTTAAAAACAGACTCTTGGAGGTAGCTAGGTAGTGCAGTGCTTAGAGCACCAGTCTTGAAGTCAGGAGGACCTGAGTTCAAATCTGTCCTCAGACACTTAACATTTACTAGCTGTATGATCCTGGGCAAATCACTTAACCCCAATTGCCTCAGCAAAATAATAAATAAATAAAATAAAACATATTCTTTAGGTTTATTAATCACAAGAAAACTGTGCTTATGTGCTTCTGTATATTGTGAAACTAATATGTTCCATTAGTGTTTGTGTTTCTTAGTATTCACAAGATGGTCAGAAAAAGCGATAAAAGGACACTCTCAAGGTATCGCTTAAGAATTTTGTGATAGCGTCTCCCATGCCATACAATAGATTCTAACATTCCTAAAGATTTTAAATATATTATGTGACATGGGAGACGCTATCACAGGATTGCCCAGCATGATGTGCCCTCATCAGAGAACATGCAATGTTCTGTGAGCAGAGCAGAATTGAATTAGCTCAGAAGAAACCTAAGATGTGCAAAGTTAGAGAAGCTGTCCCAAATGTCCTTAGGGACCATATAATCCTACCTGTTGGAGTGCATTCCAAGCTCATATTGATCTGCTCAGCTACAGTTGGACACAATGTAACTTGATTGTAAGATAGTGATATCATTTTGGTTCTCTTCAAGAATGAAGGACACCAACCAACCAGCCACCAGCTATCAATAGTACCAATTTATTTTGAATGAACAGTGCTGTGTAGTATAATTTTAAATTTGTTACTGCTAGGTGCCCTTCCATCCTGTTTTTCCTACTATTTCCATTAAAATTCTTTACCTTTTGTTGCTTTAGATGAATTTTGTTGTTATTTTCTCTAACTCTATAAACTTTTCCTTTGGTAGTTTATTTGGTAATTTGATTAGTATTATAAAGAACAAGTGAATTATTATTGTATGATGTCAGATTTTGTGTATGCATCTAATGTTAAAATCATTGTTATTGTTACTAATATGTATTAATAATATTAACAGTTTTTCTAACAGACCAACTTTTTAATCTTGATAAAAATCCAATGTGATCACAGAATATTATCATATTTATAATTATATATTGCTGTAGTTTCCTTGTTAATATTTTATTTATTTTTTTCATTAATATTCACTAGGGATATTGGTCTGAAATTCTCTTTCTCTGTTTTTTATTCTACTTGGGAGTATGAAGATTTTATTGCAGAATTTCTGGGCTTTGTGACCAATAAGATGGATGACTAGACACTTTGTGATGCTCATAATATCTTAAAACTCTCCTAACATTATAGTTATGTTTAAGATAGAAAATAACTTCATTTTATAAGAATTCTAAGGAGATTAGTTGATGTACTAACAGCAGGAAAAAGTGAGCTCAATCTCTAACATGCTTGCATAGCATCTTCTCTCCCTAAAACTACCACACTCTGGCAGGACTGTGCATGGACTTGCACCAGAACTCAATATTAACCACAAACATGACATCCTAGAATCCAAAGACTAGAATCTTTCTCTGGAGGTCCACAGAGTGGCAGAATTATGTGCTGCAAACAGGGTTTAATAAGAACTGACAACCAGAGATATAGTAGTCTATTGGCATAGTATATAAATGCCATATCAAGTATTAAATGGATGTAATATATAAGCATATATGTGCAGTTCCACCAGGTCTGGAAAATGAAAGGCGACTAATTTTCAGAAACACTGAGTTTGGAATCAGAAAGACTCAAGACACTCACTAGCTCTGTGACCCTGAGCAAGTCCATGTTTGCCTTATTCTACTGGAGAAGGAAATGGCAAACCATTCCAGTATCTTTGTGAAGAGAATTCCTGGACATGGTGGCTTATGGGGTTAAGAAAAGTCAGATACAACAGAATGACTGAATAATATCAGTAATTAGCATTCAAATAAGAATAATTTTTAAATCTCTAGTAGTAAATTGGGAAAGCAGTACAGGCCAGTAAAACATGAATTTTTTTTGCATATTATGGGGAAAGCCTATGGGGAAACCTTTAGATAAGAGGGAGGAGCCAGAAAGTGATTGATAGTAATAGTTATAAGGAAAAAAAGAAAAATCACCAAGTTCTCTGAGACTAGAAAAGTCAAAGAACTTGAGCACAACTAAGTAAGTCAACAATGAAGATTATAATGGAAAGGAATATGACCTTTAGATTATCCAAATTCATGTAGATATCTATGAATAAGTGTTGTAAGACAAAAATAAAATGAATGTCTGCATTATCAAACATAATTCCTATATTAGCAAAATCTCTATATAAGCAAACATGATCCCTATAATTACAAAACATTGATCTCAAAGACAAAATATGTGGAGATAATTTAAGGATTATGGGTCTCTCAAAACAATATGAAAATTTAAAAAGTCAAAACCAGCACCCTGAACTTTTTAATGTGTGAAATATTATAAGAAACTGTCCAGAGCATATGAACATAGAAAACAAAATGCCAGGGAAAATTTTGAATCTATAAATTGCCTCTAGGGAAAAACAAAACAAAACTGAATGTGAACTGAAGACATTCAGTGGCCAAATGTAATAATTCCAAAGACAACACATTCTGCAAATAACCTCTAGAAAGACCTTCAAATATAAGAGAAAAGAAAGTTCAAATAATGCAAAATTATTCTTTAACCATCAGAAACTATAGAGGGATATGGAATAATGTAGAGAACAAAGGACAAAAACCCTAAAGCGACAAGACCTAAAAATCAGCCTAATTATCAGTGAACAAAGGATAGATGAACGAAAAGAGGAAGGTGGAGAATTTCTGTAAAGAAAAGCGTATGTGATAAGTAGGTTATTTGTTTTTTAAATATCCTAGGCAAGATAAAAATAAATATAGTAAATAGGGAATGCATAGGTAATGAAATAAATTATCTTCCTGACCCTACTGCACCCTGCTCCCTCCAAAAAGGGAAGGAAAAACTGGAGGATTTACAATAACGTTAATAACAGAGGGAATGTTTAACAGTTTCTTTCTAAAAGTATGTCAGTATACAAGGGTAAAAGGTGTTTTACTGGAAAATATTCCCTTGAAAGAAAAAGAGAGCCTTTATAACAGAAGCTGATGACCTTAAAATAGATTTTTTTTTTTTTTTCTGGTTAGAGACAAGACTTCCTTATAGTATTGTGTATCCATGAACAACCTACTGCTCAGGATAAGGTAAATCATACTTAATAGGGGTAATAGACACTCAGAAAAGTGGGAGGACGTGGAGTTTAAGAGAATATTTAACAAATATGAAAAAAAGAGATCACTAATAGGGCTAAATTTAATACTGAATTGCATGATTAGGGACTTAGTACAATTCCAACCATGGGACAATAGTCTATCACCTATGTGAGTTGCTATTTCTAAGGATGAGGCACTGTAGAAACTGGGGAGAGGCAGACCAAAGATAAAGACAATATATTATAAAGTACTTAGAGAACTGAAAATAGGTACAGTAGAAGAATTAATATGTTTAAGAATATATCCACTAATGAAATGATGTTTGAAAGTCATTGACTCAAGCAAGAATAATAACCTAGAATAGATAGACAAAAAGGGGAGAAAAATATAAAAAATGATAAGGGAAATTAAATTTTTTTTTCTGGAAAAAAAAGCAAACAAAAACAATTCTAACATAAGTTGAAATGGAATGGAGGGGATAGCTGTGGCTTACATGACTTTAAACTGAGAAAATTAGACTTCAAGGGTTAGATAACTTGATAAAAGAAAAAGAGGAGATGGACAAAAAAGTTAAGAAAACTCTCTAAACTAGGGAAAGTGGAAGAAATAAAAAAAAGGATGGGATTGTGGCTTGAGGAAAGAAGGAAAGTAAGCTGTTGGGAATGGAGTTGTGCTAAAATAAGTGAAACTAAAATAAATAGAGAAAGTGTCATGTTTACCAAGAAGAAAAAATGCTAAAATCGGGGGAAACTCCAATACTAGAAATGAATGAAAAATAAACTATAAGTCTCAGTTTCATAACTTAAAGTATAATAGATCAAATAAGATACTGCATTGAAAAATTGAGAGATTGGCCTAGAAAGCAAAATGGCAAAGTCCATTGTTTATAACAATCACTTCAAAAATAAAGACATATGTAAACATGAAGGGCTGGAAAAAAAATTACTCTGAATTAAATGAATAAAAAAAAAGGCATTAGATTCAGTCATGCTATTTACAACATAAAATGAGATAATGAAACTATGTTAGGCTAAAAGGTACCATGTAAGACAAATTGTAACTATTGAAGCTGTATACCTTAACATTAAATGACTTAGCAAAGAAATATAAACAAAATAATTAAGTGAACTATAAAAAATGCAAACAGTAATATAGTGGTGATAGGGGATTTTAATGTCCCTTTCTCAGTTGTGGGCAAATCCAGTGGAGAGACAAATTAAAGGGGAAATGCAGCATTGAATAAATTGCTCCAGAAGCTAGAGCTAAAAGAATCTGAACAAAACCATTGAAGTATGTATATTTCTCATTTACACAATGAACTTTTATAAAAATTGCCTTTGTATTAGGCTACAGAAATATTTGAAAGAAATATAAAAAAATCAAATAGCAAGTATATGCTTTGCATAGTACAGTGCAGTAGAAAGTAATCTGTTCAGGCAGCAGATATAAAAGAAATAGATAAAAATATCCACTTAACAATGTAAGTCTTAAATAATGAGCAGGTTAAAAAAAATGACTAAAAAATATGTCACAGAAAGAAGATGAGAAAAACAAAACAAAATTTCTGGGAAAGAAGCCTTAAAACAAAAGAATAAGACTACACATTAAGAAAATAAATTAGCAGAAGTTTAATGAAGATAATTTAAAAAATTGGAAATTGAAGAAATAAACACAAAAGTAGATATATTAAAATTACTGGAGGAACAAATAAACTGGAAACTAAACAATTCTAAAAATGATAAAAGCTGATGGTGCAAAATGATTAATAAAATGAATAAATCTTTAAGGAATATAATCAAAAAGTAGAGGGCAGAAAATGAATACAGCAAAAAAGAAAACAAAGTGATATAAGAAACCAGAATTATGCTACTATAAAAGAGAAATATCTTTAAATATCTACAATGCTTCAGCAAGACAAAATAGAGATCTTAAATAATCTAATCTAAGAAAACCAAATATAACTTAACTTAAAGGAAGTCAAAGAAAATAATCCTGCTTCTGATGAGAATTTTTTCTAAAATGTAAAGAACATTTGGTACTATTACACAAACTATTCCCCAAAAGTAAGAAAGTACCCTATCAGCATTCTTTTCTGAGTCAAATGAAGTTTTAATTTCTGACTTAGCGAAGGATTAAAGCACAGTAAGAGGTCTACAGGAAATACTCGTAATGAATATCAAATCATTTTAAATATTCTTGCCAGACTATAGAGATTAATTCGAGACATAATTCTTTATGATAAAAGTTGGATTTATATGACAATGATGAGTAGTCATTTTTCAGTTAAGTTCTGGACATGATGGCAATAGCAGAAAACAGAAAGAACATCTGTTCTATTTGCTATTATTAACTGCTTTCCAGAACTGTACTTTTTTTTTTTTTTTTTTGAGGCTGGGGTTTAGTGACTTGCCCAGGGTCACACAGCTAGGAAGTATTAAGTGTCTGAGACCAGATTTGAACTCAGGTCCTCCTGAATTCAGGGCTAGTGCTCTATCCACTGCGCCACCTAGCTGCCCTCCAGAATTGTACATCTTTAGTATAAATCCAAAATTTATCATAATGAATTATTTCTTGGATTAATCTCTAGCAAGACTACTAAGAATCATATGAAAAAATACCCCAAATCTATACTAATGAGAGAATTGGAAACCAAAAGTACTTTTTAAAAAAGAACTTTCCATATTCTTTGATGATTTTTTTCTATCCAAATCTATCTTTAATCAAATACCTATATTCTTTGAAGATTTATTTATTGAGAATGTCTTTTGGGATGTATAACAATTAATATACATATTGACATAGGAATTTTACATGTATACCCTTATTATATGTACATACAAACACATATATATGTGTGCATGCATTAATAATACCAATGTATTAACACAAATATATATGCATGTATGTAATATATGTATACATACATGTATACAAACATGTTATATATGTGTATATGTATAGAGACACATACATATATATCTTGGCTAAAAAATGCTTATCAGAGAATTTTCAGACAGATATATTTTCCTATTCATCTGTTTCCTTTATTATCCTAGATGTGTAAATTTTGTGCCTGTCAGATTTTTTTTAATCAGTTGTCTTACTTTGTAAATACATGCTTTTGAAGAAAAATTTCTCCTATCCATACTTTTGAAAAATATGTCATCTTTCATTTTTTTTGTATTATGCTTTTTAATATTAAGTAACATGTCCATTTGTAACATATTGAGGAATATTATGTAAAATGTTGATCTAAACCCATTTTATGTCAGATCGCTTTTTAATTTTTCCCCATAGGTTTTTTTTTTTTTTTTAAAGCACAAAACTGTTTTCTAAATCATTTATATTTTCTGGCTTACCAAACACTGGTCTTCTAATTCTGTTGTTTATTATTCACCCTTAATAATGTTCTACCTCTTTTTAAAAAAAATTTGTTTTATTTATACCATTGTATTGGTAAAATGTTTATGTTTGCTGCTTTGTAATACTATCTGAGAACTGGAATGCTATTCTTTTGTCACTACCTATTTTCATAATTTCCTTGATAAGCTGAATCTATTATTCAAATGAATTTTTAAATTATTTTAATCAAGCTCTATAAAGTATTCCCTTGCTATTATATAGTTTGCTTGGCAACAGCATCAAAACTGTACTTTATCTTTGCTAGTATTGTAATTTTTATTATATTGACATAGCCCAGCTCTGAGCACTGAATATTCCTCTAGCTATTTAAGGTGTTCTTTGTTTCTTCAAGGAGATCTTTTTAATTGAATATATACAAATATTTTGCATGCCTTGATGGATCAAAAAATGATGCATTTTTTAGTTCTCTGGAACTATTTCTATTATTTATTTTTATTATTTTTATCTAGTTTTTTTTTATTTTATAGAAGTAGTATTCATTTTTGAGGTTTTATTTTGCAGCCTCCAAATTTCTTGATCAATTAGTATTTGGGGATTTTTTTTTCAGCAAATTATCATAATATCAGCAAATAGGGATAGTTTTGTCTCCTTTTTGTTTATCTCAACACATTTAAAAATTAATTTTTTGTGGTACATTGAAATTCTTCAATATAATTATTTTTCAAGAAATGATAAACATGATGAATATAAGTATGGAAATGTCTATATGAATGGATGCAGGTTGCAGTAAGCCAAGCCAAGAAAACAATATACAAAAAATTATAATAATGTAAATGGGAAGAAGAGCAATAAAATAATGAAGAGTAAATATTTCAAAACTTTGAGAAGAAACCCCTACTCAACTTCTTTACAGTTGGAAGAAGTACATGGGAGTGCTTTATATTTCTTATGTATCTGAAAATATATTAATATACTAATATAAGTGTATTAATTAGTTCTGATTTTTTTCTTTTCTTTTTTTTCTTTTTTATTTTTTTGGCTGAGGCAATTGGAGGTTAAGTGAATTGCCCAGGATCACACAGCCAGGAAGTGTTAAAGTGTCTGAGACCAGATTTGAACTCAGGTCTTCCTGACTTCAGGGCTGGTGCTCTATCTACTGTACCACCTACCTGCCTCTTTTCTTTCATAAAAATATTGGATATTGGAGATGTCTCTCTAGAATGACACTGTGGAAAGTTTTGGTTATGTAAACAACAAAAAATTGATGAAGTTTATTTTTTAAAAAGAGACAACACTGCCATGATCTCTTAATTTCAAATCAAATAAGCTTTTATCAGCCTACATTCTTTGGACTTCTTTGTATTTTTAAACACTTGACTATATTCTTCAAGGTTTCCTGAAATTATTCTCTTGATTTCCTTTCTATCCATTTCTGCTATATATTCTTTCTTCCTACTCGTTCCTCTCCTTTTCTGGATTTCATATTTTGTCATATCTAATATGACCACTCTGAAGAGGTCTGTCTTGAACCATCTTTTCTTCCCTTAATACTGTGTCACTTGGTGATCTTATTAGCTACAGTGATCACTTCTATGCAGATGATTCTTTGATATATGTATCCATTTTTAAAATCTGTCTTCTTTTCAAAATCACATTATCACTGGTTTTTTGGTTATCTCATATTTGTCCTGTAGGTATCTAAAAACTCAAAAAGCCCAATACTCATCTTTTACTCCTAACTCTTCCCTTTTTTGAACTTAACTATTTCTATTGTACTCTGTATAATATATTGTAATATGTTTATGGGTCTCTTCAGAATTTGATCTATATGGCAAAGTCTTATAGTGTATAATTATGTTTACCTTCTCATTTTTACTTCACATAAAGACATTTAAACTTTTAAGGAGACATCTGCATATTGTGTTTGCTTAATAAGTCATAATAATAACAGCTCACATTTACATAGTGCTTTAGGGATTGTAAAACTCTGCTAATCATACAACTTTATTATAGATGATAACTGTTTGCATTTCACAATGATATTTACATTTCAAAACCTTGAGTTAAGAGCTGGGACAATATATTACTTTCACATAAGATTCTCTTTTTCACTTATCTACTCTACTAATCACAGAAAGTGACAATTTTTGGAATGAAATGTAAATAGATTTTATACTTTCTTTTTTTCCTTTTGTATGTGTTACTCAGTTCAATACACAGATTCTTTCATGTACTTGATTATACTTAATATTTTCTTAAATGTATTTTTTAATTTTAGATTTCTGCAGCTGATTTAACTGAGGCAAAGAGAAAAATTGAGGAATCACGGCTTAAATGCAAAGAATTGACATTACAATTGAATCAAAAGGAAGCTGAAATAAAGCAGAAGGATATGGATGTCACTTTAGTCAAGCAAGTATCTTCAGTCACTAATAAAGATGGGTATTTTAAAAGTTGTATCAGTATACATATATTTATTTTCTCCTTAAATTCTTTTGTCTTAAAGAAACAGGTGGAATTATTATTTCTAAGAATAGTCACTCTACCTGCATTCTCTTTTTCGTTTTCATGCACCTCATTCTATCAGTCAGATGCCTTTCTTGACTTTCTCTTCAGTCTTATTATATGTTATATGGTTTAGAACTAGAAATTATATTAGAGGTCCCTTTGTACTAGCCTCTTTTTTATATATGAGAAAAGCTGGTCAGAGAAGTTAAAACATTATTCAAAGATTGTAAAATAGTAATTGATTGACTGGAATCCTATCCCATGTCTTTTGATTTTACTTTTTTTCCATGACAAATACCTTTAAATATAAAATAAGAAAAGAAAAAAATTGCCATGTGCCTAGCAGAACTTAAGAAAGGTTTCACAATAAAGTAATAAATTTCTATTTCGAGGACCTGGAGCGTAAACAAGAGACGGGGAGGGATGAGGCGACGGCAGAAGTTGGAGCAGCGAGCGGCGGTGGCGGTGACAGCAACAGTAGGAACCGAAGCAACGACCACTGCAGCTGGAGGACCCACGACGGTGGTGGAGAGAGGGGCCTGGAGCCGAGCCTGACTCCCTCGTCTCTAGAGCGCCTGAGCCGAGCTCCCCCCCTCAGCCATGAACCTGGCCAGTCAGAGCGGGGAGGCCGGCTCCAGCCAGCTGCTCTTCGCCAACTTCAACCAGGACAACACGTCCTTAGCTGTTGGTAGTAAATCTGGTTACAAATTCTTCTCCCTTTCCTCTGTGGATAAGCTGGAACAAATTTATGAATGTACTGATACTGAAGATGTGTGTATTGTGGAAAGATTGTTTTCAAGCAGCCTGGTGGCTATTGTTAGTCTCAAAGCTCCACGGAAATTAAAAGTCTGCCACTTTAAAAAGGGGACTGAAATATGCAATTATAGCTATTCCAATACCATATTGGCAGTTAAATTGAATAGACAGAGATTGATAGTATGCCTAGAAGAATGTCTGTACATACATAATATTCGTGATATGAAGGTACTTCACACAATCAGGGAAACTCCTCCTAACCCTGCAGGTTTGTGTGCGCTGTCAATAAACAATGAAAATTGTTATCTGGCTTATCGTGGGAGTGCAACAATTGGGGAAGTACAAGTCTTTGACACAATTAATTTGAGGGCTGCTAATATGATACCAGCTCATGATAGTCCCCTAGCAGCCTTGGCTTTTGATGCAAGTGGTACCAAACTTGCCACTGCTTCTGAGAAGGGAACTGTGATTAGAGTATTTTCCATCCCAGAAGGACAGAAAATCTTTGAATTCCGGAGAGGAGTAAAGCGGTGTGTAAGCATCTGCTCTTTGGCCTTCAGCATGGATGGAATGTTCCTCTCTGCATCCAGTAATACTGAAACAGTGCACATCTTCAAACTTGAGACTGTGAAAGAGAAACCTCAGGAGGAACCAACTACCTGGACTGGTTACTTTGGGAAAGTGCTTATGGCTTCTACCAGCTATTTGCCCTCTCAAGTAACAGAAATGTTTAACCAGGGTAGAGCATTTGCTACTGTCCGACTACCATTTTGCGGTCACAAAAATATCTGTTCACTTGCCACAATTCAGAAGATTCCTCGATTATTAGTGGGAGCTTCTGATGGATACTTATACATGTATAACCTAGACCCTCAGGAAGGAGGGGAATGCACTCTGATGAAACAACACAAGTTGGATGGCAGTATGGAGCCGGCCAATGAAATCTTAGAATCTGCATCCCATGACCGTCCATTAGTAGCTCAGACCTACAATGCTGCTGTGACAAGAGGTGCTTATGTACCTTCCTCACCTACTAGACATGCATACACAGAGGAACTGGGTGCAGTAGGTGGTACTTGTCTAGAAGATGAAACCAATGCACTACGATTGGATGAAGACAGCGAGCATCCTCCCATGATTCTTCGGACTGACTGAACTTTAACCTGTGAACTTTAACCCCTTGAAGCAGAGAACACTGGCTTGATACTTCTTTGAGGACTCTGTGTTAAGCTGCTATGAACTTTGACATGATTTGGGGAGACAGGATGGCAGAGACATTTAAGTTGTAGCCATAGGCTGATAATTAGAAAATATATTGTTTTACTTCTGTGGCTTTTAATCTTATCTATTTTAGCTTTCTTGGTTTTTTTCCCCCATTTTATTTGCCAAAATCAGCTGTTTGGTGGATCCTTAGAACCTCCTCGCTTTGCATGCATTCATGTGCCAAGCTAGCATAGGAGAAAGAGAAGCCACTTTATAACAAACTAAAGTTTGTATTTCTTTTTATACATGTATATAATAGTAAATATATATAAAGAAAAAAAATTTCTATTTCAATAAAGTGTATATAATAAATATTATACATTGTGTTCACAGCTATCCCCTCCTTTTTTTTTTTTTGCTTCCTTGTAGATTTTCTTTTGTTCTTTGCTGTTCACTTTTTACTTTATTTTTCCCCCTTTCCGTCCTCCCTAGGCTACAATTAATCACAGATATACTTTTATATATACATACATAAAAATAGATATCCATAATCATACATATATATATATATATACATATATATTCATATGAATATATGTAAAACCATACTGTGCTTATTTCTACTTGTCTTCTGACTTTGTCTGAAAGTTTTCCCATAGTTTTCTAACTGTACAAATTTATCATTTCCTACACCACAATATTCCAATCTTATATTGTCTAGTTATTTTAAATAGTCTAAAACAGTATCAATATGACTGATGTATATTGTAACTTCCCTATTTTTTTTTCTTTTGATTAAATCTATTCTGAGATCTTGGTTGTACCCCTGCTTTTTTTTACATAATAAATTCTACTTCTGATTTTTATTTTATGTTTGTGTGTCATCATTTTTATAATATTTAGAAGACTTTATACTTTTCTAAATATATATGTATTGCTCCCTCTATAAATTTATCCTGAATGGGAGTAAGGTTTTAGTACTAGCTGCACTCCTGCCTACTTATTTCTTTTATATCTGCTTTGTCTCATTTGTATGAGATTAATCCTTTTTAATTCTTCCTATACACACACACACACACACATACACACACACACACACACACACACAGAAGTACATATATATATATGTAGCCTATCTATCTCCTATCTATCTATCTATCTGTCTGTCTAACTGTCTCACCCCATCATACTCGGTCCAAGCCTTTCTTTCAAACTACCTAAGTGAAAATGACAGTCTTAAATGAACCGATAACATTTTCACATATAAGAGGTAAATGATTTTTATCTTTTTTTAAGTCCCTTGTATGTTTATTTTATATTTCTCTTGGATGTTATATATGTTATATATGTTGGATGTTATAAATATCTGAAAGTCTTTCAGTTTATTAAATAACCATTTTTTTTTCATTCATTAACATTTAAATTTGCTGGGTAAATTACTCTTGGTCTTAACTCCATCTCTCTTTCTCTAAGAAATATAGGATTCTTAGACTCATGGCCCTTCAACATAATATTTGCTAGGTCTTATATAATCCTTGTTGTATGTAGCTCCATGATGTTTAGGTATTTTTTCTTGTTGCTTCCAATATCTTCTCTTTAATCTAAGAACTTTGAAACTTGTTTGTGATATTCCTTTTCAATTTTCTTATTTGGATCTCTTTCAGGAGATAGATTATTTCTATTTCTGCTTTGCTTTCTTTATGGACAATTTTTCTTGATAATTTCTTGTAATATTGTGCCAAGATTTTTTTTAATCATAATTTTCAGGCAGTTTAGCTATTCTTATTTTATTTCTCCTCAATTTGTTCTCCAGATTAGTTCCTTTTTTCCTCCCTCTTCTTTCCCTTTCTTTTTCTTTCCCAGCTATTCATGTGATCAAGTTCTAGTCTGAAGGTATGGTCTCCATTCCTATGCCAGGGCTAGATATCTCTTCTCCAATCCCCCACACTCCCACCTCCACTAAGACTGAAAACCACAATTGTCTTCTCTTTCCTGAAACTTAAACTAGAGTTTTATTATTACCCCCTTGTTTATTATTGCTTACTTTTTCGAATTATTGCTCGATTTTATGCTCACCTTCTATTCTGCTGATCTGTAAGTGCCCACAGCCAACAGGGTCTGTGCCCCTCTGTTATTGCACTCATGAGCTATGTGGTAGCTCCTCCTCCACAGCAGCAGTTTAGTCCAAGGTGGTCTGGCCAGCACTGTAGTGTTGCAGAGTCCCTTGACAGTAGAAGGTTCATCAATCTTCTCTTATTCAGACAATTCCTTCACTTAATCACTTGAAGTTTGGCTTTTATCTTTAACCACATTTCAGAAATTGTTCTCTCATTTTTAACCAGTGACATTTTTATCCTCAAATCTGTGTTTGATTCCTATAACTTTTGAAAGTATTTGGTTTCTTTGACCTCCTTTTCTTCCTTAATTTTTATTTTATTGACTTCTGTGGTACCACATTTCTATTTCTCATCCTTCTTTCTAATTGTTCCTTCACCTTTTCCTCTTTCTGATATCTATTCTTCAAAGTTCTGTTCTTTAGCTTCCCTCCCTCTTTTCTGGTAGTCATTTGGTAATTTTATCCAATCCATGGCTTCAGTAATCATATTTAACTTCAACTATCATCCTTTTCCCTCAAAATCTGTACCTGCCTTCAAATTCTGTTTGCTTAAATTTACCTTCTCCAATACATAGTTTCTAATCATGTTCCCTATGTTTTACCCACTCCTGCCACACTCTTTTGACCTTTAGATATCTAAGAGTGATATAAACATTTTTTCCAGGCTGTAGTAATAATCATGGTGGGAGAAGATAAGGTTTTGAAAGTAGTTGGTATTTAAACAAATTGAAAGGAGTTGGATGAGAGAGATATTGAGGAATTAGAAGATTTGGAGTTACGTCTAGCAAGTTATTGGATGTGTGATGTAAGGAAGAGTGGGGAGTTGAAAATAAAACTTGAGGGACCTTAAAAGCTGTTGATTTCGACAGAACTAGGGAAGTGTGAAAATAGAGTAGGTTGGAGTAAAAAGATGATTTCTGTTGTGCGCATGTTAAGTTTGAGATGTCTTTGGGATACATAGTTTGAAATGTCCACTAGGCAATTATTGAGCAGATCTGGAGCTCAGTATAGAATGAAACTGGATATATAGTTTTGGATGGGAGTGAAAGAGATCATTGAGGGAGGGAGGAAGAGGTAGAGAGATAGGAAGAGAGAAGGATAGGAAGAAGGGGAGAGAGAAAAAGAGAGAGATAAAACAGAGAGAGAGAGGAGGGGAAAGAGAGAGGGAAGGAGGGAGGGAGAGAGACATAGAGGAGAAGAAGAGAGAGGGGGAGAACTTAAAACAAAAGAAGAATGTAGGGCCTAGGACAGAGTTTGGGAATTAGGTGACCCACAATTAGATTATGTGAATTTGATGATGGACCAATCAAAAATACTTAGAAATGAGTGGTTAAAAAATGTTAGGAGGGAAATTAGAAGAGTTTAGTGTGTTGAATATACAGAGAAGGACGAAGGGTGGTTAATAGTGTCAAAAGCAATAGATTAAAAAGGATGAAGAATGTAAAAGACAGATTTGGCAATGGTAATTATTGTTAATGCTAGAGAAAGCAGGTTCATTCATATTATGAAGTCAGAATCCAGAGTGCAAAGGTCTAAGAAAAGAAAGTGGAGACAAACAAGTTTAGATATTTTTTTCTTAAGAATTTTGCTGATCTCTTCTCAGGGGAAAAAATTGGAAATTGAGGGAATTCCCTCAATTGGGGAATGGCCCAATAAACTGTGGTATGTGTTTGTGATGAAATATTATTGTTCTATGAGAAATGATGTGCAGGATGCTCAGGAAAAAAAAAAACAACAACCTGGTAAGTCCTCCATGAACAAAGTGAAACAAAGAACAAAAACACATCAAATATTTTTGTTTTCAAGTATTTGCTAGGGCTTTTAAAGGTCATAGTGATGAGGAGCAAATGATGAGGTATGAGAATAGAGAGCAAGAGATCCCCTAACAGCAATAGGATCCCCTTGGCCAGTGGCAGATTTTGGGAAAGAATTTGCAAACCCCAGTGAATACAGGCACAAGGATGTGGCAAAGGATAGGTTTATTAACACTAAGAAGCCAGTTTGCTAAGAAGACAAACTTCTTAATGGGCAAGGAATATAGCAAAGGTGGGTTACACTGAGAAGAAAATATTTTCAATAGTGGACAAGGTCCTGTTAGGATGTCGGTGAAGATTTGGGCTTCAGTTACCCATGAGACCACTTAACTTGGAAATGGTGTAGTCTGGGAAAAGTGTGCTTTTCCCACTCATAACTCATAAGTTGTTCTACTTACAATAACAGGTATCTTCTTTGTAAGCACTATAAAAAATAAATATGCAGCCTTTATTTCAGTGTTATTCTGACAGGGAAACCAGCCCTCTAAAGAAAAATAAGTAACAGTCTTTCAGAAAGATCTTGTCCCAACAGGCAACTGAATGTTATAGGGGATGGAAGATTGGATTTAAGAATCAGAGAGATCTCAAGATTTGACCCTGTGCAAGTCAACCTCTGTCTTTCTTCAGTTTCCTTATCTATGAAATTCAGATAATGGGACCCTGAAACCAGGAGGACTTGAATTCAAATCCAGCCTTAGATACCAGTTGTATGAACTTTGGGCAAGTCACTTACCCTTAATTGCTTTAAAAAAAAAACCCCAAAAAAAAACCTTTCCTAAATTGTTAGGTGTATAACATGATGTGATTGATATTTCTAAAGTGCTTAATAAATCCTAAAATATTATTATTTTTATAACCACCCAGTGTAACTAAATAGCTGTGGTGCTACAGATTCACTGAATTTATAGAACATAAACTGGTCTTAATATTAAAGATAGTATAAGATAATAAATAAGTATAAAGAATACGGAAAGAAGATCTGAAAAACACTGAACACATTTTTACTGCTAAAATGTATTGTTATATGTCACAGTATTTACTTATTAATCATGGTTATAAATTAATTCAAAAACACAAATAGGGAACACTGAAAATATGTGCTTTCTCCCTCTCCTCATTGTCTGTAATTTATTAATTTCCCATTTACCTTTAGAAGCATTTGAACTCTTGATCTCTTGCAAGACTCAGGTCTGTTTTTTTGCCTCCAGGTAAAATATCTTTTTATCATTCTTCTCCATTTGTAGGCATTCTTTTCTCCACTGAAATAATATTTAAGTTATTAATCTCTCTACATGTTGGATCTGCAAGCTTTTTGAGAGGTGCAGGAACTGTTTGTTTTTGTTTTTTCTTTGTACATTCTTTAATTTAATATCATAGTGCATTTTATAGATCAGGTATTGAATTGATATGATTTATACCATAAGTTAAAAGACAGAAAATCTCTAATAGTTAAAGAAAATATTTAGAGAGATAATATATATATATAGTGGTTTATATATAATTTTCAGAGACATTAGTTGGAATTAGAAATTTGCATTGATGGATTTAGAGACATATAAACTAGTGATAGAGACTGTGTGTGAGTTTTGCCTTGGTACACAATATTATTTGGGAAATAGGAACATAGCAGCACCAAATTTTAGAATCAGGTAGTGATAATGGGAGCCCTGAAACTCTTTCTCTCTCTCTCTCTCTCTGACTTATGGGTGAGCCATGAGGTAAAGCACTTTAAGAAGCTCCTTGAAGGAGAGATTCTCCTTGAACCCTGCTTCTGGGAAAGACCCACCCCAGGGAATCAAACATTCTGTTATCTAGGTGGACCAGTTGAATACCACTCCTACTTAGCCAAGTTGGAGATTCTAACCCCATTGAATTGGAGATTAGTCTAGAGACACTCATTCAGTTCCAAGATTTCCAGACTAGGCTGCACCCCATCGAGAACTGCCCTCAACTTGTAGTCATAAAATGAGCCAATTTGAGTCTTAGTCTTTGCAGAGGACCTTATATGCCATGCCAAGGAAGCTCTCTCTCTCTCTCTCTGGCATAGCAGAAGCCCTCTGTCCACTGAAATGATATTCTCTTTCAGCATTACCTTCTCTTTATCTTTATATCTCTCTATTGGGATTTATCTGCTAGAAACTTTACTTCTCTGTTGGGACCTTGTCACCAAGGAATTCAGTCTTTCTATTCATGCATAGCAAATAATGCCAATAATAAACTTCATTTACCAGTCTAGCTTTTAGGGTTTATAAATTCCTTTACAAAGGACCTCTGTGCTACCAGAAGGGGGTTCCCACAACTCCCTATCCTGTGCTAAATCCTAGGGGAATCTAAGGGAGCAGACCTCTTCATTTGGTTCCCTAAACCCTGAACCTGCCACTAACATCATCATTTAACTTCCTGACCACCAGAAACCTAACGTCATCATTTGGTTTCCTGACCAGGAACCCCAAAATCTAGACCTCATCAGTAGGACCTCCACAGACTTTTATCTAGTCTTATCTCTGTTTAAGGGAATCTTCATTGTAATTCACTAGGTAGGGAAAGCCTTTGACAAGAAAGAGCCATCACCCTCTGAAGCGGCTCACACATTTTACTTGTGGACAGCTCTAATTGTGAGATTTCCGCTTATACCAAATTTTTAAAAAAATCTTGCTTTTAAAAAATGCCCATCCATGCTTTGGATTCTGCCTTCTGTCCTGTCCAAAATAATAGCTCAAGCACTGACCAATACATCTGTGTGGCCAACCATACCCAAGGATGCCAGAATTAAAAACAAAAATGCTCAGAATTTTGAATCTCAAAATTATGTCAGGACTTAGACAGTACAGGTCCTTGCAAACATCACCTAGGCAAGCTCAAGAAGTATATGAGAAGATAAAATGATAAAAACCAGAGAAAGGGAGGTAACTATTAGCTTCAATAGTCCAAGACTATCCATAAACTACATAACCTTTCATGAGCTCTAAATAGAGACTAGCCTGGCAAGACAGAAGCCCAGGTAAAGCCAGAAGAAGAGTTGAGGCCAGAGCCCAGCCCAGAAAGCCCATCACACCTGCCTTCCTCAGCACACAGGCACAGTGCTTATCAGCCCCCAGCCAGCCCCAGGGCAGCCGCCCCCTATCAGGCTCTATTCACAGGGGCATCAGCCAGATCAGTAGCTCAGCACTGAGCCACTCTAAGGGCAGGTCTCTCCTAACAGCTCCACACCCACACCATTCACAGGGTTTGTGTTGGGCAAAACCATACTTGTGGAGCCCCTGGAGAAGAAATTAGAGGAGTCATAGCCCATTGCAATTGAACCACCAGAAGACTGAGCCAGAATCTTTTAATTCTTGAAAAAGGAAAGACCTTTTCTTAGTCACTACATCTTTCTTGTACTTTCAGGCACTGGGCTGAGAGATATTGAGCTCTTGTTTAGCTGGAATACTACTGAGCCTCCTTTAGCTGAAGTAACTTTGCATTTTTTGACAAATTCTTCCTTTTCTCAAAAAGTCTCTCTTTCATAAACTGCCTCATTGCCTTAGGGTGATTAGTTAGTTATCTCTATACTCCTTAGAGAATTTTACATATAGATGGGTGACTAGGAACAAAAAGTATGAATGGAGTGTATGCCCTCACTTTAGCTTCCTTTCTAGTCTTTTCCTTTTCAATTAAATATAGAAGTTTCCCACCCTTTCCAGAATTTTCTCTTCTAATCTTCTACTATTTTTGCCTTTTTCACCTCCATACTTTTAGCTTTTGCTAAGCTCTGATTGAGGTACCTCACTGGGGCACCCCTCTTATATAGCATTATATTATTTTCTTTTTGCACCACTGTTAGTATTTTTATTTATTTTAGCACACATTGCTTTATGATCATGTTGGGAGAGAGAAATTAAAACAAAAGGGAAAAACTATGGGAGTGGAAAAAAAAAAGTGAACATATCATGTGTTGATTAACATTCAATCTCCATGGTTCTTTTTCTGAACTGTCACTATTTTATAACTGTCACTACTTTTACTCATCACTCTCCAGTGACTTACAAATAAGTATAGTCAAGCAAAGCAAATTAGTGTAGTACTAGACATATGATTTCATTAGCATAAGGAACTCTTGGCATAGAAGTTTCCTTTCCCACAGAACATCACTGATATCTATATCTATGTCCATCTGTTTATCTATCTTTCTATCTATTTGTCAATGTGTATGTATGTGTGTATGCACAATCGCATACATATACACATACATCGGTTGATAGTTGTTCAGTCATTTAAAAAATTTCTAACACTGTGTCCCCGTTTGGGGTTTTCTTGGCAAAGATACTAGAGCAATTTGCCATTTTCATCTCCAGCTCATTTTATGGATGAGGAAACTGAGGCAAATGGGGTTAAGTGACTTGTCCAAGATCAACACAGCTGGTAGGTCTCTGAGGCTAGATTTGAAGTCAGGAAGATGAGTCTTCTTGACTTTAGGAAGCTCTGTATATACACATACATACATAGCTATATGTATATGTACACACACATGTAAATATATACAAATGAGATTATATATCTGCCTCCATCTATATCATACTCTTCATACACATATGTAAATATGTGTATTTATATTTTTATGTCTATATCTTTATCTTTTATAGTCTTAGAGAGTTGTTAAGGGCATGAAACTTGCACTCAACTCTAACTCTGCTTTCCATGATACCTTCTCTCTTTACAATTAGGTACTGAAGTGTTTTTAACATTTAGCATATATATTTTGTATGCTGGTGTTCTGATTAGAAATTGAATCCATTTGAGTGAAATGAAATCTAGCTTTGTTTCTAGAATCAAAAATTAAAAAATTTAAAATACTAGTTATGATGGAATTTTTGTTTTTTTCTTTTTTTGATTTAACCATTTCTAAGATTGTGTGTTCACACACATAGGGCTGCCTGCCTGCACTGTGTAGCTTATTATATATAGATAAAATCATAGTTTTAAGGCCCAGATATAACTTAAGAGGCCAGTGAATCCCATTCCATTTTTATATATGAGGAAATCTTCACCAGGGTCATACATATTAAGTATCTGAGTCAGAATCTGAACCTACATATATCATGGATAGCTTGTGATTTGTTTTGTTAGAGAAAAGATATATCAATAGATTTTTTTTTTTTTTTTTAGTATTAACAACATAACTAGTAATTTTGAGATGTTTTGGCAGTATTTCATGGTAGGAATTTTTTTTGATTTTTAAAAAAATTATAATTTTAATGGGAAAGATAATACACTTCAAGTTCTCTAAATCAGTCTTCTGTGGAGGCATATTATGTCTAGTGAAAGTCTATAGTGAAGAGTCTCAAACTAAAACTTGGATTTGATTTTTTAAAATATACTTTGATTATAAGGCTATGTAATAAAATTATTGAATTAAAACATGTTAAAAATACATTTTGTGTGCATCAAGGGGTAGATATACCTTACTGATCTACTTAAATTCTTTACTCAGGGCTATCATAAGAACTATCTCCACACCTGTTCATTTTTTACTGTGGTACATCTGTGACTTCCATATTTTTAATACTTCTGTAATGTTTCTTATTTAATTTGTTTATTCTTATTTTATGTAGTTCTAGTTTATAATTTTAGTTTTGAAATTTATAAATTTAAAATATATTTTCTATTATTACTACCAGTAGTATCCCACAAGGAGATTATGACCATGAGGTTTTAGAATCCAAAGGAAAGACTTGATTCTGTTTTAAATTTGCTTTCTTTTATATGTGAAGCTTTGGTTAGTCAGTATACCATATACATGTATATTTCTTAGCAGTGGGATTTTCTTCCCTCTTTTGACCTTCGCATTCATTTTCAAGACAATTAGCTAGGGAAGGGGTATACTCTATGAATGGGTAAGGGAGTGAAATTAACTGAACTGAAAAGGGATAAAAGCCACAACTTTAGCCTTGTTAGTTAATGCCATGCTCTAGTCAACTGATAATTAGCACAGTAAATTATGGGTATAACTTATTAAAATGTCAAGGATCTGCTGTTTCAATATTAAATGTCATTAGATAAGAGTTAGGACTCTTAAGATTCAAAATAAATCCCTGATTCAGAAAAGAAAAAAAAAATTCAAATATAATAAAACCAACTTGAAATTCAAGAGTTGTTGTTTTAACTCAAACTATTTATCTTATTATTTAAAGGCTCATTCTTTCTCTATTCAACAGAATGACTTGAATAATTTCACAATTCCTTTCCTATTTATAGAATGAAGGGTAGGTATTTTGCATCCTTAAAGATATTTTACTTCAAGACTAATTGATAGAGTAGGTGCATTGCTCCATTTCATGTCAGACATGTGCATCTGTTTCTATTTTATAATTGGAAGGAATTTTATATCCTTTGTCCAAATCTATCATTTTACAAATGACTTGAGGACCAAGGAGATTAAGTAATTTAGTCAGTATCATGCATATCATAATTGATAAGACTTGGCTTTGAACCCAGATCTTCTGACTCCAAATACAGGTATTGTTCCGGTTAAGAGGCATGTTTAAGACTTGACTTCTTTTATTGAGAGTCACTTATTACCTGTGTATAATGTCCAGGCTAGCTCTTTGGAGGGCCTCAGGATCTATTAGAGGATCAGTCAACATCCTTGGTTTTTAGGGGGATAAGTGAAGGAGGCAGGCATGCTGCCATGTGGCTTGCTAAAGATGGAACCTGGATACTGGAGCCTGAAGTCTCCCCTCCTCAGCATGTTGTGACAGAGACTCCAATTCTTGCCTAAGACTATCTCACCATAACACATTCAGCAGGCGCCAATGGTGAGAAAAGCCATCATATCACCATCTCATCTAAATATATGTATATAGAACTATTATCTCACATTGAATAGGTAATTAGCCTTAAGTGCTCTGCTGTCTTACACCTTTTCAGAGTTCTAGCCTTCTACACCTGTGTGACCTTGGACAAGTCACTTAATTCAATTCTCCCTTGTGAAGATAAAAAAGGATAATATTTTTAAAAAAATATTTTAAAAAATAATAGCTTTTTATTTTCAAAATGCATACAAAAATAATTTTCAACATTCATTCTTGCAAAACCTTGTGTTCCAAATTTTTTTCCTCTTCTTTCTTCCCTCATCTCCCAGACAGCAAGTTATCAAATATAGTTTAAACATGTGCAGTTCTTCTAAATATATTTCTACATTTATCATGCTGCATAAGAAAAAATCAGGTCAAAAGGTCAAAAGGGGATAAAATGAAAAAGAAAAACACAGACAAGCAAACACCACCACCAATAAAAGATGAAAATACTATTCTATGATCCCCATATTCAATCCCCAAAGTCCTCTCTCTGAATGAAGCTGGTTCTCTCCATCACAGAGTATTGGAATTGTCCTGAATCATTTCATTGTTGAAAAGAGCCAAGTCTAAGAAATAATATATTTAAGATGTTTGTTTTGTTTTGCTATGGCTATGATTGCTATAGTTATTTCTATTATTTCAACACATTATCTCCCTTGAGTTTGTTTTGGTTTTTTTGAATGGTATGTTATTTAAATAGTTTATGAATATATTATGTCAATCCTGACTATTGCAATTTAGCATAAATTATATTTCATTTTATAAGTTGAAATTTGTATGTCCATTTTCAGACTATCACAAAAGTTAGTATCTTAAACTATGAATTAATCTTGGCATGGTACTCTTGAGCCTTTCCTTCTTGTTAAGAAGGAGAAATTAAATGCCACTTGGGAAATTTGACTAATTTTAATACTGTAGATAAAATGCATTAAGATGAGAAAGTTTATATCTCCAAGAATTCTATCTTCATTAATTGATGTTAAAATTCTGTTACAATATGCTTTCAACCTTAGAAGACTCTATAATAATTGAGTGTGGAGTAGCTGGAAGATACCATTACTTTATGATTATGCCAACACAGCTGACATCCATACTGACAAACTAAAATTATGCATGAATTTACAAATCTTAGCCACAAAATATTGACTCTTCTATCATAATGATAATTACATATATTATGCTAATTGATAACTAATAACAAAAACATCAGTTATTGAAAAAGACAACTGCAGAATTGGCATAGTGGTGCTTATTTCTTGTTCATTTTGTACCAGTTAGAAAGAGAGTTTCTTAAATCTACATGGAGCAAATGATTTGTATCTAAAATATCTCAAAGGAGAGAGACTTCTTTGTATTTTTCTCCAATCCTAGTGAAAATACTTTGGTAAAAATATAACTAGCCATAATAATAAATTCTTTTTTTTTTAAGTTTTCTTTTTTTGCTTTTTATTTATTTTTTAAAATGATTTTCTGGTTTTAATTGAATTTCTAGGAAATTAATTTTTTTATTTTGTTAAAATTTGCTTTTAAAGATATAATTTTTCTTAGAAGATTGCTTTAGTTGTGTAGCTGAAATTGATATGTTATCTTAAGTGCTGCCATAACTGGCTAAAAATTCTTAAAGGGTATTTCATTCTAAGTTAGTGGAAGTATTAAAAATAGCATTTGAATCCTGCAGTTATAATAATTGGTAAGGAAGCAAAGAAGAAAACATTCTCTTGCTGTTCTCAGGAGTCCCTTTCTTCCATTGTCTTCTGTTTTCTAAATTTTCTACCCCTGCCATCAGTCAAAGCAGAATCCATATAGAAGGCCCTTTCCCTCTCACTGGTTGCTTGGTGCTCATATGACATAGAAAAAATGTCAATCAACTTTTACTCTGTCACTATCTTCTTTGTTCTTTCACTTCTTACCATTTGCATTACTCATATTCTGTGCTGTCTCCTGGCATTTTTATTGTCCTTCAGCACCATTGTTCCCATCCTAGTAACCAGTTGCTTTGAACATGAGGAGAATCAGGTTCAAAGTAGTCTAGTTCTTGTTGAGCCTCCTATATTTTGAAGAATGAAATTATTATTTATAAAACCTTCAACTTAATAGTATCTCCATTTTGATAGATTCCTTCAAATACTTAGATAATTGAAGGTCCATTGACATCCCTAAATCAGTATTATGTAATATATAATATAAAACTAGTTTTAGGTTTGTGATCCAATTCCAAAATATTAAATCTTTTCCCTCTTGTCTTCAGGGGCAGGAATTTTTAAGTTTTTTAGTTTCTTTGAAGGGCTAGTGAAGTCTATGGAAGTTTTAAAATAACATTTTACAAAATTTAGAAAACAAAGTATATAAAATTACAAAAGAAACAAATTATGTTGAAATTGTTATAATATTATTAAACAACACCCCAAGCATATAGACCCCAGTTTAAAAACAAAGAATCTAATATTGCTTGTTCATTTTCTTAAAATTTTAAATTCATTTTGAACTTAAATACATAAAAATAAAAAAAAATTTCCATGTACACAGTATAACATAAAATATTTTTATTCTCATTTGTGCAGCTATTTTTCTCCTCTTTCCACCCCATTCTAGAGAAGGCTATCATTAAATAAAACAATATGTTTATATGTGTGTGTGCACACGCATGTGCATATATGTAAAAATATAGTGTACATACTTCTTTGTCTTTTTCTCAATGTGGATAATATTTTTATTCATAGGTTCTTTGTAATTGATTTGAAAATTTGATAGATATAAAATGATATTTCAAAGTTGTTTTAATTTGCATTTCTCCAGTTATTAATGATTTAGAGCATTTTAATATGATTACTAATAGCTTTGATTTCTTCTTCTGTTTATAACTACCTATATATATCCTTTGCCCATTTTCCAGTTGAGGAATGACTTCGTCTTATAAATGTGACCAACTTCTTTATATATTTGAGATATAAGATCTTATTCTGAAGGCATGTCTATAAACCTCCCTCCCCCCAATTATCTGCTTTTTTTCTGATTTTGACTACATTGGTTTTATTTGTATAAAACCTTTTAAATTTAATGTAATCAAAATTATCCATCTTACATCTCACAGTGCTTTCTTTCCTTTTTGTTCATAAGTTGTTCTTCTATCCATAACTTTGGTAACTAATGTAATCCATGTTGTTCTGATTTTCTTATAATATCTCCTTTTATATTTAGATCATGTACCCTTTATGACCTTATCTTGGTAAATGGTGTAACACAAATAATGTTCTATCCCAATTTCTACCAGACTGCTTTTCAGTTTTCCTAATAATTTTTTTAAACAAATAATAAATTCTTATCTAAAAGCTTAAATCTTTATATTTATCAAATTCAGGGTCACTATAATAATTTACAACTGTGTATTGTATGTCTACGCTGTTTCAATAATCTACCTTTTGTGTGTGTGTATGTATGTATGTGTATATGTATGTGTGTATATGCATGTATACTTTCTTTCATAGTAATATATTTTCAATTTTTTTCTCTTTATTTTCATAAGCATTTATGATCTCTCTTTTCCACTGCCTTCTTCCTTTCCTTGATGAATAATTTTAAAAAAGCAAAATAAAACCTCTATAACCAGTATGAAGAATTCAGTACAAAAAATTCTCCTGTTGTCATTTTATATTTTAATTTTTATTACTTCTCTGCCATTTTCTTTCTTCTAGAGTCTTTGTTTATCATTGCATTGATCAGAATTTTGTCTTTCAGAATTTTTTTTCTTCCACAATGTTATTCTTGAATACATTTTATACTTTTCATTTCACTCTTTCAATTAATGGAAATTTCTTTTGAAATTGTTCATTCTGTCAATTTTTTTTTTTTTTTTACCTCAGTAATATCTCATTACATTTATATACCATAATTTATTTAGTCCTTTCCCAATAGATGGTTTTAGTTTTAGGTTTAGTTTTGGGCAATTATGAATAAAGTTACTATAAATATTTTATATTTATTTTATACATTTTATACATATTTTATACATCAACATACATATTTAACATACATACATTATATATCTTTCTTTATTTAATCTCCTTGAAGATATAGACATAGTAGTTGTATTGTTGGCTCAAAGAGTGACTTTTTGGATAGTTTCATGAATATATTTTTTATTATGCCAATATTATAATATCTATGATGCTTTTTTGAGTAAGATAATTCTTTCTAGAGCTAGATTTTATTTATGGCTCTCATTCTACCATGCCTTTAATCATAACTGTGAGGTTAAATCCTTTTACTCTTTATATATCTATCTTATCTTCCTTGTTGCTCATATTTTGTGCATTTCTGTAAACATATAGTAAATCCTGTATGTGTGTGTATATATATATGTGTAATATTTACATACATAATATACATACATAGGTGAAACATATACACACACACAAACACATACACACATATAGATAAAACAGTAGGCCTTTTTCTTATTTATTATTATTGTTAGATTAACTAACAGCTGCCTGAGTCCTCCTCAGTAGAGAATTACCAACTGTTATTATTCTGTTCCCCTTCTTCTACCACTTACTAGATTATATTTCATTTGATATGACCTTTGGTTCCATATCAATATTGCTTGTAGGGCAAAGAGCTGTTTCCCTAAGAGTTCAATCTTTTTTTTTCTGAGCAAAGATTCATGCGTATTAGTATGATTCAGTGATCCTCCTTCTTCTTCTCTGTGTCACATTTTCTACTCTCTAATGTCCTCATACAGAACAAGATCACTTTTTCTACAATTTTTTCTTTGTTGAAGCTTTTCTTAAAACCCGGAAATCACTTTTTTCCCCATCTGACTCATTAAAAAACCTATCCCAATTAAACCAAAACCTTTTGGCACTCTAATAATTATGATAGATAAAATATCCTATAGATTTTAATTTGTCATTTGGGAGATAAGAAATTATACTTGCTATTAGTTGCGGGTTGTAGGATTGAACTATGTTTCGTATTTCATCCTGTCTGGAAGAGTTTAGCCAATTTCATTGACAAAGTAGATTGATTTCTGTGAGCTTTCAATCCATTTGATGTTTTCTTCTCTTCTATAAGGTTGCATGATTGTTTGGATAGTTATATATTGTGGTAAGCATGTCATATAATTCTTGATGCCATTTTAAAAGCTTGGCACTTGCTTCAATTTTTATCTTTTTTTTTTTTTTTTTTTTTTTTGCACTAAATTTTGCTAATAAGTACACTCAAAATAATTAAAGAATTTGTAAATAAGAAGACTTCCAGTGCTTTATTCTTGAGTAAAGTTGATTGGATTTGTAAAGTTGATTGGATTTGCAAAGACTTATCTTAGCATAGTACAAGCACTAGCAGCTTTTGCAGCAGTGTTAAAAGGCAAGATGGTGGAGTAGGTTGGTAAATTTCAAGCTCTTCAAATTTTCCCCACAAACAGAACAAATTTGCACCTCAGGGCAAACACAAAGTAGTGGAAAATCAAGAAAACTTGGGGCAGAAAAGGAGTCCTTCTGATACAACCCAAGAAGATTTGAAGAAAGACCAGGCTGGGAATTAACTTATGCAAGTGTGAAAACCTTCTATCATCATAGAAACACCATGTGGGTTGCCCTGAGATGAGTTGGGTGTGTCTGTATCCTCAGTAGGAACCACAGAAGCTGTCACATCCAGGACTTCATGTGGACTCAGGAGTCTGAGTCCAAAAAGATTGAGGAACTTTCTGTTGATTAGGAATGCCAGGTCTAGCTCTGCTGCAGAGCCACCACAGGGGAAAAGAAGCCCATGTCAAGAGTGCTGAGTCAGTGGGGCAACACCTGGCTGCTGGCACTTGCAAGAGCTGGAAGCTCTTGGTTTGGAATTACAGGTCAGAGGGGAGAGCGGAAATGAAGCTAGAGGTACTATTCCCCCATCTCACAATTAGAGATGCTTACACTAATATTTCTTATTAAAAAAAAAAATGAATCAGCAACGAAGAAAGACCTTAACCATAGAAACTTACTGTGGGAACAGGGAAGATGAGGGTTCAACTTCAGAGGAGGATACTGAAATAAAAAAAGCTGCTTCTACTCAAAGAGTAGTGTTAAATGGCTTCTGGCCCAGAGAGAATTTATAAAACTCAAAAAAAGAATTTAAAAATCTAATGAGAGACGTTGAGGAAAAACTGAAAAAAAAAAAAAAAAGAAAAAAGATAAAAACCATCCAAGAAAAACAAGAAAAAAAGTTAACCAAATAGAAAAGGAGATACAGAGTATCAGAAATGAAAGTAACTCTGAAAATTAGAATCGGGCAAGGGGAAGCCAGTGAAACTATGAGAGACTAAGAAATAACAAAACAAATTTTAAAATATGAAAAAGTAGAAGAGAATGTGAAACATAAAAGAAATGACAGATCTGGAGAACAGATCAAGAGAAAATAGAAGAAAAATTGGATTGCCTGAAAATTGTGACCAAAAAAAGAACCTTGACACAATAATGCAAGAAATAATCCAAGAAAATTGTCCTGGTGTGATAGAACATGAGAATAAAGTAGAAATAGAAAAAAAATCCACTGATCACCACCTCAACAAGATCCTTGTGGAAAACACAGGAATAGTATTGCCAAATTTCAAAACTGCCAGATCAAAGAGAAATTTTTTTTCTTTTATTAATTTTATAATTATACATTTTTTGACAGTATATATGCATGAGTAATTTTTGTATAACATTATCCCTAGTATTCATTTTTCCAGATTTTCCTCTCCCTCTCTCTACTCCCTCCCCTAGATGACAGGCAATCTCATACATTTTACATGTGTTACAGTATAACCTAGATATAATATGTGTGTGTGTAAATCCAATTTTCTTGTTGCACGTTAAGTATTGGATTCCCAAGGTATAAGTAACCTGTGTGGATAGACAGTAGTGCTAATATTTTACATTCAATTCCCAGTGTTCCTTCTCTGGGTGTAGTTGTTTCTGTCCATCATTGATCAGCTGGAAGTGAGTTGGATCTTCTTTATGTTGAAGATATTCACTTCCATCAGAATATGTCCTCATACAGTATTGTTGTTGAAGTGTGATCTTCTGGTTCTGCTCATTTCACTCAGCATCAGTTCATGCAAGTCTCTACAAGCCTTTCTGAATTCATCCTGTTGGTCATTTCTTACACAGCAATAATATTCCATAACCTTCATATACCATAATTTACATAACCATTCTCCAATTGATGGACATCCATTCATCTTCCAGTTTCTAGCCACTACAAAAAGAGCTGCTACAAACATTTTGGCACACACAGGTCCCTTTCCCCTCTTTAGTATTTCTTTGGGATATAAACCCAGTAGTAGCACTGCTGGATCAAAGGGTATGCACAGTTTGATAACTTTTTGGGCATAGTTCCAGATTGCTCAAAGAGAAAATTTTTTAAGAAACAAGAAATAAACAATTCTAATATGCTGGAACTACAATTAGAATTTTACAGGACTTATCAACCACTGCAATAAAAGACTGCAGGTCCTGGAATTATATCTGCAGTCAATCAAAAGAACTAGGCTTGTGACTAAAAATATCATATCCTGCAAAATTATCTATAATATTGAATGAGAAAAAATGAATATTCAATGAACTTGCAGATTTCAATAAAACCTGAGCTCAATTGAAAATTTAACAAATAGGAACCAATATCAAAGATTAGTTTCAAGAACTTAACATGGACAAATTGTTTATGTTTTTTATGTGGAAATGTATAGAGGGCTGAAACTCTGAAAAGGTGTACTTGAATCAGACAGCAGAGTACTTAAGGCTACCTATTCTATGTGAGATAATGGTTCTATATACATATTTTTAGATGAGATGGTGATGTGATGACTCTCCTCACTAATGGTACTTGCTGAATGTGGGGTGGTGAGGTAATCGTAGGCAAGAATTAGAGGCAAGCCATGTGGGCAGCTTGCCTGCCTCCTTCACTTCTCTCCCTGAAGACCAAGGACTTTGTTTGATTCTGACTCTGTTTGATTCTGAGGCCCTCCAGATAACTAGCCCGGACATTATAGAAATGTCAATTTTAAGTTTTACATCAGCAATAAGGTGGCTTAAAATAAAGATTTGGGCAGAGTTAAGGTAAAATAGTAATTATGTTATATGAATGAGATGCAGAGATAGAATAGACACAGAGACAGTAGAAGAAGTTGGAAAAGTCATAGTTCTGAAAATCTACTCACATTGGGAATAGGCTAATTAGGCAACATTACATATATATATACCATGGGGCAGCTAGGTGGCGCAGTGGATAGAGCACCAGCCTTGGATTCAGGAGGACCCGAGTTCAAATCTGGTCTCAGACACTTAACACTTCCTGTGTTAACCCTGGGCAAGTCACTTAACTCTAGCCTCAAAAAAAAAAAAAAAAAAGAAAGAAAGAAAGAAACATATATACCATGAAAGGTATAGCACCAAATGGGAAACAAAGATTGAGGGACGAAGACAAAGATTGTCTTGGTGATTGTGTCTTGACATTTTTCAACTATTGGCATCAATTCAATTCAATTCCTGATACTTAATTGTATTAAGAAGGTAGATATCCAGGACTTTTATATAACAAACTATAAAAGGAAAATTGATAAGTATTATATAAGTATTGATAAGAGTTATTTTAGAGGTTTTATCTATTTTATTGGTATATTTGATGTATAGTAAATATTTTGCATATTTTTCTCATGTACAAGAAATTCAATTTATAATGTTAAGTGAACACAGTTATTTAACTGAGATGATTTTTATTAATGTTTTCTCTATTGCTTTCTTTTGCATAGGAAAGAGTTGCAGGAGCTGCAGAATTTTTACCAACAAAATCAGGAACACACAGCACAGCAGGCAGAGCTAATCCGGCAACTTCATGTTCTCAATATGGATACACAGAAAGTACTGAGAAATCAGGAAGATGCCCACACAGTTGAAAGTATATCCTATCAAAAAGTATGCATTTATTGTCATAAAATTTTATTTAGCAAAAGTATAATTAGATAATTTAGATTTTTAAAATTTCAGTGTTTTCTTGTTAATCTCCTTTTTATAAATTTTCTTTTAGATAAAACAACAGAAATTGGCATTGAATTTGATGGTATTTTGTATTCTAAGAGTAATACTTAATACTTAACAACAGTAAGACATGCTACAACTTGGGGGAAATGACTATAAAATGGTAATTTCACTTCGTATGCAATGATGGCATATTATGAAATCTACTTAGGTTTTATTCCTAACAGTCAGGAGATTGTGGGATAGAATGTGAGGATTGATTTTTGTCAAATAGAATTCCCTTTTGTGCTTAGAACATTTGGAACTGCAACTTTATGTGAGTGGAACCTGAGATTATGAGCGTACTCTTACCAACTTAGATACTATCTTGAATAGGAAACATTAAGTAATTATATATTCTGGATTATTAAGTTTATTAATTTTTTTTCCTTAACATATTTAGTAAGTACAGAAGCAGTATTACATAATGGAGAAAAATGCTAGATTCAAGATTTGGGTTTATATTCTGCTTCTGACCCTCCATGTTATATTACATTGTAACCTCTCTGTGCCACAGACCCCATCTTAGAACCTACTGCTTTGCTGAGGGGTTGGGATTTATATTTATAGAGGTTTCTACAGTGAGATATGCTGTGTTGGTCAGATCACAGATCTTTTACATATTCATTATTTGCAAGAGTTTTAGATAATGAATTGATTCAGAGGTTGTACCATTCATGGAGTTTATAATATAGAAAATATTTTGTGGTATGTTAACATTCATTTTAATCCAAGGTCATAATATTCATTTTTCTGATTTAATACTAGATGGTTAAAGTTTCAGGGTTTTTTTTTTTTTTTTTTTTTTTTTTTTTTTACATTTGCTGACTTTTTGTTTTTCATATTTAACTACCAAATGATTTTATTCACCCTCTCAAGAAACTGGTTCTATAATTTAGGTACAATGACATTGTGACAATGATAGGCCATGTCAATGCAGTCTAAGTAGTGAGAGTCATATATTTTTTCAAATTAATAGGCTCATAGTACTTAAAGCTGAAAGGATATTTTAAATAACTTTTTGTTCAGTCTTCTCCTGATGAAGATGAAGAATCTGAGACCCCCCCCAAAAGCCAACAACATGCTCAAGATTACAGAGAAAGATCTAGAATCCAAATTCCTCAAAGAAAAATAGGAATTAGTCTCTCAAATCATAGAAAAGCTCAAAAAAGATTTTAAAAATCAAGTAAGAGAGGAGGAGGAAAAATTAGGAAGAAAAATGAGAGTGATAAAAGAAAATAAGGATCAGCATCTTTGTAAAAGAGACACATACAAAAATACTGTAGAAAATAATACTTTGAAAAACAAGATGGACCAAATGGGGGGGAAAAGGCACAAAAATCCAATGAAAAGAAAAATGTCTTTAAAAGCAGAATTGTCCAAATGGAAAAAATATATATATAAAAATTCGCTGAAGAGAATTTTAAAAAGTAAAATTCTTTAAGCATTATCTTAAATAGGAAGAAAAATGAATGTTTAAATTATTGCCAGACTTAAAGGATTTTGTTGCCAGAAGACCTGAACTTAATAGAAAATATGATATGCAAGATCCAAGAGAAATAAATTGCAAATGTCAAGGACTAATTATAATGGACTCAATAAGGACAGACTGTTCATTTTTTAAATGTGGAAATATTAATTGTAAGACTAAGACTCTCAATAATTTGATAGTCTGAAAGAAAGATTGAGGTAGAGATGAGTATGATGTGATTCTAAAAAGCAAAATTGTAGGAAAAGGTAAAAAGAATAATTATATAAATGACATGTGGGAGAAAGAACTGATGCAGAGGAATTAGATGGGTAAGGAGAACTATTACTTCTGGAACCTCCTCTCTTCAGAAATTGGTTAAAGAAGTTACAATGCTTATATATCTAGAAAGGTAAAAATTCTTCTGTATTCAGAAAGAAAGGAGGATAAGGATATTGGAAAGGGGGAAGGGGTAAGAGAGATTTTTAGAGGGAACCTAACTCACATCAGATCTATGTTAAAGAATGAATAGTAACACAGACATTTAGTTTTTTTATTTTATTTTTTTCTACATATGTATTTTATTTTATTTTTACATATGTATTAACTTTTAAAATATACATTTCTTTATGAATCATGTTGGGAAAGAAAAATCAGGACAAAAGGGAACAACCACACCAGAATTTTTTTAAAAAGAACAGAAAAAGTGAACATAGTATGTGTTGATTTATATTCAAGCATCTGAGTTCTATTTCTAGATGCAGATGGCATTTTCCCCAAAGTTTATTGGAATTTCCTTGGATCACTGAACCCCAGAGAAGAATCAAGTCTTTCGTAGTTGATCGTGGCACAATCTTGCTGTTACTCTGTTCTGCTTGTTTTGCTCAGCTCGGTCATCATTTTTTTAGAGAACAATAATATTCCATTACCTTCATTTTACCACAGCTTATTTAGCCATTCCCTAACTGATGGTCATCTACTGATTTTCTAATTCTTTGCTACCACAAAAAGAGCTGCTACAAACATTTTTGCACATGTAGATCCTTTCCTCTCCTTTAACGTTTCCTTGGGATACTGATACAACAGTAGTTGTACTTCTGGTTTGATAGCCCTTTGAGCAAAGTTCCAAATTGTTTTCCAGAATGGTTTGATCATTTCACAACTCCACCAACAATGCATTAGTGTCCCAGTTTGACCACATCCCCTCCAAAATTTATCATTACCTTTTCCTGTCATTTTAGCTAATCTGAGAAGGTATCCCAGAGTTGTTTTAATTTGCATTTCTCTAATCAGTAGTGATTTTATTTACCTTTTGTTTTTATTTATTTTACCTTTTATTCATATGACTTATAGATGGCTTTAATTTCATCATCTGAGAATTGTCTGTTCATATCCTTTGACTATCAACTGGGGAATAGCTTGTATTCTTATAAGTTTGACATGGTTCTTTATATATTTTAGAAATGAGACCTTTATTAGAAACACTGGCTGTAAAATTTTCTTCTTAGCTTTGTTTTTGTAGAAGTAAACCAGAGTCAGGTGAGATAAGAAATAAGAGATACACACAAACATAAAATAGAGATAAGCAGTTTTATGTGAAAAAAAGCAGGGAGAGTTATCATGATATCAGACAAAGGTAAAGCCAAAAGAGATTTAATCAAAAGAGAAACATGGGAAACTACCCAGTATGTTAGCCATATTAATCAATGTTGTTTAGAGTATTTAAAACAGAGTTTAGGCTGAAGTTTTGCTATGATATAGGAAATGATAAATTGATACAGTTAGAAAAATATAGAGACTTGGATTGATGAAGGAAGAAGGTATTATCCATCTTCAGATAAGCAAAGGACAAATTAATATAGTATGGTCTTAGTGTATATGTATGTGTATTATAGATAACTGCATATGTTTATATATATAGTTATGTATACATATGTGTTTATATCTAGGTATATATGTGTGTGTCTTTCTGCTTAATTGTAGTCTTTTGGGGGGGTGAGGAGGAAAGGGAAGAAAAAAAGAATAACACAAAAAGTGCATAGCATAGAACAAATGAAAACCTACAAGGAAGCAAAGATGGATAGTTTTGAACACGTATAGAATTTATTATATAGAATCTCTTGAAATGGATATTTATTGCTTCATATTTTGAATCCTCTCTTATGTTCTACTGTTCACATGATAACTTTTTTCTTTTCCTATTTTGTATTTAAGTTTAAAATAAATAAATTAATTTTAAAAAGAAAAAAAAATGGGCCACCCGGAATATGAGACATAAAAGCTTATTAAAAAAAGTAGTTCCTTAAAAAATTGGGCAAGTGAAAACGAATTACTCCATGATCTATCAAGAAAGAAACAAAATCAAAATAATGAAAAAATAGAAGAAAGTTTAAAAATATCCCATTGGAAAAACAACTTACCTGGAAAATTGATCCATGAGAGATAATTTAACAATTTTTGGACCACTTGAAAGCCATGAGCCTTGATATTATCTTTCAAGAAATTATCATGGAAAACTGTCTTATACTCTGGAAGCAGAGGATAAAATAGAAATTAAAAAAAAATATCCACCAGTTACTTCCTTAAAGAGATCCCTAAATGAAAACTCCCAGGAATATTATAGCAAAGTTCCAGAGCTCCAAGATAAAGGAGAAAATATTACAAGCACCCAAGAAGGAACACAATTAATTCAAGTGGCAGAAAAAAGTAGAGTATTCCAGACATGGTGAATTGCTTATATAAATTCATGGAGTTGAGAGCTTCATACTTCAGGTCTGTCCACCACTATTATTATCCTTATTTTACAGTTGAGGGGACCGAGACAAAATAGTTTAAATGACTTACCCATGCTTGGCTAAATTTGAAATCATGTCTTTCTGACTCTTGCTTGCTTCCGCTGTGCCAACAGAAATATTAATGAATATTACTCCAGACCTCTATGTACATATTATAAGTGTCGGTGTGCAATTCATTTTTCTTTATTGTTCATAAGTGAAAAAAAAGGAAATATGCTTGTGTATAGGAGAGTCTTTTCATTCCTTTTCCCTGTTTTGGCATTTTTATACCTGATACTTGGCAGTGTCTGACAAATAGTGTGGTCTTAAGAAATATTAATTGATTATTACTAGCAGTTAAAAAGGCAGCTGGATGATGCATTGGACAGAGTTGGACCTGAAATCAGGAAGATTCATCTTCCCGAGTTCAAATCAAAATTCAGATTCTTACTAGTTGTGTTATCCTGGTCAAGTCCCTTAGTCTTGTTTGTTTTGGTTTCCTCATCTATAAAATAAGCTGGATAAAGAAATGGCAAACCACTTTAGTAACTTTGCCAAGAAAATCCTAAATGGGGTTATAAAGAATCAGAGATGAGTGAAATGACTGAACAAAGTAGTAAAAATCCTTACAAAATTTGCAAAGGATTTTATGCTTGTTTTAAGAAAACATGAGATTTTGTTAATTTCATAGGAAACTAGAGAATAAGAGAAGCTTTGGTCAAAAGATTCACATTTTGAATATGGAAAGAATGTAAGTTAGACTTGTATTTTTGAAAAATCAGAAAGGTTGAAGAAATATTTTCAAAAGCAATACCTACTAATTCTTGGGCTGGGTCACTGATCACTTGCAGTTTATAGTTGTAGGAGTCCCATCATGTACCATTTGGCTTTACAGCTTTTCATTAGGGAAGTTCTCAGATACATTTTGATTGAGGAGGGAAAGGAGAAGTTGTATTCCTGGTGTTCCAATCTGTAATTCTAAATGCATTTTCTATACACATGTTTTCATATAATGATTAAGTTTGTTATAATCATTAGTATATTTTTATGCTTCAGCTACACACTAGGTGAAAGAAGGCTTGATCTACAAACTCCAAAACTATATCAGCATATTTTCTATGTAAAATTACATTTCAGATTTAAAACACAAGATTTACAAATGAAATTTTAGAGTATAGTCATTTATAAATGTGTAATCATTTGGATTGGTTGTATTTAAAGTTGACAATTTTGTATGAATTTAAAAACTAAATTCTAAAATAGGATTATTTCTTTCTTTCTTCCCTTTTATCTATTATGTTTCCTAACCCTTTCTCTCCTTTAATCTTTTCATTAACATTTAAAAAGAGAGATTTTTTTTTAATCTTCAGTCATTTAATTCACTCTGTTAAAAGAGTCACCTGTCAGTTTATCTTCATCTGTGGTTCTGAGATTACAGCCAATTTTCTCTCTCAAGTACTAAGACTTGTTCTCTCAGCTTTGTAGGAAGAACTTGTCAAGGAGAACAACTTAAGTTGTTCTTTGCCAATCTTTTCCAGATGTCTTCTTTTATTATCCCTTGAAGCAAGAAAAGAAAGATTTATTTATTTAAAAAAAATTTAAAATAATATTTTATTTTCCCCCCACTAATATGTAAACTTTTTTTTACATTCATTTAAAAAAGTTTTTGAGCTCCAAATTCTATCTTGCTTTCCCCTTTTCCCCTCTCCATTTCCTGAAAGAGAAAGCAGTATACATGTGCAATCATGTCGAACATTTCCATATTAATTTTATGTAAGAAATTTACTATATACAATATTCTTCTGGTTTTCACTTTACTTTGCTTGAAATTCATATAAAACTTTCCATTTAAAAAAAATCATCCTGCTGTCATTTCTTATAGCATGATAATATTCCATTAAAATCATTTCCCACAACTTATTCAGTCATTCTCCAATTAAGGATCATATCTTCATTTTCCATTACTTATCTACCACAAAAAGAGATGCTATAAATATTTTCCTATAAATAGTCTTTTCCCCTTAAAAAAAGTTCATTCAAATGAATTAGCAGTGGTATTACTAGATTTTTGAAGGTATGCACTTTTTTAGCCCTTTGAACATAGTTCTAAATTGCTTACCAGAATACTTGGATTAGTTTACAATTTCATTAGCAATGTATTTTTGTCTCAGTTGTCCCCTCCAACATTTTCCATTTTCCTTTTTTGTCATATTAGCTAATGTGATAGATGTGGTGATTCCTCAGAATTGTTTTAATTCACATTTCTTTTCTCAGTAGTGATTTGGATGCGATTTTTATATGACTCCAAATAGTTTTGATTTCTTTGGCTGTTTATATTCTTTTGTCTTTTTTGGGAATGATTTATAGTCTTATAAATTTGACTCATTTCTCTATGTATTTGAGAAGCAAGGCCTTTTTCAAGAATACTTGCTATAATATTTCTTCTCCCTCCTAGTTTTCTGTTTTCCTTCTAATTTTGGTTGTATTAGTTTTGTTTGTGCAAAATTTTTTAAATTTAATATAATTAAAATGAAACCATTCTGTATTTTATAATGCTGTTTATATCTTGAATAAACATTTTTCATTTAACAAAATGTATAATTTTTTAATTTAATATTTTAATTTTCCCCAGTTACATTAAAACAATTTTTAACATTTATTTTTAAAACATTGTTTAAAACGTTTGAAAACATTCCATATTTTCTTCTTTCCTGTTCCCCACTCCCTTTGAGAAAGCACATGTGAAGTTATGCAGAATATTTCTATAAAAGTCATGATAAATATTTATTTTGAAAGAACATGCCAGAAAAGGGTAAAATAGTTGTAATGGTTTTCTTCCCATCATAGAACTTTGTTTTGTCATTTTTCTTGGCAATTTTTTACTTTTTACTTGCTAGTTTCTTATTGGTATTGTTAAAAGAAACCCCCCTTCACCAATTCAGATCAGCAAGTATTCTGTGATTCTTAGTTTTAGGGAGTGGCCTAGGGTACTGTGAGATTAAGGGACTTGGCAAAGGTCATCCTGAACTCATAATAAAGTCCAGTATAGTGTAAACATAATTTTTATATGCACTGGGAAACAAAAAAGTGTGATTTTCTTTTTTCCAATATTTGTGTTATTATGGTAGTCTAGAACAGAATTCATAATGCCTTTGAGGTATTCATATATTGCCTTGTGGCCTTAAGTAAATAACTGTGGAACTATGATGTAATATTTCCCTATGTACAAAGTTGATAAATGTCTCAATTAGAGTTTTTCTAGCTTGTAAATAAATGCTTATCAAATGTGAATGGTAATCTATATACACAAAAAGTCATCCCAAAGTTCGTTGATTAACTTCACACCTCATCGTCTAAGTTAATGCCAAAATAAACCAATGCAGATATAAAAAGGATATATATATATGTAGCCTGCAAGGCTCTTTCTAGGATCATCAAATACAGAGAACTCCCCTGAGAAAGCTCTAGACTGAGAAATTCTTGGGCACCACCAGTAGATTCTCTTCAAAGTTGTTACATTGCTTATAAAGGACATCACAAGCCCATAGGTTCTAACTTTTAATATTTTGAGATTCTAGAGATGACCTGGAATACCCATTGCCCTGAATTTTAAAAATCTAAGGCAACCTAATGCCAGTAGGTACACGTGAGTGAAAGAGCTCAGAGAACTCAAAGAAAGATCATTTAGGGCTTTTCTTCCCTTCTACTTAGGAGTTAGTGGAGCCTTATGCTGGTACAAGTTGGAGAAAGGAATAAAAAAAAAACAACAACAATGTAATTAATTATTGGAAATATAGAAATCCTCTAAAAGAAAAATTAGTAACTTTATAACAAGTACATGCAGAAGCTGAGGGAAAATGGATTTACATGAATATCTACAAGAAACTCAGGAAGAGTGAAAAAAAATGGAAAAAAAAAGCAATGGAAAAGAAAGAATTAGAAAGAGAATATATAGTTTAGATGAAAAAGTAAATTTTTCTGAGAGATGGACTCCTGAAATACTAGAATAGACAAAACAAACCAATGATTTATTAAGAAAATAAGAATTATTGGAAGAAAAGCAAAAATATTAAAAAGTAGAAAAAAAAAAGTAAGATATATGATACCAAGAACAACCAACTTGGAAAACAAATTGAGAAATAATTTTAAAGAATAACTTGATTTACTGGAAACCGATTATAAAAAAAAAAGCCTGGATAGTGTTTCAAGAAGTAATTAATGACAATTGCCCAGATCTATTAGAACCAGCAGGTAAGTAGGGAAAATATAGAATAAATCTTGAACATTAACAGGAAAAGTTCTAGGAATATAAAAGTTCAAACTCAGAGCTCCCATATCAATGGGAAAAAATACTACAAGGATTAGGAAAGAAATAATTCACATACACAGAAATCAGAATCAGGATCATGGATAAATTGTTAAAAACCAGAAGAGATCTTGGAGTAATTATTCCAAAGTATTCCAAATGTTCCCCCCCCCAAAAAAATCCAAGCTTATAACCAAGACTAAAGTATCCTGCAAAGCTTACTATAATTTTTCAGGGGAAAAAAGACCTATAAAAGGAATATAGAATCTTTAAACATTTCTGAAGAAAAAAATAGAGCTGGGTCATTAATTGAAGTGCAGACTTGAGTTCAGAGGAACCTAGAAAGCTAAATTTATTTGTACATTTCAAAGAAGATATATGATTATTTAAAATTGAGATTCTATTAGACAAAAAAAATGTCTCTTTCACATCCTTAGTATTTTTAGAAAGTAGGATGTTAAATAAGAAAAACAGGTGAGTTGATTCTGCTCTGAGGGTTTAAAGAGAACGAGGAGATGAATATGTTTAAAAAAAATACATTGGTTAAAAGGAAGAAGAGAGTGATGGAACTTTTACTTTTCATAATTACATTCTCTAAGAAGAGTACAGAAATAAATAATGTATATATATGTGTGTATATATATATATATATAATATAAATAAATGATAAGAAGAGTACAGGAATAAATAAGAAAAATAGAGATCATATAAATTTCACTTATTGAAATGAACAAAAGAGTGTTGAACACACACAGAGACACATACGCAAACACAGCTTGGTATAAAAATACATCAAACTCAATAAGGAAATAAATAGAAATGGGTTTTGGTGGGGAGGACACGATAATGCCAGGAGGGAATAGGCATATGTAAAAAACAAAACAACAATAACAAAACCCCCAAGAGTTCTTTTGGATACTGAATGGAGTATCACAAGGGGGAAAAAGAAAGAAAAGCAGAATCTGTAGGAATGGGGAAAATGGTGTGGTATCTTAGATTTCTTTTAGCCAAATGATACATAATTGTAAATTTTTGTTCAGTGAGAAATGAAAAAACTATAATTTCACAGTCCTGCATAGTAATAGTTCATACACAATGCAATTGGAGCAGAATCAGAACAATTTATACAAGGATAAGAGAAGATAAAACCAAGATGGTAAGCAGAAGGTGTAAAGCAAAATTCCTCCCAAAACTCCAGATGTCTAGGAAATGCACCAGACTTAAACTTGATGGAGATATGGAAGAAAAAACCAAAGTGTGTCATGTTTTCCCTCTATTTAGAGCATTCCAGAGGAGGGAGACTGTATAAGTAAGCTAGGTCTAGGAGAGGTCTGAGCCTATGGAGAGAGCCAAAAGGTCCCAACTATTATCTTTGTTATTTCATCCCCATTTCCTACCTTTAAAATGTAACAGGGGTGCTCAAGACATTTATAATTATTTTAAAACATCTATACTCAAATCCTCAAAGAAATGCATGGTATAGGTACAAATTCAACTACAATTCTTGAAAAAGATGAAGCAAGAACTTTAAAAAAAAGAGTGCCAGAGGGAAAAATGAAAAAGAAATGAGAATATATGAAATAAAGAATAGGAGAAGGAATTAACTTGCTGTAAGGATGAAACTTTGTTCAAGCAATAAACTCTTTGAAGATTATAATGGATCTTAAAAAAGCTAATTACTTCCTCTATGGTATAACAAGCAATATTGAAATCAATAGATTGAAAAAATTGAAGAAACTATAAATTAAAGAATAACTTACCTGGAGATCAATTTGAGGAGAAAAAAAATTTAAAATTCACTCTACTACCTGACATCTTTGGCCAGAAAAAGAGCTTTGACACATTTCAATGATCAAAATTAAAATTTAATTATTAAAACTCACCATATCTCTTAGAACTAGTGGATAGAAATTATTAAAAATCCCAAAACAAGCCAATCCAAAATGAAAACTCAGGAATGTTATAGCCAAAACCAGAGCTTCCAGGTCAAAGGAAAAAAATACTATTAGTAGACAGAAAATGAAAGCATTTAAATATTGAAAAGCTGCAGTCAGGCTTTTACATCATTTTGCAACCGCAGCTATAAAGGAGTGGAGAATTTGGATTATAATATTTCTAAAGGCCAGAATCTAGACTTATAGCTAAGAATAATTTACTTAGGAAAATTAAATATAATATACACAGAATGAAATAGAGGAATTCTAAGCATTCCTGAAAAAGACCAGAGCTACTTAGAAACTTTGAAGTTTAAACATAGGAATTAAGAGAAATATATGAAAAGGTAAATATGAATGGTCATAAGTGATTTAAGAAGGATAAACTATTTACATTATGGAGACATAATATGTGGATTCTCTATGAATCTTATCATTAGTTGGAGTCATAGAAGAAGTCTAAGTAGATGGAAAACCTGGAAATGTTTCTGTTAGAAGGTGGAAAAGGAAGAAGAAGAATAATATACTGGGGGGGGGAATGGGGAAAATTATCCCATATTTTCAGCATAGGCAAGAATTCTGTAAAAATAATGAAGGGAAATGTGTGACATTTGGACCTTAGATAGTCTCATCTGAGCTGATCAAAGGAAGAAAAAATATATCCCCAGTGAGATAGAGATATGTATTTGACTCAATAAGATGAGTGAAAGAGGAGATGGGAAAAGGAAATGAAAGAAAAAATTAAAAATGCAAAATTAAGAAGATAGCAATTTTAAAGAAAACAAACTAAAGATTTACAAAGATATTTGTACCGCTTTTTGAGGTATCAAAGAATGGAAATCTGAGGACGGTGATGAACAAATTATATTGAATAATATGATAAAATACTATCTAACTTTAAGAGATGATGATAGGGATGATTTCAGAAAAACCTTGGAAGACTTGTATAACTGATAAAGAGAGAAGTGAATAAGGTGGTGTCATATCTAGATAGTAGTTGGTCTGGAAATGAGCAGAGCCTATTAATGACCTGAAAACTCTACATGAATCAATAGGATGAAATAACAAATAACAAAAAAAGCTAAGGTGACTTCATTAAGAGGCTCAGTGCCCAGAGATTTTTAGGTGCTAGCTCTTATATTCTGCCTTCATCAGATTCATTCTATAAGTATTCTGTTTCTAAGAGTTTTTGTAATGTGCTGTTATCTCCAGAGACTGCCGATTGCTCTCTGGGAGGAGATCTGCTGTGTCAACTCAAATTTCTCGGACAGATTCTTCTTCCTGTAGAGAGCCCTTGTCTCCAGAGAGTTGCCGCCAACTCTGGTCCAGAGTAGTGACTTCTTCTTCCTATGGAGAGCCACCTCAAGTCTGGCCCAGACAAGACTAACTCCAGACTCAGTGCTGCTCTCTTTTATCCTCCCAGAGAATGGGCGTGGAGTAACTCAGGGGCTTCTGGGAAAATATACTTCAACCAATGAACTTGTTCCTCTTAAACATGCAAGCTCCTCCCCAGAGGTTCGAAAGGGGTAAAATTCTTCCCAAAGGCAGGAACTAGAGAATTGTTAAGTACCGACTTAGCACTTAGTAAGAACCCATCATCTCATTATCTCATTAGCACTTAGTAAGAACCTAACAAGTTTTGAACAGATTTTAATAAATTGGTGAGGCTTAAGAGACCAAAATAATGGAAAGTCCTGAGTTTTTATCATATAACAGTTGATTTAAGGAAGTGAGGTTATTTGAGCTAGGGATATTTAATAATTGTCATTAGGGATTTGAAGGACTATGTATGGAATAATAAAAAGTCTTTTTAAAACTTCTTTAATAGAGAAGCAAAACTCACTATCATATTCAGAAATTATAGATTAATATCTCACATAGAAATACTTTTTAGCAATTAAAATTTTCCACAGATATTATTTATTTCATTAGGCCCGCAGATACATTAGAGGTATTCAAAAAAAGATGGTAGTTTTGTGTTTAGATATGGGTAGGCTATATTGGGGCTTCTTAAATTTTTTTCCAATCATAACCTCTTTTCACCCAGTTTTTTTATGTGACCTTGAGTATATAAGTATAGTAAATAGATTTACAAAACAAGCATTTACTGATAATAAATTATAATTTTATCACCTTCACAGTTAGGTACATAACCTTGTATGGCATTGTAACCCATAGCTTAAGCAGCTTTGGATGAGATGATGTCTGAGGTTTCGAAGTTATTGAGATCTCATTTTTTTGTATGATTCTTCAGTTTATCTTCTCCAGATTAATAGATACAGATTCTTATTGTTTTTAATATGTGTAATTTTCATAACCTTAATAATTCTGGTTTTTCTGTGTATCTGATAAGTTTATCAAGAATTTTACTTGAGGTTTCATATAACATTTTAGCTAATCTCTCATGTAATCTTGAGTAACATGCTGCTACATTGCAATTATGTAACTTTATTATCCATTGTGACTGGTGCACAACTGATTGTTAGCTATCTTATATGTGTAATAGTTGGTTTGTTTTTCTAAGATATTTTAATATATAAGTAAGATTTAACTAACATTTAGGAAAAATTCTCATTAGAATGTTTTCATGGTATGATTACTATTATAAGAAAAGTCTTTTAAGGTTCATGTAGGAAGTTAATGTTTAGACTATCCCCATCTTGTAAGTGTTAGAATAAGGGAAAATATTATATAGCATTGTATACTTTCTCCTTTACTTCAGATTTCTCCATACTGTTAAATTTATATTAGCCTGGAATTCCATGTCGTCTTAATTTTCCCTACACTTTTTGTTTTTGTTTCCTTTAACAAATACTTATTAAATGAATTGATTTTTACTTTATATCTTTCTCTAAATCTACTGTATTTATATTTTTAAAAGTATACATGGTATCATTGATACTTGATATCCAGTTATCTTCAAAATAGATTAAACTGAAGCATACTTTGATTTAACTTTGATCACAGTGAAGGATTAAGTCACATTTTCATTAGATATATCATTGACATCTCTTTTCCCTCACATACAAATTCACCCCCAAAATAATTATTCAAAGATTTTACATTCAGATAAAAAATAATAGTAATCAGAAGAAACAAAACAGCCTTCATGAGCTTTATTTTTCCTTTTGTGTTTTTTTTTTATGTACTTTCTTCACAGTTGCATATTCAGTCTTTTCTATGTGGAATTTAAATATGAGTAAGAGCATGTCAGTATTCATATTCTCTAAGTCATTCAGAAAACTTTGGTTGCTAAATATATGTTTTTATTACTTTTTATGTATATAATGATAATTAAAAGACATGAATTGCTATCATTTTGATGGAATGTTAGGTTACACAATTTGAATATTAACTGTACATTAAATCATGGATTTTTTCCAGTGATATGCAGATATGAATTTTTAGTCATGGAATTTATTATCTTTTTTAGTGATAAGTAGGAAAATGTCTATAAATAAAATACTAAGTATTATGTTTTATTTTTCTTTAAGTTAGTATTTATTTTAATTTGCTTTCTGTACATTATGGTTTAGTACTAATGAACCTAAGAACATACTAATTAAAGTTAAAGATCAATCAGGCAAAGAACACTTATTATCTGCTATATGCCAGGCATGGGTATACAAAAACAGAGAATAATACAATTCTCAACAAATTTACATTTTAATGTACAATAATTACATATATTCAAAACAAGCTAATCTGGAAGGGAGCACAGGTTGGGGATCAGGAAAAATGATTTAATCCTGGAAATAGATTAAACCACTTGAATACTGGAAAAATAAGTTGGGGTTACATTATTTATGACTTTAAAAGCTTGATGGTAGAGTTTATATTTTATTTGAAATGAAATAAGGAGTCAATGAAGTTTATTATAAGAAACATGACATGTTCAAATCTGTGCTTAAGGAAAATTATTTTAGCATCAGTGTGAAGATTGAAGTGGGAAAGGACTTGAAACAGGGAATACAATTAGGAGGCTGTTATAATAATCTAAGGTGCTGATGGAGTCTTGAAATAGAGTGATAGCTGTGTATATATTTTATTAGATTCAGGAGAAGTAGAAATGGCAAGGCTAGCAAGTGATTGGATATGCAGAGTGAGAGAGAGTGAAGAGGGGATAAGACTGAGGCTATTTGGAAGATAGGAATGTGTGGAAGAGTGGTGGGCTTTAGGGAAAAAAATGGTGAATTCATTTTTGTATGCTTGGGATTTGAGATATTTCTTTGTTGTCCAAGTTGAAATGTCCAATTTACAGATTTGTGTTACAGAGCTGAAACTTAGAAGAAAAATTATAAGATATAAAATTTGAAGTTATCTTCTTTCTCCTCATAATAATGGTTATATGATGCTTTAAGACTGCAAAATTTACAAACATTAACCTACTTGATCCTTACAATTATTTGTTAGGTTGCACTGTATTTGAATTTTTAACATCATAGTTATTTAAATGTTTCTTGAAGAAGTAAGAATAGTGTTAAGGAAATGAAAGATGAGAAAATCACCTACATTCTAACACAAATATTCATGGAAAAATCCCTACTGGAGATGGCCCAATTTTAAACAGTGAAGAACTGATTCTAAAAGTTGACTAAAAAGGAGATTTGGACTACATGACCTCTAATGAAAATTCTTTCTAGCTCTAGATCTGTGATTCAGTGGTCCTATGAAACCAAGTCATAAGATGTTCAGTGATTTACTCAAGTTACAACATTAGTGTTGGAGAAAGGATTGAAACTCTGGTCTTTTTGTTTCAGAATCAAGCATGGTCTGAGGGTCTAGGGCTGGTTTAAGGGCCTGGGATGTAAATTAATTTATTAATTCAATCCAAACAGCTCTCCTCTAGATATTTCCCCAAATGAATTGGCTTTCTTTCTCTGCCTCTAAATATTGAAAGTGGGGGATGTATCTGGATGTCAGGTCTAGAGCAGAGTTGTCAAAAAAACACCTGCAATGTAGGTCAAATACCTTTCAGCAATATGGTCTGAACCAAATTAAAGGGTAATTAGGAAATATTTAGTAAAATAAATAAAATATAATAAAACACAAATAATGTTAATATGTTATTTTTTAGTCAATATGTGCCAGCAGGAATCCTTATTATGATTGTGGCCCCCATATCTATGTAAATTTGATACCACTGCCACCTCTTAGTTTCCCTTGCTTTTTTACAAGACTCATCTCAAATCATTTTCTGCAGAACTTCCCCTCTAGATTTTCTTTCCTTTTATATTTTGTAAATATTTTGTTATTTGTCTTTTGTTTCCAACATTATATTGTAAGCTCCTTAAGATTAGGGACTATTTTAACTTCTCTTTGTATATCTAATACTTAGCACAGAGCTTGACATATAATAAACAATTAATAAATTTTTGCTTGCTTATGGGGAGAGCTGGACAGTAGCAAGGCAACTATTTTAGAAATCATGTTCTCTAGAAAAACTTAATCTTTCTAATGACACATTCAGCTTTCTTATTGATTGGTGACTATAAAACAAAGCAATTGAGTTTAGTAGAGTAAAATTCTACCTTAGTACCAGTCTTTTCTCTCTCTACATTATTTTGTATGAGCAATGAGACTGATATTCTTAAAATCATGTCCTACCTAGATTTAGAAATATTGTGACTTCCTGTTATTTCTAAGTTACAGTATTCTCAACCCTGGCATATGTAATAATCTTCACACAACTTTTATTTTTATTCTTATATTCTTCTACCACATACACACACATACACACTGTTACTGGAAAACTGGCTTGCTAGCTATGGTCTTTGCACAAGTCTTCTCTAATATGTTGAATATTGCACTCATTTCTCACCTCTACCTTATTAAATCTCTAACTTCCTTCAAATTGCACTTCAAGTGTTCCTTTTCTGTTTTTCTCTTCCCATTTTGCTTCTAGTTAGTACTTTCTTTCAATATTATTTTGTTTGCACTTGGTATTTTTTTTTGTGAATAATTGAATCCCATAATTAGAATAATGTCTTTAAGGATAAGAATTGTTTTATTTATGTTTTGTATAACTTTATATTTGTTAGATACTTAATAATTTGTTGACAGTGTCTGACTCATAGTTAATGATTCATAAAGGTTTGAATAATTGAACAATGTTTCCAATGCTTATGTGAAAATCATACAAAATTCCTTTAAAGTTATAATATCAATAACTGTTCAGTAATTCTCTGATTATTAACATGAAATGAAGCACAAAATAGGATTAATATATTCATCAAAATTTTTTGATTGTGTTGTAGAGACTGAACAATGCAGAGTCCAAATAGTAGAATGATTCTGTATTCTGCACAGGATTTCAGGATATTCCTATTTTCAGAATTGTAGGACTCAGAATTATTTGGAGCGTATTAAATACAATGCATGATCATTCCAAAATATTTGACCTTACAATCTATACAAGAAGTATCAAGTGGTTAAAACTAAGGTTTATCTTTTTAATATTCTTCTTCTTCTAGTTTTGCTATATCTCTGCTAGTCTGAGCATATCATAATATCTGAATTTTAAAAGTTTTTTGTCAATAATTTTTGAATAAGATATACTGAAGAACTGCCTATAAGTAGTTTAAAGGTGATGATTACAGAGATGTACTGTACAATTACAAAAGATTGTGGTTTGGTCATAGAAAAATAGCAAAGTATATATGATAGAGTCTCTCCAGGGTCAAAAGATGTAGAAAATATTTCCATCATATTGTATAGAATTTGTGTGGAGAACTGATGGGAAGATGCAGAAAACATGGAAGTCCTCTTTTGCTGGCTGTTTTAATGGAGGACATCTTAACATGAATGTTTGAATTCTATAGATATTTTGGAAAGATGGCTTTTGATTTTAAAAAAAGCCCCCCCCCCCAAATTAGAATCATTGTAATATAAAATTTTAGACTTTGGAGGGACCTTTGTGATAAATGTAGTGTTGGATAGAAGACTGGTTTCAAATTCCATCTCTTCAGCTACTGACTTTTCAACCTTGGACAGAGTCACTCAATCTCTTTAAGCCTTTTGGTTAAATAGGGGTAATGACACTAATTTCTATTTCCCTCACAGATTTGGTTTTAGGATAAAACAATGTAAAATAGTACATTAATATGAACTGTTAAACTGTAATGTTCTCTTTTCTCTAAATTGTAATTGTTCTCTGGGTGCAGGTTTCTTGCGGAGTTTCTGAAGGCAGCCTTAGTTTCAGTTCAGTTCAGTAATCCCAAAATGCAGCCAGGAATTAAAGTCCGGATCCTTTATTGTGTCCTTCAAAATCCTGAATTTTTTCTTGAGCTCAGTTAGCTTTCTTAGAGGTCTATCTCTCTCTTCCCAAGAGCTCTTTTCCCAATGTCTCCAGCCAGCACGAAGGTTGCAGTGGGAATGAATCTGACTGAATCTCCTGAGAAGTTTTTCCAAAGTCCTCCCTGGCCCTAAGAGCTTCTTGCTTATATGGTGCACACTGAGTATACACCAACACGAGGAAACCATTATTTGTTGTAAGATTAAATCAATGCTAAATTAGATTTAACCATTGTCTCCTCAATTCCACTCAGAAGCTTGTTTCAAGTTCTGGCCCATAACATCTCCTTGTAGGTCAGATCAATCATACTGAATTAGATAAATATATCCATTCCAATGACTTAGAATCTTGTAAGAATCCTAACATTAAACTACTTCATTCTCCCTCGCAAATTGCTCACTTGTGTTTATATTCTTTTTTATATCGCTTGTTCTTAATGAAATGGGCAGAAGTCAAATGGAAGAAGGTTAAGGAGAAAAAAAGAGAATTATTAACTATCACCAACTTTTAAATAATAATTAACTGTTTTGCCAGCCATTACACAACAAAATCATAATAATTTTATTAATGTTCTCACTTTGGTAACCTAATGCCAAATTCTCAATATTTGTACTGCATCCCATTCACTGATTATATGAGGCTATCAAAACAAAACTTTGCCTTTTGACATATCCTTTGATTCACCTCTGCTATTAGATACTTTAAATATCACCTAATGAGCTCTTATAGCTTCACTCTAATTCTAGCTAATCTTTTCTTCTAGCTAATCTATGTAGAAGATAGTATGTCAAGAAAACTCAAGCCTCCAATATGGCTCTCTAAAATTTTCAGCTACCCAAGGACCTATCATGTCTTTCCATTCCTTTCCTACCTCCTCATAGAAAATCTCATTGCATTAGCTGTGTTTAGCTATTTTTCTTGATGGTAAGATTTAGTAACATAAAATTTTTATATTTCATAAACAAATATTCCTGACTTTACAAAATATTTACAAAAATATTTAATATAATTCTGATAAAAACATTTTCTATTAAATTCTGTAAATACAGATTATATTGCTTTTAATGGGGAAGGGAAGGTAGAGTTAAAAAGCAGCAGAGTATATAAGCAGTTAATGATGGATGGCAATAACAAAGGAACTCAAATGGGGATAAGAATCCTGGATTTTTAGGAGCTAAAGAAAAAAAGCGGGGTCCAAGGCTCTGATAACATGATTTTAGCTCTTTTATTAGTTGGAAAGTTATTGACCTACAAGATAATCAGTCTAACTGTTCAAACTGTTCATTGTCCAGGAATATTCTAGCTTTTGGTGGAGCTGTGACTGTATTGTTAGCTACTCTGGGGATGGCAGCAGTGGTTTTTTTTTTTGTTTGTTTGTTTTTGTTTATTTGTTTTAATGCAGTTTTAGAATATTGAAAGCTTTCTTTTACTATCAATCTCTAGTTCAGTCACAGGTCTTGTAGTACTCTTGAGTCAACTATTATCAGGATCAGTAATGGTTTTGTGAGTAAGATGTGCAATTCCTGTAATCTTGTTAAACTACTAAAACTGAATTGTGCCCAAGTATTTTTTATAAATTTATACATTTTTATTTTTTAAAATTTCCAATTAGTGGATTGGTATGGATAGGTAGAATATCATTCAATTTCTACTAATATTTTTTCCTCAATAGTATTTTATTTTTCCAAATACACCTAAAATTAGTTTTTAACATTCATTTTTATAAGATTTTGTGTTCCAGGTTTTTTTTGTCACTCTCTTCCTTGCCTCCTCTCTCCCTAAGATAGCAGATAATCTGATATAGCTTAAACATGTACAATTCTTTTATACATATTCCCATATTATTCATATTGGGAAAGAAGAATCAAAACAAAAGGGAAAAATACAAGAAAGAAAAAAGCAAAAAAAACCCAAACATGTGGGTGACTTTGAACCATATTCAATTTCCATAGTTCTTTCTAGATGCAGATGGAATTTTCCATCCCAAGTCTATTGGAATTGCCTTGAATTATTGCATTGCTGAGAAGAGCCAAGTCTACCATAAATTGATCATCACATAATTTTGGGCTTACTGTGTATAATGTTCTCTTGGTTCTGCTAACTTGAACTAGCATCAGTTCAAGTAAGTCTTTCCAGGCTTTTTTGAAATCAGCCTGCTCATCATTTCTTTTAGAACAGTAATATTCCATTACCTTCATATGCTATAACTTATTCAGCCATTCCAAAACTGATGGGCATCCAATTCTTTGCCACCATAAAAAGAGCTGCCACGAACATCTCTGCACATGTGGGTCCCTTTCCCTCCTTTAAGATTTCTTTGAGATATAGACTCTGTAGTGAGGCTACAGTCTCCAGAATTATTGAATCGGCTCCCAATTCCACTAGCAATGCATTAATGTCCCAATTTTCCATATTCCCTCCAACATTTATCATTATCTTTTCCTGTCATCTTAACCAATCTAAGGGTTGTGAAGTTGTACTTCAGTTATCTTAATTTGTATTTCTTTAACCAATAGTGATGGAGCATTTTTAAATATGACTACAGATGGCTGTTCATATCCTTTGACCATTTTTGAAGTGGGGAATGACTTGTATTCTTATAAATTTGAGTCCTTTCTCTATATATTTTAGAAATGAGGCCTTTATTGGAAATATTGCCTAGAAATAACTTCCCCCATCTTTCTGCTTCCCTTCTAATGTTGGTTGTGTTGGTTTTGTTTATGCAAAACTTTATAATTTAATGTAATCAAAATCATCCATTTTGCATTTCATAATGTTCTCTAGTTCTTCTTTGGTCATAAATTCCTCTTTTCTTCACAGATTTGATGAGCAAACTATCCCTTATTTTACTAATTTACTTATCACCTTTTATGTCTAAATTATGAAACCATTTCAACCTTATCTTGGTACAACATGTGAGAAGTTGGTCAGTGCCTAGTTTCTGCTGTACTCTTTTCCAATTTTCCCATCAATTTTTGTTAAATAGTGGGTTTTCATTCCAGAAATTTAAATCTTTGGGTCCATCAAACAGCAGACTGCCACAGTTATTGAGTATCAATTACCTGACAAATACAATGCAGAGTTCAAAAATTGTTTTTGTTGTTGATACACATGTAATCTGCAAATTTTGCTGTTCTTTTGTTCAGGTTGCTATGGTTTGCAGTTCATGTCTTTTCATGTTATTGATGATGGAATTTTTTTCTCAAAAAGAAAAATATTTATTCCTAACATAGACTTGAATGTATCTCTATTTCATATATACAAAGTCCAGATTTCTTATATGTATTATTCAAGATCTTCTTTAGTCTCAGACAATAAAACATTTAGTAAATGCCTATTATGTATACCAGGCACTGTGTTAAGTTTTGAGGATATAGTCTCTGCCTACAAGGGTCTCACACTTAATAGAGGTGGCAACAAACAAACAAATATGAACAAATTATTTATAGGATAATAAGATTACAAACAACAGAGGAAAGATATTAGAATTTAGAAGGGTTGAAAAAAGTTTTCTGTGGAAGATAAGATTTTGGTTGTGATTAAAGGAATCTAGAGATGAGGAGGGTATTGAATTTTGAAATATCTTGTATTATTGCATAACTTTTATAAGTTTATATCATCTTCATAAAGAAAATGTAAATTTTTGAGTGCAAGGATTATATTTTAAATATATTGCCTAATATGTTACCTCATAGACAATTAATATTTAAATTTATTATTAACAGTATGATTAATTTTTATTTATTTTTAAACAGCTTTACAATGAATTAATAATTAATTTTGAAGCAAAGAAAGCAACCGAGTCTCTGCTCCGGAAAAACATTATTTGTCTTAAGGATCAACTAGTTCAAAAGGACCAGGATATAATGCAACTGACAGAAAAAATTAATGAATTTGAAAAAACTTCACACTTAGTAACTCGTACCATCTTTCTAAATAATGTGGAACAGGTGAGAACCAGTTTTTAAAAATTTTACTCATATTGATTTTGATGAGAGCTTAAAATAAGTATACTTGCATAAAATGGGAACTAGTTTAGAAAATGAAAGTTAGTTTACTTATATTCCTTAAAGTATTTCACAAAATTATTATATGAATACTTAATTAATTTAATATAATTTTTGGTAACATGCATTATTCATCAGTTGGCTGTAGTTTCCTTCAGTATAAACCAGATTAACAATTTGTTTCTGTTTTGATAATATTCTACTATTTGATAATATCCTACTACTACTAGGATAAGGAAAAATGAAGAGAATACATTTCCTTCATATATAGTTATGATCCCTAAAGAAAAAAATGTGGAATTAAATTCTAAACATGAGGAGACTGAAATTAGAAAAGATAAAATTATTTGTTTATGTTACTATTATAATAGGTGGAAGAAGTGGGGATTTGATCTAGAATCTCCTGACTCTTAGTTTAATGCTGCACCTATGACACCATGCATGTTTAATAATGAAAGTTTATAAGTAATCTCTCTTATTGGGAATTGGTTTAAAATTGTTTTTTTTTTTTTTCACACGCAAAAATGAAATCCAATTTATTTCCTTTTTGCTTTGCTTTTTGTGCTTGATATTCAACATATATTCTCCAAGGCTGATATAACACTTTGGAGAATAGAAAAATCAAACAATAGAAATCCCTAATGTCATAAATATTGTTAATTAATGTTTTCCTCCAAATTCCTAATTTACTAATTTCTAAATTCCTAATTAAATTGTTAATTTAAGTGTGAGTTTTTAATTGTTGCTGCAGGTATTGTTAGGCCAGGCTGATGTGTTTCATTAGAAACAAAATATTGAAATAAATTCATTAAAACAAGCAATAAATAAATCATTTTCTAATTTTGTTATTTTTATAGGTAACAATTTCCACATAGCTTTACATAAATACCATAGATCTTTGTAGCTGTCTTTTTTATTATGTTTGCTAGTAATAAGAATTAATGGTTTAGATGATCTCAAATGGTATGTAAAAATTCAAAAATCATTTATATTTTATTTTATTTATTTTATTTTATCTATCTATCTATCTATCTATCTATCTATCTATCTATCTATCTATCTATCTATCTATCTATCTATCTATCTATCTATCTATTTTTTTGCTGAGGCAATTGGAGTTATGACTTGACCAGGCTTACATAGCCAGGAAGTGTTAAGTGTCTGAGGCCAGATTTGAAGTCAGGTTCTCCTGACTTCAGGGCTAGTGCTCTATCCACTACACCACTAGCTGGACCTCATTTATATTTTAAATGTGTTTTGTGATATTGTTCAACTATAAATTTATCTGATAACATGGGAATGTGAACTACTTTATAGATAATTAGGAATTCACAATATGGTCATTAGTTTGAATGAGAGAAAGATGATAAACCTCATCTTTTGTATTGATGAAAAATACTAACCTTCATTGCTTATCTTTCCTAGATAATATTTTTTTGGAGTAGTGTAAAAGGGTGCCACTTGAAAGTCACAGTTGATTTAAAACAATGATTCTTGTTGTTAAAAAACTTTAAAAATATCTTGATAACTGTATTTCAATATAATTGTTTTTCCTTATAAGCCTATAATATTTATAAACATTTATAAAATTTTATTTTATGCTTTTAGAAACATGATTCTTGGTAAGTGTCTTTCCAAAGTGTTTAATGTTACAAAAATTTTAATAACTCCTGGTTTAAAAGAGAACCTGTAAGTTATTCTGGCTGCTGTAAAAGTATTCAGGGAGAGAAAAATTTGTATCATGCTGAATAGGGGATAGTGAAAGGGAAAGTTCAAATGTTGGGAAGAAATAGATAAATGAAAATAAAGAAATAGGAAATAAATTCAATCAAATTCAAAGAATTTGGGATAAAACAGATAAATATGGATAGAGGGAATAAGAAGTTAACTCATATCAGAATGTCATATAAGCTAATTGTAGGGACCAATTACTATTTTTTAAAAAGATTGTGATAAGTCAGTACAAAAGAAGAAAATGGAAGAAAACACAAACTCAATATTTATAACTTTACATATTACAATATTAAATGATCCAAAAAGACAAAAGTAGAAAAATTGGTAAGAAAATAAAACCAATGAGCTTCCAGATATCAGTGAATCAATAAATACATATTTATTAAATGCCTACTATATATCAGCGACTGCCAAATCTTGGGGACATAAAAAAAAGGCAAAAGGCAGTCTTCAACTTTCTTCCAGGATCTTAGAGTGTACACAAAACACAAACAAATATATGCAAAGCCAACTACATATATATTATAAATATGAATTAATTAAAAGCAATAAAACTACAGAATTAGTTTTAAGAAATCATAAGCTCCATAGGATATCCTTGAAAGCAGGGACTGTCTTTTGCTTTTCTGTGTGTCTCTACTACTTAGCACTGTACATGGCATATAGTAGGTGCTTACAAAATGCCTATTGGTTCTCAGTAAATGTAGGAATATAACAAATCTGACCTTTTCCCTTATTGTTTTTTGAAATTATTCTAAAAATGCAAATGATGACAGTTAAGTGAAATACGTCAAAGAGTCTGATCTTGGCAAAGTAGAGAAAAAATGATCCATATATGTTGATAGCCTTAATGATTTACTTAGAATGGCTGTAAAATTAGTCAATTAGTAATCATTTATTAAGCATCTTCTATGTCTTAGTTATTGTGCCAGGCATTGGGGACACCAAGCAAAAATGAAATAACTTCTGTAGCTTACATTCTATAAATGAAATGACATATATCAAATAAATATACACAAAACATAGAAGAGAATCAATAAAGAAATGAACAGGATTTAAAAGATACATGAAATAATTGTTTAATATTAATTATTATTCAATAATATTTAATGCATATCACTTAATAAATTAATTTAATATTAATATAATACTAATATTTAATCCATAATACATTCAACACTTAAAGAAAGATTTACATAATAACAAATAATTAGAGCACTATAATAATTAAGTAATGATAAATAAATTGCTTATGCTGGAGTAATTAGGCCATTATAAAAATAATAATACTGTATAAAGTAAGTCAGCTTGTTCATCATTTTTATGGAACAATAATATTTCATTGTCTTCATGTACCACAACTTGTTCAATCATTCCACAATTGATGGTCATCTACTCATTTTCCAATTCTTTGCTAGTATAAAAAAGAGCTGCTGCAAACATTTTTTCACGTGTGGGTTCTTTTCCCTCCTTTATCATTTCCTTGGGATATAGACTTAGTAATGGCACTGCTGGGTAAAAGGGTATGCACAGTTTTATGGTCTTTTGGGCATAGTTTTAGATTGCTCTCCAGATCCAGTGGATCATTTAACAAACTCCACTCAGTGCATTAGTCCCAGTTTGTCCAGATCCCCTCCAACATTTATCATTATCTTTTGCTGTCATCTAGCCTATCTGAGAGGTGTGAGGTGGTACCTCAGATTTGTTTTCATTTGCATTTTTCTAATCAATAATGATTTACATTTGTTCATGTAGCTATAGATGGCTTTATTTTCATCATCTGAAAATTGTCTTCATATCTTTTGAGCATTTATCAATTGTGGAATGACTTGTAGTCTTATAAATTTGACATGGTTTTTATATATTTTAGAAGTGACACCTTTATCAGAAACACTGGGTGTAAAGATTTTTTCCCAGTTTTATTCTTCTTTTTTAATCTTGTTTCTGTTGGTTTTAATTTAATGTAATTGGAGTTGTCCATTTTGCTTTTTATAATATTCTCTAGTTCTTCTTTGGTCACAAAAATTGCTGGGAAAACTGGAAAATAATATACCAGAAACTCAGAATAGACCTACATCTCACATCCCATACCAAAATATGGTCAGAATTGGTACATTATTGAGTCATAAAGGATGATACCGTAAATAAAATAGGAGAGCAAGGGGCAATTTACTTATCATATCTTTTGAGAAGGAGAGAATTTATGTTGAAAGAAGAACTAGAGAACATTATGAAAGGCAAAATGGACAACTTTGATTACATTTCCAGCATTTTTTGTCAAATAGTGAGCTCTTATTCCAGAAGTTGGAGTTTGGGGGGTTTATCAAGTACTAGGGTTACTATAGGCCTTGATTATTGTGTCATGTTTATCTAATCTATTCCACAGATCCACCACTCTGTTTCTTAGCCAGTGCCTAATAGTTTTGATGACTACTGTTTTATAATGTAGTTTTAGGTTTGGCAATGCTAAGCTATCATCCTTTTGTATTTTTTTCATTAATTCCCTTAATATTCTTGACCTTTTGTTCTTCCAGATGAATTTTGCTACTATTTTTTTCTAGTTCTATAAAATAATTTTTGTTAGTTTGGTATTGCACTGAAGAAATAGATCTTTTTAGGCAGAATTGTAATTTTTTTTTTTTATATTAGCTTAGCCTATCCATGAGCAATTGATATTTTTCCAATTGTTGATATCTGATTTCATCTGTGTGAAAAGTGTTTTGTAATTGTATTCATATAGTACTTGTGCTTGTCTTGGCAGGTGACTCCCACGTATTTTATTTTCTCTACAATAATTTTAAATGGAATTTCTCTTTCTATTTCTCACTGATGGGCATTGTCAGTAATATATACAAATGCTGATAATTTCTGTGGTTTATTTTATTTCCTGCAACTTTGCTAAAACTGTTTTAATTGCAGTAGATTTTTGGATGATTTTCTAGAATTCTATAACTATATCATTTCATCTGCAAAGAGTGATAGTTTTATTTACTCATCTTCTATTCTAAGCCTTTTAATTTCTTTTTCTTTTCTTATTGCTAAAGCCAACATTTCTAGTACAATGATAAATGATAGTGGTGATAATAGGCATCCTTGTTTCACCCCTGATCTTATTGGGAATATATGTAGTTTCTCTTCATTACATAAGAATGCTTCCTGTTGGTTTTGGATAGATACTGATTATTATTTTAAGGAATACTTTAAGGAAACTCCCTTTATCCCTAGGTTCTCTAGTGTTTTTAATAGCAATAGGTGCTGTATTTTGTCAAAAACTTTTTCTGCCTCTATTGAGATTATCATATGATTTATGTTAGTTTTGTTATCAATAGGATTAATTATGGTAATAATTTTCCTGATATTGAACATTTCTGTTTATAAGTCCCAGTTTGTCATCTTTCTGATAAGTTGCTATAATCTCTTTGATAATATCTTATTCAAAATTTTTACATCAATATTCATTAGAGTCTGTAACTTTCTTTCTCTGTTTTGACTCTTCCTGATTTAGGTATCACTATCTTATTTGTGTCATGGAAAGAATTTGGCAGTACTCTTTTATCAATTTTTCTAGACAGTTTACATAGTATTGCAATTAATTGTTCTTTAAATGTTTGGTAGAATTCACTTGTGAATCTATCTGATCTTAGAGCTTTTTTTCTTGAGAAGTTCATTATTGGCTTATTCAATTTCTTTTTCTAAAATGTCACTATTTAAGTAATTTATTTTCTCTCCTGTTAATCTGGGCAATTTATATTTTTGTAAATATTCATTCATTTCAGTTAGATTGTCAAATTTGCTGTTATATAGTTGAACAAAATAGCTCCTAATCGCTCCTTTAATTTCTTTTTCATTTGTGCTAAGTTCACTTTTTTCGTTTTTGATGCTGGTGATTTTTTTTTTTCTTTCCTTTTTATGATCAAATTAACCAAAAGTTAAAATAAATATATTTTGTTGATTTTCTTTTTTTATAAAACTGATGTTTAGTTTTCTTAATTTCAATTTTATTAATTTCTCCTTTGAGTTTCAGAATATCTAATTGGGTCTTGAATTGGGGATTTTTAATTTGTTCTTTTTTCAGCTTTTTAGTTGCATGACTAATTCATTGATTTCTTCTTTCTCTATTTTATTCATAGTTACTTAGAGATATAAAATTTCTAGGAATCATTTATGATTTTTGTTTTTCTGTATTTGATTGTGAGGGTTTTATGCTTAATATGTAGTCAATTTTAGTGAAGGTGCCATGTACTGCTGAGCAAAAAGGTATATTCCTTTCTGTCCATATTCATTTTTTTCCAGAAGTCTTTCATATATAGGTTTTCTATAGGTTCTATTAACCTCCCTAGTTTCTTTCTTGTTTATTTTGGGGTTAGATTAATCTGATTCTGAGAGGGGAAGTTTGAGATCCCCCACTAAAATAGTCTTGCTGTCTTTCTTCTTGCAGACTTAAAATCTTCTGTAGGAATCTGGCTGTTCTGTCAGTTGTTGCATATACATTTAATATCTTTCCTACTTCATTGTTTATGGTACCCTTTATCAAGATGTACTTTCCCTCCTTACCTCTTTTAATAAGATCCATTTTTTTCTTTTGTTTTATCTGAGATCAGAATTGCTTCTTCTGCTTTTTTTTTTTTACTTCAGCTGAAATATAATAAATTCAGTTGTAGCCTTTTACCTTTATTCTGTATATGTCTGTCTGTGTCAAATGTGTTTCTTGTAAACAACATATTGTAGGATTCTGTTTTTTAATCTACTTTTTTTTGCTTCCATTTTATGGAAGAGTTCATCCCATTCATGTTTGTTATGATTATTCCTTCCCTGCATATACAGTTGTTCTTTCTTTTCACCTTGTCCTTATTTCTGTTTTGTTTTTTACCTACTCCACCTACTACCTTATCTTCTATCACCCTTTCTCCCTTTTCTTACCATTTTTCCTAGAAATTCTGCCCTTCTATCCCGTCCCTCCCTTTTCTTTCCTTTTTCTCCTTCTACTTCTTTATAAGGATAGATAAATTTCTATACTCAAGTTATTCCCTATTAAAAGCAAAAAAAAAAAAAAAATCAATCTTCAGATAATGCTGTTTCTCCTCCCTTTTTCCTTTCAATTGTAATAGGCTTTTCAGTGTCTCAAAATGTGATTTTATTTGTCCCATTATACCTCCCCTTTCCTCTTTTTCCAGTCCAAACCTTTCCTATCCCTTAATGTCTTTTTCTTTAGTGTTATCACATCAGGTACCATTCACACTCATACCCTCAGCCCCATGTGATGCCCCCCTCTGTCTACCTCAGTGACAGATACAGTTCACAAGAGTTATATAGTTTTCCCATCCAGGGATGTAAACAGTTTAACCTTTAAATATATACATATATTTTTTTTCTCATTTACCTTTCTATGCTTCTCTTGAGTTCCGTGATTGTAGATTAAATTTCCTGTTTAGTTTTTTTTTTTGTTTTTTTTTGTTTTTTTTTTTTTTTTGAAAAGAAATAATTGAAAATCTCTTACTTCATTGAAACTCTCTCACCTTCCCTGAAAGATGATGCTGAGTCTTGCTGGGTAGTTAATTCTTGGTTGTAATTGCAGGTCCTTTGCCTTCCAGAATAGATATTTCAGGCCCTCTGATCCTTTATTGTAGAAGCTGCCAGATCCTGGATAATCTATTGTGCCACAGTTCTCTTTTAATGTCCTGACCCAGTTTCCCTAATTATCCTATTTCAGTTACTCTGCCTCAGGCTATAACAATTCCATTTTAATGTTAGGATAAATCTTAGGATATATCTTAGACCTTAGGCTATACTTATTCCCTCTTAATATTTGATGGGATAAAGGTCTTTATCCATTTTAGACATCTTTAGGATATCAGGACCCTCTCCAGTACCTCCCTTTATGTCATCCTAAGTTCCTCCCCTCATTAGATCAGCCCCACCCAGGTACCTCCCTCATTATGTCATTGTTCTTGGTACTTTATAAAGAATCTTATGTATCTGATAATGGTGCTGGATTCTTTGAGACAATAGTCTTGTTCAGACCTAGGATCAACCATGGATCCATTGGTCCCAGTAAGTCTCTTCATTTAATAAATTCTGTATTGTATACTCTCTAATCTCTGTTTTGCTCAGTTTATCCATCATTACAAATCCTGACTCTTGTTCCTTGATATTTGAAATGTTTTTGTCTGCCAGCTTGCGGTATTTTTTTTCCTTGAGATTGTAATTTTGGAATTTTGAAACAATGTTCCTTGGGGTTTTCCTTATGGAATTGCTTTCAGAAGGTGACCGATACATTCTTTCAATGAATATTCCCCCTCTGTTTGTAGAATATTTCTTTTCTTTCTTTTTTTTTTTTTTCCTACCTCTCTTATTTACTCTTTAAAGTCTTTTTGGAGCACTTCCCAGTCTCAAGCCCACTCGTCAGGCTTGAGACGAATTTTTACCAGTCTTTAAGATCTCTTCGGTGCACATTTTGTCCTCATCTGAATTGTGTTTTGATCTGCCTTGTCACTATAGTAGCTTTCCTTGGTTAAGGTTCTTTTCTTTTTCTTGCTCATTTTCTTTCCTTTTCTTTTGGTATTTCTTCTTTTTTTACTTTTATTGTTGAGCACTGCTCCTGGGGTAAAGAGAGATCAGTCCCAACTGAATTGTGCAGCTCTGAGCCCTAGCTTTGAAGCAAAGGGGCTCCTCATGTTTGCAAGCTGTAGCTTTTTCTGCTTTTTTTCAGGAAATAACCAGGTATCCTAGAGTTTGCCTTCTGAGCTGGACTAAAAACTGCCCCACTGATTTGCTCCTTTACTGAGCTAGATAATCCATTCATTAATAAATCTGAAATGATAAATTATTTAAATTAAAAACTCCATTCTAGGCAACTATAAATCAATTTGGCAAAAATTTGATTTAGAATTCTATCTTGTACACTAAATCACATTAAGACATAAATAAGTACTTAAACTCACTATTAAAGATCATACCACAATAAATAAAATCAGATAACAACTGGATTAGATACTTTTCATGATTGAATGAGGAAGAATTTTTAACCAAAAAAGTAGAGAGAGGCAATAATAAAAAATAAAATTGATAATTTTTATATGACAAAATTAAAAAGGTTCTCAAGAACAAATTTTATTCACCTAAAAAATTTGGAGAGAATTTTTTTGGAGAAAATTTTTTGAATGAATGACTGAATGAAAGGGATTTATGAAATGTACTAGTTACAAAAATAAAACAGGAAAGATATCCCTTATTCCTTGAGGAGCTTACATTTTAAATGGAGGAAAAACACATATAGGGGAAGGGTAGCCAGAGAGATGTTCTTTGTTCTGGAAAATTATAGAAATGTTGTATGGGATCACTGGAAAGTAGAAATGGTAAGGAGGTCAGAGTGATGGTGAGATGATTATGGAAGGGGTCATTCACATTCCACATAAATATCTCTACTGATGGGGGGGAGTGGACTCTTTCAGCCCATTCAACTTTAGATTCCTGAATTGTCAGGAAGACTACATATAGACTGTAATTTCCACCCATTTTTCCTCATTCTATCTTCTGGGACCAAGTATAATTAGTTGGATTATTTCAAATGATATCCTTTAGATAATTGAAAGAAGTCATCATATTATATGTATCCTTACTTCATTAAGCAATTATGTTGCTTAACTTCTCACCTGGCACTTTTGACTGTCTTCCTGCCTTCTGATCACATTTTTCCAAGCCTGTTTCAGCTTTTTAGTATCCTAACTAAAACAGGGTATTTAGATCCTGAATTCTTCTGAATGTCAGCAAACTGTCAACATTAAATAAGAACTGAAGACAGAAAGTTTTGTAATATTTGATAAAAGATTGTGGCATACTGGTTGAAAATTTAGTATGAAAGACATACTCTGTGTATATAATTTAATATCTATTACTTTGTATCCATTTTAGTCAATATAGTTTCTAAGTCATTTTCACTTTATTCTTTGGGTCTCTAACCTTCTGTTCTTGCATTTTGTATCAATTTTCCTACATAGTTTAAGAGAGTAACATAGAAAGTATTTACTTAAAATTAAAATATCTAGATTCATAGAATCTTGGAAGTTTAAATCTTCATATTTTGATAAAATGGCTCATTTTCGTATAACATCTTTCATAAATTCTTTTTAAAAAGCTAAGTAATTGTGTTTTGTGGGGTTGGGTTTTTGTAATTGTTAAATGAGTTACTAGTTTTGTTTTCATTCATTAGCATGTTGATACATTTAAGATTAAAATTAATAAAATCTTTTGGTTATATATTATATATGAAATGAATATTTGATAAGGTTAGAATTTGAACAATCTAAGTGAAATATGCTTCACAAAGTAACTGTTACCTTTGGTAAATTATGCAATATTTTATTTTGTGTTAAACAAAAATATATTTTTAAAATTTAAAAAAATCTTGTTTTTTGAAGAATTTAACAACATACTTATTCCTCCTCTCACTTTATTACTAAACTTTAAACCCAGTTATTTAGAATGACATTAAACTTATTCAAATTAAAAATATGGAATTTTACATTTAATTAAAATTTTAATTCAGTGTCTGATATTCAAAATTAATTTTAAGCTCCAAGCAAGGAAAAATAGGCAAGGTATTAAAATATAAAAATTTAGCATATATAATGGAAACAGCAACTCAACTTTAACTACTCTATAGTGGCATTTCTCATGCCGCTATAATAAAACTTAAGAACGTTTTAGTGATTTTTTTTCCTATAATTATTCAAAATTACATTACCCTTACTGAAAACTGAATGGCTTTTAGTGGATTAATTAAACTGTAACTGGTTTGCCATCTGGGTACAGCTTGTTTAGTTGCTTTTCTACTGGAAGATTTTTCATGGAATAAAGAGTATTTTTTTGTTAGAATACAGCTGCCAGACTTCATTTTCTAAACATAAATAGAGTATGCTTTATTAATTAAGATTAAATTAAATTTGAGATATGCAAAAGAAACTTTTTTGGAATTTCCTTAAGTTTTTGAATTATACAAACAAATTGATAACTAAATTTAGATAAAAATTTATGCATCTTTTTTATATCAAATAGAATATGAATTTAGATTATATATAAAAAATGAAAAAAATTTGAAGGAGAGAATTAACTAAATCTGAATTTTATGGCTCAAGTGGTTTCATTAAATTAGAGTGCTGTGTGCTGTTCATTAATGAACTTGTGCCATATGCTTTAACTGTTCTGGTCAATAGCTGATAAAGAAAGGCTTGTATGCTTTTTTTTTTTTTTTTTTTTTTTTTTTTTTTTAAGCTGGATAAAAATATCCTTGTGATGGGCTTTTATCAAAGGAGTTACTTTGAATTCAGTAACTACTACTGAGGCAATATGGCTCGCAATTTGCGACCCAAAGGTAGTCATACATTATTGGAATACAGCCTACTGCGCTTCACATTACACAGATGTGAAGGCCTGATTATAGCTGCTTCATAATTAACAGTGATCCGATTTGTTTTGTGGCATAAATGGTGCATGTGTAGAACATTAGCCATGGCACTCTCATTCAAATTCAACTCAAGGGCTCAGCGGCAGGCGGGTCACGAGCTTCAGGGAGTAGAAGCACAAGCTCCTCCATATGTTCTTGCTGCATCTTACTATGGCTATGAGTGCAAGATAAGTTCCCCAAAGAACCTAATCGTGTTCTGTAATTACAGCGCGGCTTTCTGCTGGCTAGAAATGAGGGAGAAGCTAAAACACTCCCTCATCAGATAATTTGTAAATTACTTTACATGGCGGATGCCTAACTCAGTTGGTTTTCAACTGCTGAAATTATAAATAATTGTAACAGATGTGGCAATATGGCTGGCCTCCAATAAATGAGGCCCTTGATAATTTGGCCAACCCTTTGACAGGCCAATTTAATAAAATGTGAACAAAATCTTCTTGCTAATAATTTATCATCCCTTTTCCCAATAGGATAAATTTAATTACCCTAGCAGTTAACAAGGTCACACCCAGATGCCAAACTCGGCTACAGTTTTGATAATGCAATCAGGAATTGAGAGGTGATGACAGCGTTGTTGTTTTTTTCATTACCTGGCTTCACATAAACACAGGTGGCGTAGCTTTCTTGTCAGTTTTTAATAATTACAGGCTATTATGGAATGCATAGTTAGCAGATTGAAAACCACACTTTAGTGAATTTGTTTCAGTATGATTGAGGTTCTAATGTATAGAGATGATAATGCATAACAAGCATAGTCCCTAGTTTACACCACTAGTGAACAGGGTTTGTTTTCTTACTTGTGACATAAGTATGTGTTAACAAAATTTAGTGTCTCTTCCCCTCAGTTGATACATAGCTATTCTATAAGTCACAGAATTTTACAGTAAAAATTGTCAAAGAAATAAAAGACTAATTTTTGACATAATTCTTGATAACTTCATATACTGGTATACATTAAGAGGAGTATTGTGATATAATGGGAAGAGGACTGGATTTATTGTTCATATTCCAGTTTTTTTTTTTTTTTATTAATTTAGGTGAACTAATTCAATTTCTCTGTCAATTAGTTTATTTGTGAAATGAAGAGTTTAGACTAGATGATCTTTGAAATCCCTGTATTATTTCCAGTTCTATGATCTTTGGATCATAAATATTCAAAATAAATTCTGATACAATTCAAGATTTATAAGCATCTTGTAAAACCTTGAAAAAAGTGAACCCTGTTAGTTAAAGTTATGAAATTTAGAATTTAACAATTTTTTTAAAGGAAAAGTCTAGAAGATTTTTCATCTCAATAGTGAAATTACCTTCTAGTAATCAAGTCAGTAGTGAGATACTATGATTTCTTAATATTACTAATTAAAATAATGGCATATTACAAGGCAGCTGTAGGCAGTATAAACATTTGGAAGTACTTAACCTACCTTTTGATAATGTTTTATGATTAGTATAAAGGAAATATATATGCGTATTTTAGAATGCACATTCATTTTATCCAATTACAACATTATTAACCTTTTTATTTGCATGTCATAGGTTGAGCATTTAACATGTTTTAGGTCAGTCCTTATAAGTAAAATTCCCTTGTCATCTCTCTGATGGGAGTACAAATCATTGTTATTAGCTCTGTTAAATTATAAATCATAGAATAACCATTACATGTGAAGAAAGGGGTTAATAAGGTATGGAATGTGATTTTTTTTTTTTTGCCTTCACTAACCATTTCACATTTTATTTCTTCTTGAAATTAAACTGTATTGTGTAAGGGCTTTTTCTTCCTACTGGTGTCAATAAGATGTCAGTTTTGTTCTAAATAAATCATTTTTCATAGTAAAATTTCACTTTTTATATATAAATTAAACTTGAAAAACCTTTTTTCTCTGCTAAATGTAATTTCTGAAGTCTTTCTTTAACTTTCTAAGTTCAGATAAGTGAAAAACATACATATATTAATACAAATTTAATTTTGAAACAAATTGCAACTTAAATTAGTTTAATTTTATCCCTATGCCAAGTTAACATTAATTGATATTATAACCTGAAATTTTGTACCACAATTATTGCTGAAGAGCATACTTAAACCTAATCTAAGTGAATATGCATCTTTAGTGGAAATTTGTTGTGAAAGCACACATATAATTTTTGGCTTTAAAACTAATATATCTATATTTCTTTTTTGAGTAGATTTATTATTGTCAAGCTTCATTTGATATCAAAGATTCTTTGTATATTTAGTTGAATTGAACTGAATTTTTAAAACATGGAATACTTACCCTTTTTAATAATCATAAATTGTACTCCTTTATTCTTTCTAGCTTATAACTTTGATTCTTATTTGGAACTGAGATGTTATAGGATTTAGATGCCTTATTTGATAGAGGTGTGTAATCTAAAATTAATTATTCAATTAAAAATAAAAAACGATAAATTTACTGAAAAGATATATTGTGCATATCTCAAAGATATGATGCCCTTAGTAAAAATCCTTGTGACCATTTATATTTTATTCGTATCTATTAGGTAGTTTTAGAATATAGAATTAAATTAGTTTAATTGACCAATCTGTAATTGGTCAAGGGACAGGAATAGTTTTCAAAAGAGAAATTGCAAAACATGTTTCTAGTCAAGGAAATTACAATTAAAACAACTTTGGGAGTTTTATTTTACACTGCAAGTTGGCAAAAAAACCCACAAACAATTAATAACAGAAAGGAAGAAGGAAGTTGTGAATTACAGCTAGTGGAGTTGTGAATTGTGATAAAGCCATTCTAGATAACATTTTAAAATAATACAAGAAAAGTGATTAAAGTTTGACTTGATGCTTCCACTTTTGGGTTTATGTCCAAAGGAAATTAAGTATAGAAGAAAAGATCTAATATATATTAAAACATTCATAGTCACAATCTTTGTGATAGGGAAAAAAAAGTGGAAATAAAATGGTTCTATATAAAAATTATGACAAAAATAATGAAATATTGTTTAGTGAAAAATACTAGTTTTGAAGAATTCAGAGAAAGGTGGAAAGATCTGTATATTGATGAAGGGTGAACTAGGTAGTGCCAAAAGAAAAATAGAGCTAACATAGGAACTAAACTTGTGATTTCATTAATATAGAGAAATCTTGATGAGACAAATCTTTCTCCTAGTGCAGTTCAGCAGTTTTTTGTAACTTAAAGTCTTAGAGAATTGCCTGGAGCACTGACAGGTTAAATTACTTAGCCAGGGCCACAACTCAGTATATATCAGATAGATATAGGATACTCAGAGCCAAGCCAGGTCTTACTAGCTCTAAAGTGAACTTATTATGGCCTCTCTTCAAGAGTGTAATTATGTCACTTTAAGGGAGTTAAATTCTGAGTAACTGAAAAAAATGAAAATATAAAAAACATCATGGAGAATAGATAATAAGTGAAATCACTTTTCTTATGATAATGAAGTAGGGGCTGTTAATTAGGTCAGAATGTTATGCTGTACATTGTCATATAACCATATGGGATATTTTTTGCTCAATAGTTTTTGTCATAAGAGAGAATTAATTCAAGAGGAGAGGTGAGTTTTATTTTTCTTTAATTATAAAAGTAAAATATATCTGTGAAACATTTAAAAAATTAATAGCTATAAACTTAAATCATAAGATTTTATAACTGCAAGGCATTTGAAGATTATCTAATTCAGTTCACTCATTTAACAGAAAAGGAAACTTAATATAAAAAAGCCATGTAACATAAGAAATTGATTCTATATATTCTTTTCAGTTATTATATTACTAGAAAATAATTTGTTAACAAAGCACATTGTCATTCAACTACAATATTGTGATGTTATAGATGAATATGTCCAAAAGAAGTAGTTTCTTAAAATTATTTTTTAATTTAAGATTAAATATTAAAATGTTACCTAGTGAAAACACTATGGGTTTCTTTATTTAAGGTTCATATATAGAGAGCTAAAAGGAACCTAAGAGACCATCTAGTCAAAATCCTTTTTTGAGATAAGACAATAGATCCAGGGAGATTAAAATGTACCTCATCCATAGTTCTATGGGTAGTATCAGAAGTGACTTTTGATCCTTGATCCTATGACTCTGAACCATGTGTCTAGTCAATAGTGTTCTCTGCCTAGCTTTCCTCACTAAGTGCTCTAAAGCTAGAATTATATTAGGAGTCATTGAGCATAATAAAAAACTAAAAACTTTTCTATGTAGATTATGACAAATATGTTTATTTCATGTTTTGGGCCTTTAAATAAAATGAAATTTTGTTCATTTTCTTTATCAGATTAACTCTCAGGTCATCTTTCTGTTAATGGCTTAATATAGTATACTCATTTTCTACTATTTGAGTCTAAAAACTTGGATTGTTTTGATAATTAGAAAGAGCAATAGTTTTGTTTTTATTGTTATTTCACTTAAATCCAAAATACCACTCATCCATGCCTTGTCATCCTGCTTAATTCTTGTCTATTTATTCTCATATATTTTCCAAGGAGTTTTAGGGAGTGGTGTCCTACCAAATGACTAAAATTCTATCCTTTTTTTTTTAAGTGTCCTAAAGGTACTAATAGACTAGTTGGCTCATTCTTATCTATTACATTTTAATTTTTTACCATATAATTGATATTTCTGTTCAGGCCATACAAATTCCTTATAATAGCTTTTGTTAGTAGAATGTTCTTCCCTACTTAAAACCCATAATTTTCTAACTTTTTGTTGTCCTTCAGAATGCATATAATTCTAATTTTTCTAATGTCATGGTATTCTATGATTCAGTGCCATATCACATTAAATAGGAAAAAATTGTGTTAAAGGAAAGTTATTTTATAGTTTCAGGTTGAATGGGATCTTTAAAAGTATTATAGTATTTCCAAAATCAACCTAATCTTCAGCTGCTTAATTCTGACCCTATGCCAGTGCCCATTTGCAATATTTGGCCTACCCTATGGTGCTTCAGTTCCTTTATTTTAATTTTTATCTTAATGTACCACATGTCAGTATATTTTAGGCTTATGAACTCCATCTCTACCTTTAGAAATATCTCTTTTCCCTCAAGGATCCATTCAAGATTATCACCTGGTCTACAGTGCTTCCCCTGATTCCCTCTCTCATCTAAAAATTATCTCTCTTTTACTTAAATTTCTATAAACTTTTTTTTTTATTTTTTAGTATGAACTTAACAAACACCAACATGAACTTTCAATATATAAAGAACAAGAGAAAAGGAGTAGGTATATGAAACTGAATTTATGTAAAATTTTTATGTATATTTCATTTAACATAGTAAGATCAAAAATGTTCAGTGTATCAGTATCCTCTTATGAAATTATTTCTTCTCTCTTCTACATATTTTTAATGTTAACTTGATCCCCCCCATTTCATTGTATTACTCTAACTACTAATTTCTAACCCTCCCTAAAATAATAATAATAATAAAAAAAAACAGTCCCTTACAACAAATAGGTATAGTCTAACAAAAGAAGTCTTTTTTAAATTTCTTAGAGGAATTATTTTTTGCAATTTTCATATTCTTCCTTACATTACAGTTTTGTGTAATCCCTCTTTGAGAGTAATGACTATATCTGATTTAATTTTATTGATCTTCATAACTTTTTTCTCTCTGAATTTTTGTGACATTACTTTCTTCTGTTTCTCTGAGCTAATGCAAGGCTCTGATTTGCACCTTTTTCTATTTTCTTCCTACACCCTATTTCTCTTAATGACTTTGTCAGATCAGATGACTATCATATAATCATCCCAAGTCTTTCTCCTGAAATTTAAATTTCCCGTTGGACCTTTCAAACTGTGTGCTCCTTAAAGACAGCATAATCCAAACAGGATTCTTTTTCATTCTTCCAAAAAAAAGAACTCTGAATTTCCTCTTCTAAATTTCTGTGAAAATGACATTGTTCTTTTAGTCTCCCAGATTCAGTACCTTGAAGTTATTCTCAGTTTTTTTCATTACACTCCAATGGTATTATTTTGGATTTGCATAGCAAATATACTGGGTTTGATAGCATGTTACAATGTCATCTGTAAAAAGAACTATTCAGAAACTTTGCAATAGGATGTAAATCTTTCTTTCATTGGGGCTTTTTATAGAGGGTTATGATGAAAAACATCTTCATGAGTGGAAATCTTCAACATAAAGAAGATCCAACTCACTTCCAGTTGATCAATGATGGACAGAGGTAGATACACCCAGAGAAGAAACACTGGGAGGGGAATGTAAATTGTTAGCACTAATATCTGTCTGCCCAGGTTGCATGTACCTTCGGATTCTAATGTTTATTGTGCAACAAGAAAATGATATTCACACACATGTATTGTACTTAGACTATATTGTAACACATGTAAAATGTATGGTATTGCCTGTCGTCGGGGGGAGGGAATAAGGGAGGGGGGGTAATTTGGAAAAATGAATACAAGGGATAATATTATAAAATATATATATATATAATAAAAAAAATTTATAAAATAAAAAAAAAAACATCTTCATGTATGGTGAACTGAATTCTGAGAGCTAGATTTGGATCTTGGATTTTTTAATATACTAATTTGTATTACTTTGAACAAGTAACAATTTTTTCAGATCTCACTTTCCTTATAAATAAAATGAGGCAATTAGAGTAGATGATCTCTAAATTTCTTTCAAGCTCAAAATACTTTGGTCCTACAAAGATTCCTGTAGAAAATTTCCAATGAAAATCTATCCCATTCTCCTTGTTTCTATCAAAATTTTCCTCAGTGCTTGCTTACATAACTAAATATAAGATGTATGAACTTGATATAACAAGAATATTGGTTAATGGTTTCTAATATTTTCTTTTCACTTTTTGCAATGAAAGTATCATTTGTGATATTTTCTATTCTTAGATCAAACTAAGACAGCAAGATTTATTGTTGTTCTTGTCATTTTTGTTGTGTCTAACACTTTGTGACCACATTGAGGTTTTCTTATTAAGACACTGGAGCAATTTGCTGTTCTTTCTCCAGTTAATTTTATAGTAGTGGAAACTGAGGCAAATAAAGTTATGTGACTTACCCAGGATCACACAGCTAGAAAGTCAAATCACACAGATTTGAATAGAGGAAAAGAGGTTTTCCTGACTTCAGGTGCAACTCTCTACCCATTATATCACCTAGCTTCCTAAGCATTGATTAAACACTTGCTTTTTACCAGGAATTAAGCTAAGCAGTGGAGATACAAGGACAGATAAAAGCAGTCCCCTCCCCCTTTTTTTAAAAGAGATCATTATCTAAGGGCAAAAAATACAAATAATTATTTATAAGGAAGATATATACATATAGAAAAAATGGAGACAATTTCAGAGGGATGGACATAGCATTAAAAGGGATTAAAAAAGATCTTAGTCTTTTCATCCAAGAAATATTTTTGACTGATTTTAAATTGGCATCATCTTTTGTCTTCTGTGTGTACTTAGATATAATCAACAGTTCTTCTAGTCATTTACTTTTTATAAGTGATTGTTACTTCTCCATGATCAAGAAAAACAAAGGGGGAATTCTATTATTGTTGCCAATGGGAATCTGGAGTCCAGTAAAAAAGTTCTAGTAGATGTATTCCATTTTGCATGTATTTGTTATTCTCCTTAAAGTTCATCTACAAACTTATGTTGGTTTGATCTGCCTTAGCTAGATTCTCATGCAAAACTCCACAGAATTATTATTTTTTATCAATTGATTTTTGCTGTTTTATGATGCAGTACTACTTTTAATCTTTTAACATTCACTTTTGTAGTATTTTATGAATCATATTGTGCTCTAAATAAATGCTGAATTTGATTTGTATCTATTGACATTAAGCATTTGATGGCTAAGATATAATTTGGGGGATTTTTGCATCTTCTCTTTATTGTGCCAACTTTCATAATTGATTGGAATTTATAATAGAAACATCTTTCCTGCTATCTACACTTTCAAGTGATAGTTTGTTTCAGTGGAGATGCTATAATCATATACTAAGACTTACTCATTTTCACCCATTCTTTAAGTTTAATGTTTACTTGGACTTGAGTTCTTACCGGTCAACCATGACTTAAAAGGTATAGCTAATAGTGAAATAACTTTTATGTCAGTAGTTATTCTCATTCAGATTTTTTATGTCATCCATCACTTATTTACATCTTGTGTTTGCCTGCTATCTTTTTGATAAATTTATAATATAGAAGCATAATTTGTTTTTTCTTTATATTAGTGAAAATAGACTAAGTAATAGTAAAGTCTGTGATTTTATTTCTTATACCTCTATGACAGATATACTAGGCTTTTGGGTCTTGAGGGAAAAAATGTGATAATACTTTAACATTTTTTGTTTTAAATTTGTCATATTTATTAGATATGGCCATTTATACTTGTTTAATAATTTTTTTTTTTTTAGTTTTGAGATTTATTTATTGAGGTCTTTAGAATAAGGTGCTGCTTAAATACTATTCCTTGGTTTCTTTATTTGACAGTACCCATTTACACATTAAAATAATAAAAAATTAAAAAAAACCCAAACTTAATCAGTGTTTGCATTTTTCTCATATTTTCATATCTATAACATTACTTGAGTGGATCTTTTATCTTATTAACCATAATTATTAACCACTCATACCTTTTTATCCTGTGTAATTTCTTGTCCATGTTTTGCTATAAATTTCCTACCATGGGATTTACCAGTGGGCTGGAGTTCTTCCTGTAAGTTAGGGGTTCTTAACCATTTTTGGTATTATAGACTCCTTCATTATTCTGCTAAAGCTTATGGACCCCTTCTCAGAATGAAGTTATAAAATGAATAAAATAAAATACATTGAATTTAAAGAAAACCAACAATTAATTGAAATATAGTTATCAAAATAATTTTTAAGAAGTTCAAGGACTCTAAATTAAGAACTCCTGTTTTTTTTTTTTTTTTTTTTTTTTTTTAAACATGGGTAGATACCACTATAGCATTTAGGTTATCTTTAAGATACAGGCTTTGTTATTTACTTTTTATTAATTGAAGAACCCATGCTTATATGAGTATTTCTTCTACCAATGAAGTTGGGAAACACTCATTTTTTCAGTGTCTATTAATGAGTCTTACTACATTTTTAGAGTCTAGTTTTTGTTAGACAGATCTACAATCCATTCCCAGCTAATACTTAAAATAGAGAATCACTCTATATAATACATTTTATGTATATATTATGAAGTGTTTTTTTCCAAGTTTAACTACAAGTTTTTGTATGATCCAGGAAAAAGTCATTTCAAATTTATTTGCTAACATAATGAGGATAACAACACTCTCTGTAAATCATAATCTGTTCAGAATATGTTAAATGTCAAGTAAGGACAACATAGAAGAAATTTGCTAAGTTTACCTTGGCAAATTAGCAAATAAAGAAATATTACAAACACAATATATGATATTTTAAAATTTTGAAAATCAAGGAATATAGAGATTTGCATGAATTGAGTAGAAGGGAGAAACTGATTTTAAAAAGTTAGTAGGAGAAAATTCTCAAAAGGTTTCAAATGTCAAGGACTCACAATTTCATATGCAAAATTGTGGTAAATTTTTCATTAAAAGGTATAAGTTATAGGAATAGTGATTTAGACCCATGAGTTTATTAGTTTGGACAATCCTAGAATAGGAAATTCCCATTATCATTGAAAATTGTTGTATTTTGGGGGGCAACTTTTAGTGTTAGAGAATTGCTTAGAGTAGAGAGAGGGTGATTTACTTAAGAAAACACAGCCAATATATGCCAAAGGTAGTTCTTTTTTCTCCTCTTTAGTTTTGAGGCCATCTCTCTATTCAATATGAAACATTGCCTCTTGTATAAATAATATATTGAAAATGGCTATTAAATTAGAATGCCATGTGAGTGGAAAACAGGTTTGCTAGTAACCTTGAGAGATGAAAACTGTAACAATATTTATCAAAAATGGTCTCGTATGAGATGATCTTTTAGGATTTGGAGTATTTTGTCAAAAAAGGAAGAAATAAATGAAAATTTTTATTGTGACCCAAAAGAAATTAACATTTTATTTTAGGGTCCTTAGGAACATAAATTGAGAGGAATGAGATACCCCAAACCTTTAGTTAAATGTAATTTAATGAATATTGAATTCCTAATGATAATTTGAGAACCAAGGAATCAGGGCTCTTTGTTTTCTTGTGAGCAATGACATTTTGTTTTGAATATGGTTGAAATATTTTACTAATCTTTTTGCATTTTGTGATCATTCAATAAATATGTTGTGAGATATAAATACCAATGGAAAATGTTGAAATAGCGTATTTTATAGGTTTTAATGAAGTCAAATATATCTGGTTGAGAATGCACTAAGTATTAACAGATTTATTGCAAAAAGTTTTCAAAGATTTATATTAATTTTGAGTTTTATATGTATTTTATCTGACAGAAAATAAATGTTAATATATGGAGCAGAATATTTTACTAAAAATAACTTTTGTATGTTATAGAGTAACAAGTTACTGGTTTATTTTTTATGGATTTATATTCTTATTATACTTGTGACTCAAAATAAGATGGTAGATTAGATGTTTTGTAGAAAATTCTTATATTTTAAATCATGAATTTGAAATGGAAATCATTTGTAAATGATTTCTACTTGTATGAATAAGCACATGCTTTTTCCTTTTGAGTTTTCCTCCTCTTTTTGATAATATCATTTATGAAAATATTTACTCAGATTATTTGAAAAAAATATTGCATTTTGAATATTATTTCTATTTAATATTTGTTCCTAATGGGGGAAACTCTCTACTAATTCGAATAAACTCTTTTAAAATAATTTGATATCTTATTATTTTTATAGGAATTTCAGCAGCCATCCCTTTCTAGTCTAGAAACCATGATGGTGTCACAAAAGTCTGAAATTGACTTTTTACAGGAGAAATTGAAAATAGCAAATGTTAAGCTATCAGAGAAGAGTTCCTCTACCAGTATTCACATAGGAAGCATCATCTCAGGATTTGGAAGAATATATGAGGTAGAAAAGTTTTATTGCAGTGTGTTTGTCTTAATAATTTCAGTCAAACAATTTTATTTGGGAGAAGATCTAAAAAAAGCTCATAAAACAAATTTTTATTATTTATTTTAAAAAACTAATTTAAAGAAAGTATTTTCTAAACACTCATTAAAATAATTCAGTTTGAAGTAGAAAGTTTTAGTTTGTTGAACAAAACACAATAGATTCATAAATTGCTTAAAAGGTCATTTATTTATACATTTAAAAATTAATATTTATAGTGTTCCAAGTAATGTAATGAAGATCTCATATGTTTATTTTCCCCTCAAATAAAAATAATTTTGTTGATATTAAAATGACTAGTCGATAAATTGCTGATCAAGCTTGACACATTCATTTCAACTGACAAATACTTTTGATCTCAAAATAACTACTTTAGTATAATCATCTGTGTTTTAAAAACCAGAAGAATCAAAATAAAATAACTAAACTTTCATTTAGTTATCATATTTTACATGTGAAAAAGTATAAATTGTGGATAGAGAGCTGACTCTAAAGTCAGGAAATCTTGGGTACAAGCCCAGCCTTTGGCACATATTGCTTATGAGATACTGTGTAAGTCATTTAACCACTTGGTATCCCAGAAAATAAGATTATAGGTTGTTTAATAGTTTCTGATCTGTATTGGTAGAAGGCTTTTTTTTTGCTTACACAAATCAAATCACAGCTTTTCTCTACTTACCTATCCTATTTACATAGGATATTAAATAATATTAAATTATTTCCCCCTCTTCACAGATACAAAGAAGAACTCTATACTGTAATTAATGAAGAAATTGAGATATTTAGAATGGTATAATTATTCATGTAAAATTTTCATATCTTTATTTTCTTTTTAAAGTAATCATTGCATGTGTTGGCATTACACCAAAGATAATTAGAAAACTTTATCTAATTAAAATATCAATGTAACAGGCTTACATTGTAAAAATGTTGTCTCTGGATCAATTAATAAAATTAATTGTTTTCTTAAAATAAGTTTCAAAATGCTTCTCTTCAAGTTTTATATTGTTTAATTATTTTAATCAAAGTCTGTTATTTTGCTAATGATATATTATTTTTCTGGAAAAGCAGTGTGATGAAGGTGTTTATTAATACAAGTAATTTTTTCTTTTAACACTTGCCATTTTGTCTTATGATTTGAAAAATCTTGATCTATTTAAGATTTGACCCAAGGATCTAAGGTGGCATTTTATTTGCTTGCTCTAAAATAATCTGTAGTTCTTATAGAAAATGTTCACTTGGCATAATTATAGAATTTGGTTTTTGCTATTGTTTGAATAGCTTAGAGAGGCTAAAATATTTTCAAATGTTAAAAATTATAAAAATTTGAATTAACATATATAGATCCTAATGTTAGCTTGTTTATAGTTACTGAAGTTGAAAAAATACTTCTGGACAGTTCATTGTTCCTCATAAAAATTTAGAATATGAGAGGGAATATTCTGAATAGAACTTTATTTCTTCTTTTCATGAGGACCTGAAGTATGAACAAGATGCTGCCCAGCTTAATAGAGGTGCTTTCACATATTCCTTCTCCAGATTGCTATATGAAGCTGTACATAATATAAACACATATTCTTGTCTCTAGTTAGCCACATTATAGTTAATGACCATATGGTCATTATGGTATAAGATCTACTGTCTGTTGTATTTATATTCCTCAAGCATATTGTTCCTTCAACTTCACAGTGTGTTAAACTATTTCAAAGGGAAAAAAAATCCTTTCCCTCTTGTTTCTGGTTGTCCTATCAAGTGTAACCTTGGACCCTTATAGAGCAATTAGACCAGCCTCCATCCCCTCCTTTGTAATGAGGTTTCTTGCATTTCTGAGTCTATAACCCTTTAGTCTTCCCTAATGGGACATCATTATTCTGAAAGAAACAATGTAAATGTAAATGAATATTCTCATTAACGAGTCACAGAGAAACCTTTAGCGGTAGCACTGTGGTAATTCTGCTTGTTATTTCTCTGGTATTCCATGCAGGATTTTTTTATAATTCATTATTAGTATTCAAAATTACTTGTTCTTTAATTTTGCATGTCTTTCATAATCCAGTGTTCCAACTAGTTCAACCATGTCCTTGTTTTATTCTCGAGGAACCACCTGTGAAACGTTCAAGGTCTCTGTCCCCAAAGACGTGTTTTAAAGACTCCAAGGACCTCTTGAGGCTTAAAGCTGCTGAAAAGAAGATTGAAAACTTAGAGAAGACACTGCAGCTAAAGGTGAATGTTAAAAAAAACTCTTTATGTTAACCTTGCAGAGATAAAGATATAACAAAGCAAATATACTTTGTAAAATATTGCATTTATATCTTATGTATCTGAAGCACTAGGAAAAAAATGTAGCCATTTTTAAAGAGCTCTAAGAACAGTACAAAAATGAAAATACTAGATGCTATTAAAATGAATGCAAATTGTCCACTTTTTCATGATGTGAGAAGATTTCAGTGACAAATATTTATTTCTAATTTCCTGGATAGTTTTTATATGGAGTGAAAGAAAATAAATAATAAACATATATATATATATATATATATGTGTGTGTGTGTGTGTGTGTGTGTGTGTGTGTGTGTGTGTGTGTGTGTGTATATGTATATATATATATGTGTGTGTATATATGTATATATATATATATATATATATATATACGTGTGTATATGTATATATATGCTTATATATACATATACACACAAATACATTTGTACAAATGTGAATATATATATATGTATATATACATACACATGTAAATATATATGTGTGTATTTATTTCTATATATACCTCTTCTCCCTTTATTGGTACAGTTTTAAAATCATCTCAAATTTGAAATTAATTTAATTTAATAGAAAAATTCAGTGCCTCTCAGTCCATTTGGTGACCAGTCTCCTGTAATTAAACTGATACTCAAATCATACAATCCCCTTGGCCATACTAAAATCTTTTCTGGCTTGGTAGAAACTGCTAGAATTTGTACTCCACTGGCAAGGAATTTGAGGAGCTGAGTCAATACTACCTTGCAATAAGGTATATTTGAATAATTAGACCTATGACTTATGAATAGATTTTTAAAAATTACATGAAAATATGTAAAAATGAAAATTTGTTAACCAGATTTACAGAGCATTAGGAAAATAGATTTAGAAGTCAAAAGGATCTTTGATTGAATATGATGCAACTTTGTTTAAGGAGGTGTGAACCAGACCAGGGCAGAAATGAAGTTAGCACCACAGTGGGATTATGCCTGTTAGTGGCCACTGCACTTTAGCCTGGGAAAAATAAATATATCCAGTTGTTTTTTTTTTTTTAAGGAAAGAAAGAAAAAAGATAAAAAAGAATTAGGTATAATCAATCCTTTGATACATTCCCTAAGATATACTTGCTGAATATGAGAAAATAATTACTCATAATTCTTGAACTTATTTCTTATCCCTCTATTTAGGACATTTTGGGGAAAAGAGTAGTGATTTAGTTCAGTGGAACTGAGTCCCAGCTTCCTTTCTTTCTCCATTTATCTATTGAACATTTGAATGTTAAAAAATTTCTATGAAATTATGGAGAAGGTGTTTGGTACTATAGAAGATATGAATTCATCCTATTCAGCACTTAATATTTTGCTAAGTATTAAAGTATTTGGACTTCATTGATATAACTTCAGAAACTAAAAATGCCTACATATTACATCAACAATTAAATGTTATATTGTTATGAAACAGCCTGTTTGTGATACTACTTAAGTAGTCATTTGTATTAATTCAGAATATAAATAAATGTTCTACAAAATTATTACTATTTAGTAGTTATTGCTATTATATTTTAAGTAGAGAGCACTACTTAGTTTGTGAACAATGCATGATGCTTATAGATTTTCTGCCAAGCAAAATTTGCAAAGTGTTTCCTCTCCCTTCCTGAGAAGTCAGGGAGTTTCCCTTATTATTTTAGTTTACTTGTGTAACTTCTTGAAATTTTGAGGAATTTTATAAAGAAGTTATTTTCCTTCCTAAATAAAGTTTAGGTCCTATATTATAACTTTAAGAAAATCATTCCCAGAAATCCTCAGTATAACTTCATATGACCCTGCTATGGTATGGATATGCTTTTTTCATCATCATCATCATCATCATCATCATCATCATCATCATCATCATCATTCTGATTTCTTTTTTCTCCCCATCATTACATTTTGAGTTTTATTAAATTTTTTTTAACATTATAAACATTTACAGATTACTCTCACTTCTGAGAGGACTCTTGTAACAAAGCAAAACAGTTAAGTAAAAATAATATAATAATATGTAATGGCTTCTTGAATGTTCATATAACATTTTATATTTCCTTTATTTTAAAAAAAATTAAGAAAAATCTAGTTTCTTCTTACTATTTATGTACCTATTAAAGGAAAAAGAACAGAAAAATAAACTTTTTTGTAATAAATACACAGTCAAATAATACATATTCTCTCAATGGTTATATACAAATAATAAATAGATGGATAGAAAAAGAGTTATTTGTATGTATATCATTCCATATCCCTAAATCAAATGTTTCTCTATATTACTCATCTGGAACCATTAATAGCCTTTTAATAATTGTCCTCTTGATTCTATTCATTCTTCATTGTTTACAAAATTCTCAAAATTATTTACTTTTATATTATGATATGTTGTTCTTATGTTTAAAAAGTCTTCATTTATTTCTGTGGAAATGATAGAACTTGACAATGGATTATTGTAAGGTCCCTTTAAATGGGCGGACACAGTGCATTGGGAGATTTAGGCCCAGAAGTAATTTCTGTGGATATTAGGACTGCCTTGTAGGTGGGATCTTGGCCATGATGAGATAGCTTCGTAATGGGTGACTCTCTCACTGATTGGCTGATTGGTATGTGATCTCACAGGCCCTTTATAAGCCCACTGCAGGCAGCAGTCGCTCTCTTTAACCTGGCGCTCTTCACCCTGGCTCCCTAGCCTGGGTGGCCAAGCCAAGATGGGTAGCCAAAAGAGGTAAGGAGTTTGGTAGTGAACACGTGGGTCTTCTGACCAGATGTTCACTCAGGCACCAACAAGTCAGGGCATCAGTCAGGGTATTATGTGAGTAGGTATAATAAAGGCTTTTAAGATTACATGTGGCTGTTCTTGAGTGTGCTACCAGTTATTAAGCTATAGATTCAAGAGATCGTGGCCAGAGACCTTTGAAGGCCTCAGAGGAGGCGAGCCGGGTAGAGTTCACACTGCAAAGGACAGTGGTCAAAGGTACTCTGTTGGGCCTAGAGCAGACTAGTAATTGTAACTGCCAGGAGAGCACGTTACAGATTATATTTGTAAGTTTAATTCAAATGAGAAATTGAAGATGACACAAAAAATTATGAGAAATTAAGTGATTGGGAGGGATGATGGTACTTCTGAGAGTAACAGGAAAGTTTGGAAAAGGGGAGTTTTGAGGGACAAAATGATGAGTTCTGATTTGGACCTGCTCAGTTTCAGATAGATACAGGGCATCCAAATCAAAATGTTTAATAAGCAGTTGATAATGTGAGTCTGGAAATCAGGAGGGAATAAGTTAAGGCTGGATAAATAGAGTGGAGTCATCTGCATAAAGGTGATAATTGAATCCATGAAAGCTGATTAAGAACAGCAAGTGAGATAATAGAAAGAGAGAGAAGAAAAAAGAAATCAGGATAGAGTCTTGGTGAACACATATGTGAATGTGACCTAATGGAAGATAAAAGAGACAGAGGAAAAAGAGACTGATAATTATCAGACATTTAGGAGGAAAACCAGGAGAGAAAGATGTCAATGAAAGTTAAAATAAAAGAATATTTTTTAAAAAAGAATGAATGAATGACAGTGTCAAAGGTTACAAAGAAATCAAGAGTTATTAGAATTGAGAAAAGACCATTTGACTTAGTAATTTTAGAGAGTAATTCCAGTTACATGATGAGGCTTGAAAATAGAATGCTAGCTATTCTATGTCTCTCCCCATTTTTATGGCTAATTCTTTAAAAAGCTGCCTACAATTGATGACCTTTTTAAAGGGTCCAGAGACATGGTAATGTTTGTAGGAACCAGGAAAGCAATAACAGAAACTGAAGATTAATGAGTTTTGATTTGATGTGGCAGTCTACTTGAAGACAGAATGGAATGGGATCAAAGTGAGTTTCAAGGGTTTGCCTTGGCAAGGAGAAAGATCACTTATTCAAATGAGACAATAGTGAAGGATAAAATAGTGGGGAAAGACATCTAAATGAGAGAGAGCAGTGGCACCTGACATTTAATTGAAAAAACTGAGGCCCATTGCCAAGAGAGGCTTCTTTTCCCTTTCTCCTCATGTCATATCATTTAGCTATGCCACTATTAGTTTAAAAATTGAGAAGAAGGGCCATGGAAAGTTTAAAGATGGAGGAAAAAAGCTGGAATAGCTACTGTAGTGAGTTAGCAGTGTGTTTAGGATTATATAAAAGCATTGTCTTGCTGCAGTGAGGACATAGGTGAGATTATATAACATAAATATGTAATAGACTCAATCAGCATAGTTCAATTACTATAGAATGAAGACAGCAGATCTTGGAAGTAATTCAAGGTTTGGAACTGACATGGCAAATAGGATATAGAGAGAAGGGTTTCATCTTTAATGGATAATGTAGAGTTCAGTTGATTCACCAAAGAGTTGATATAAGGAAAGGGTGAGGATGAAGAACAGAATTAAGAATCATAAAGCAGAACAGAAAAGAGAATGATAAAAGATGTTCTAATAGCAGTTTGGAAGATTGTGAAAATGGAACACATGTGGCTGATGGCAGGATTGAAGGTCTGACCATCTCCATGTGTAGTTGAGGTGAAATAGAGGAATACATTATGAAAACTGAATAGATTGAAGATCTGGAAAGTGAAGCTCCATATCATGAAGACAGAAGTTAAGGTAAAGAGTAAAACTGAGCCAGCCATGTAATGTAAGGAATAGGTAATATGATAGATCTCTAGTAGATAACAGCCAAAAAATCTTAATTGGGTGATGTTTGGGTGCAGTGAGGGGCTGCTATTGTGCATGAACATGCTGCTAATTCCAATCTTGCCTCAGGCCCTTTTCAGCTGGGTGACCCTGGACAAGTCACTTAGCTCCTTGGGCCTCAATTTCCTCATTTACAATGAGTAGAGAGATGGGACTGCAAATACCTCCAGTGTCTTTGCTAAGAAAACCCCAAATGGGAACACACATTTCACACCACTTGGAAATGACTGAACAACAGCAATGAATTTTAGAAGAGAAGTTATTGATTGAGAGTAGCCGAAGCAAATTCAAGAAGTATTTGTGGGGAGCAACTCCATAGTGACTTCTGAGTTGCAAATAAAACCAGACCAGTACTGGGTCACATTATTAGAAATGTATTATGGGGAAGGATCCAGTTCTTAATGAGTGCCAAAGAACATCAAGTGAGAAAAGAAGAGGCTTTAGATGAAAGCAGTTTTGTTAGCTCTGTATATCTCAGAATTCCAGAATGTACAAGGAAGGGATGAGTAAATCTGGAGTGGGACTTTGGTGGTGGGTGGGAAAGCAGATTAAAGAAGATGTCAGTTGCAGGTAGAGAGTGGAGTTTGTATCTCACTGATATATTTTTGTTTATAATATGAAATTACAAAGTCACTAAAAGTTTCTGGACATGGAAATGATGCAACAAGATCTCTTTATTTTGAATTCCTCAGTGATGTAACCTATTCATAGCAACTTCATTGTAACCCATAGTAACCACTTTTACATACTGAGAAAAGCTAATTAAATAACTTCTTTAAATAAAGTACTTCTTGATATTGTGGAGCCAAAGGGCTTTAGATTTATGTGGAAGTTAAAATGTGTACATCTGAAACAAGGTTGCCCACTATCACCATTACTTTTCAATATAGTACTAGAAACTCTAGCCTTGGCAATAAGAACCGAGAAAGAGATTCAAGGAATTAGAGTAGGAAATGAGGAAATCAAATTATCACTTTTTGCAGATGACATGATGGGATACTTAGAGAACCCCAAAGACTCTGCTAAAAAGCTATTAGAAATAATTCAGAATTTTAGCAAAGTCGCAGGATACAAAATAAATCCACATAAATCCTCAGCATTTTTATACATTAACAACATAATCCAACAGCAAGAGATACAAAGGGAAATTCCATTCAAAATAACGGTCGATAGTATAAAATATTTGGGAATATATCTACCAAAGGAGAGTCAGGAATTATATGAGCAAAATTACAAAACACTTGCCACAAAAATAAAGTCAGATTTAAATAATTGGAAAGACATTCAGTGCTCTTGGATAGGCCGAGCGAATATAATTAAGATGACAGTACTCCCCAAACTAATCTATTTATTTAGTGCTATACCAATCAGACTTCCAAGAAACTATTTAAATAACCTAGAAAAAATAACAACAGAATTCATATGGAACAACAAAAGGTCGAGAATTTCAAGGGAAGTAATGAAAAAAAAATTAAGTGAAGGTGGTCTAGCTGTACCTGATCTAGAACTATATTATAAAGCAATAGTCACCAAAACCATTTGGTATTGGCTAAGAAATAGACTAGTTGATCAGTGGCATAGGTTAGGTTCACAGGGCAAGATAGTGAATAAAAATAGCAATCTAGTGTTTGACAAACCCAAAGATCCCAAATTGTGGGATAAGAATTCATTATTTGACAAAAACTGCTGGGAAAACTGGAAATTAGTTTGGCAGAAACTAGGCATGGACCCACATTTAACACCACATACTAAGATAAGATCAAAATGGGTCCAAGATTTAGGCATAAAGAACGAAATCATAAATAAATTGGAGGAACACGGGATGGTTTACCTCTCAGACTTCTGGAGGAGGAAGGAGTTTGTGTCCAAGGGAGAACTAGAGAGCATTATTGATCACAAAATAGAACATTTTGATTACACCAAATTAAAAAGTTTCTGCACAAACAAAACTAATGCAAACAAGATTAGAAGGGAAGTAACAAATTGGGAAAACATTTTTACAGTTACAGGTTCAGATAAAGGCCTCATCTCCAAAATATACAGAGAATTGACTTTAATTTATAAGAAATCAAGCCATTTTCCAGTTGATAAATGGTCAAAGGATATGAACAAGCAATTTTCAGATGATGAAATTAAAACTATTTCTACTCATATGAAAGAGTGTTCCAAATCACTATTGATCAGAGAAATGCAAATTAAGACAACTCTGAGATATCATTACACACCTGTCAGATTGGCTAAGATGACAGGAACAAATAACGATGAATGTTGGAGGGGCTGTGGGAAAACTGGGACACAGATGCATTGTTGGTGGAGTTGTGAAAGAATCCAACCATTCTGGAGAGCAATCTGGAATTATGCCCAAAAAGTTATCAAAATGTGCATACCCTTTGACCCAGCCATACTACTACTGGGCTTATATCCCAAGGAAATACTAAAGAAGGGAAAGGGACCTGTATGTGCCAAAATGTTTGTGGCAGCCCTTTTTGTAGTGGCTAGAAATTGGAGAATGGTTGGGTAAATTATGGCATATGAACGTTATGGAATATTATTGTTCTGTAAGAAATGACCAACAGGAGAAATACAGAGAGGCTTGGAGAGGCTTACATCAACTGATGCTAAGTGAAATGAGCAGAACCAGAAGATCATTATACACTTCAACAATGATACTGTATGAGGATGTATGCTGATGGAAGTGGATATCTTCAACATAGAGAAGAGCTAATCCAATTCCAATTGATTATTGATGGACAGAATCAGCTACATCCAGAAAAGGAACACTGGGAAATGAGTGTAAACTGTTATTTTTACCTTCTGAATCCAATTCTTCCTGTGCAACAAGAAATTCGGTTCTACACACATATATTGTATCTAGAATATACTGTAATATATTTAACATGTATAAGACTGCCTGCCATCTGGGGGAGGGGGTTGGGGGAGGAAGGGAAAAAATCTGAATAGAAGTAAGTGCAAGGGATAATGTTGTAAAAAATTACCCATGCATATGTACTGTCAAAAAAAAAGTTATAATTATAAAATAAAATAAAAATTAAATAAAAAAATAAGAATAAGAGAAATAAAAAAAATGTGTACATCTTAGCCAAGTATGTTAGAAAAATTATTAAATATATACATATATTCTGGAAGAGAGGTTCTAACATTCAGCAAAATTAATCAACTCATTGAAAAAATCTGTACTATCTTATAATGTTCCACACTTATAATTCTTGAACTTTGTAAATAAAAGTGAGAGATTCTCACATCTCTTCTTTGAGTCCTAACTTAGTCATTATAATTTCATGCCATTCACTTATGACCATTTTGCTATTATTCTTTCCATTTGTGTTACCTTAGTCACTGTGTATATTATTTTTCTGGTTCTATTTAGCAGTACATCAGTTCATGTAAATCTTTACCATGTGTCTGTTAATTACTTGTCTTATTGCTTTCCAGAATAGTTGACCAGATCTACCAACAATGTGTCAGTATTCCTGTGTTTTAATAACCCTTTTTAGTGTTGACTATTCTACCTCTTTTGTCATTTTTACCTGGTTTCTGGATATAACTTGAAACCTGAGTTGTTTAACATTTATCTCAATATGAATCAATTTATGAAAAATTCTTATTAAATACCTATCACAATTGAAGGACCGTTTTAATCAAATGATTCTAATACAAAAACAAAGACCTCAAGGGACTACCATTATAAAGCGGGAAACAACACGCTGAAGGGAGTGATGGTCAGGGATAGGTATTTAGTCCAAAAAGTTGCAAAAGGGAGTGTTGCTGGAGCCAAGATGGTAGAGAATAGACAGGTAATATTACCTGAGATTTCCCCAGTTTCCTTCAGAATCAACACTAGTTCAAGTCTCTGAACAGATTTCATAAATCTGGAGTATCAGAACCCACAAACATTTGGAGTGTAATAATTTTCCAGGTTAAGATATTTTGGAAAGACTTTAGGAAAGATTTGTTTTATTGGGCAGGGGGGATATGACCTAGTGTAGACACAGAATGGAGAGACGTGGCACAGAGAGGTCTGGTGCCAAGGAATCTGGCAGGAGGTTCTATACTGAAGTACAGCACGATTGGCTACTCTTTCTTGGGTCATTGTATCAGCAGACCAGCTGTGAGACTTCTAGTGCAACTAACTACAAAAAATAAATTTTGAGCTCCCTAACCCCAGATTAATGGTTAGGACATGGGCAGGTCCATCCAACTCAGTGGGAAAGCCTATAACCACCACCAGACCCAGTTCCAGCCCTATCCTGGTGCAGTCAGTGGAGGTCCCTGTCCTATAAAAGAATTTGGGACAATTTTCTTTGTGTCCTAGGAGCTGAGCTCAACTTCTAAAAATGAGCAAAGAAGCAAACAGAGCTCTGAGTATACAAAGCTACTATGGAGACAGGGAAGATCAGAACACACACCTACAAGAGGACAGCAAAGGTAAAATGCCTTCAGGTGAATCCTCAAAAGGGAGATATGAACTGCTCCCCAGCTCAAAAGCTCTCTTGGAAGAGTTCAAAAGAAATTTTAAGAAAGAAAGAAGAAAAATGGAAAAAAATGAGTTTTATACAGGAGAATTATGAAAAGTTGGCAAAAAGAGCCAGTACCTTGGAAAAGAAAACACAGGAATTCACTGAAGAAAACAATTCCTTAAAAAATAAATTTGACGAAATGGAAAAAGAGTACAAATTACATGGCTGATGGATAGGCCTGTAGAGAGATAGTTGGACAAATACATCCAAGAATTATAAGAGTTACTATGATCATGGTTAATTGTTGAGGCAAAAGATTCTCTTTTGTCCTAATCTCATTAATTTTGTCTGAACAAAAGTCTTTTAGTTGTATGTAGTTAAAGATTTCATTTTTACTCCTATTCCTTAATGGAATAGTACACTGAGCTTGGAGTGAGAAAGACTCATTTTCATGAATTCAAATCTGTGGAACCCTGGGAAAGTTACTCAATTATGTTTGCCTCAGTTTCCTCATCTGCAAAATGATCTGGAGAAGGAAATGACAAACTCTCTAGTATCTTTGCTAAGAAAACATCAAATGAAATGAAGAAGAGTCAGACAGAATTGAAATAACTGACCAAAAACAGTCTCTTGATTGGTTAAGAACTAATTCATCCCTTAGACATAACTGTGAGAGGTATTGATGTCAGTTAATAAGAATTTTAAGCACCTGCCATATTCTAGGTACTGTGCTAAGCATTAGTAATACAAAGAAAGCCAAAAGACAGTCCTCACTTTGAAAACATACATTTATATATATGCTTACATCTGTATATATATGCATATAACTATAATGTAATTAACATGATATATAGAGATAATATAACATAATTAATAGAGAGAAACACTATCAGCAATAAGAGGAACCAGGAAAGATTTATCCTAAAAGGTGAAGTTTTTAGCTGAGCCTTAGAAATCAGAATGTGGATTTGAGGGAAGAAATTCTAGGTCTAGGGAAGATCCAGTGAAAATTCCTTAGGTTAAGAGGTGACAAGTTTTTTGTGATGAATAGCAAGGAGGACAGTGTCACTGAATTTCAGTGAGTGAAGAGGAGTAAGGCAAAAAAAAAAATAGCAAAGTTAAATTGGGGGCCAGTTTGTGAAAGGCTTTGAATGCAATACAGAAATTTTATTTGAGCCTAGAGATCATAGGGAGCCATAGTTTACTGAATAGTGGGGTCACATATTGTATACTTTAGGAAGACTAATTACACATGTAAGTGGTGGTTGGACTGCCATGAGAAAGTACATGAAACAGAGAAACCAAAAAGCTTAAAGAGGTTAGTCTCAACTCAACACTTGGCAGTGTTCACAGCAATTTCTGTCAGGAAAAGAGTTTTTTCCTATGTAGTCCATGTTTGGGGGGTTTATTGGATTTTGGATTATTAAGTTCAGCTATTTCTTTCTTGTCCAGTCTATTCCATTGAACTAATCTTCCTTTTTTAAAAGTACAATTAATAGGAAGATTTTGATGACTATTGTTCTATATTACACAAAATGTCCTCTAAATTTCAGTTTTAAATTTAAAGCTTAAAACAATTTAGTTTAATAATAATACTAAAATAGTTTTTAAAAATTTAGTTTAAATTAAAATAATTTTAAAAAGTAATTTAATAGAGGGAGGGGGGGATAATTTGGAAAAATGAATACAAGGGATAATATTATAAAAATATATATATATAATAAAAAAAAAGAATGGACAAAAAAAGTAATTTAATAAAATAAGACATTTTATGGCATGTTATATGTGATGAGGTCTGGAAGTGCAATTTTTTTATTCCTGCTTTATGTTATTGTTTTCATTTTTTCATTTTTTTATTATTATTTAAAATGGGAGAGGCAGCCTATCCTATTGGATAGAAAAACTAGCCTTGAAACCAGAAAAACTTGGGTTCAAGTTCTTCTGACACCTAGTGGCAATATGATCCCGGGCAATTCAATTAACCATTATACTCTCTGTATAAAAGAGTATATGTTGCATAGAAAATGCTTCTTTGCATTGGTAGAGTGAATTTCCCCCTCTAGAGTTCCTAAACTAATGAAATCATTTGTCTAGTTCTATTAGTATACTGATTTTAAGCTACTCTACAAATTTAACAGAAGGATAGCAGTTTCATTTTGAAGATTGGAAAATGAGGCTCATTAAAATATAGTGGACTTAAAACTATTTTTGTTAAGAACCCATTACTCTTTCTATTTGAACAGAGGTTGGCACACTATGGCACAATGGCCAAATCTTTCTCTCTCCCTGTTTTTGTGCAAATCATGAGCAAAGTATGATTTTATATTTTATAATACACTAAAATTTTATAGAAAAATAAAGAACCATTCTTAGCTCATGAGTTGTAAAGAAAAAGGCTTTAATCTTTATTTGTTATATAGTCTGCTTTTTCTTTTACTTGACAGTTCTTTGTTGAAACCACATACCACCTAAATCATCATGTACTATATGAAGTCTTCAGATTCTAATGTATGTCTTCTTTTCTAATAAGTATAATATTTAGTCAAATAGCATTGTAGTACTCTTTTCATGTAACAACTATCATATTCAGTAGTACCTGACCCAATATACTATATAGACTTCACTTTCAATAACTATTCAAAATAATTGAATGTGATCTTCTTCCAAAAGCATTCCAAAAATAGTTTTGTAGATTTTTGTATGCTGATGAAATAAGAGCTTCACAGATTTATTTGAGTGTTGACATGAAGGAGGGAAAAATAGGATTTTTGACACTGTTATTAAGAAAAAGAAAAACATTATTGATCATGTCCAACTAAGCAATTACATATTAGTACCACCACTACAAGATGATTATTGTATTCTTAAAGAATTGCCTTGACTTGAACATTTGAAAAAAGTTGGTCTTCCTTTGAAAAATCCTTATCTAGTTATTAGATCATATTGGGAGAGAATGCTTGAGAATCATGGTCAAATTTTGTGTAGTATTTGGATGCAGCGGGGTAGCAGAATGAATAGAATCCTAGTCCAAAGTCAGGAGATCTCAGTTCAAATTGAGTGTCAACTACTTCCAAAATTGTGTGCTGTTGGACATATCAGAGATGTATACACAATGCTTAGTACAATGCCTGGCACATAATAGGTACTTAAATACTTATTCCCTTATTACTATTGTTTTGAAAATGCAAAGATGTTGTTAAATTGTGTTGTGTTAAAATATTTAGAAATAGCTATTAATCAATTTTTATATTTAAACTGAGGCATTTCATTTTTGAACTGTGTGTTTCACTAATACTTTAAGAATATTGAGGCTGATCATTCTTGTCCTGGAAAGGTATGAGTATGCATTCTTAATAGCTACTTTGGAAGGAACATTATTCATTGGTTGTTCCAATTGCCTATTAAGTAAGATGGATGTCCTGAAGACATATTTAAAAAGTTTGTTTTCCAATTAAAAGCAAAAATTTTTAACATTTATTTTTAAAATTTTGAGTTTCAAATTCTCCTTTTCTCCCTTCTCCCTCATTATCTAGCAAGCAAGCAATTTGATGTAAGTTAATATATATGCAATTATGTAAAACATTTCCATATTAGTCTTGTGGAAACAGACAAAAAACCTCAAGAAAATAAAAATAAAAATATGTTTCAGTCAATTATCAGCTTTTATCAGCTTTTATCAGCTTTTTTCTCTGGAGGAGGATAGCATTTTTCATCATGTCTTTTTTTTTGGCTATTATATGATGCTTTATTTTTTGCCACACTAACAGAACAACAACAAATACCTAACTTTGTAAAAATGTAGAGGGAGTTGTTATCTGATATTATAGCAAAATTCAAACAAATGAAATCACATCATGAGTTTTTTGGAATTATCTTAAGACAGTTTTATTGCTGAGAATAGCTAAGCCATTCATGGTTGATCATTCTATAAGATATCTGTTACCATGTACAATATCCTTGTTCTGCTTACCTCAGATTGCATCAGTTCATTTAAGTTCAGTTTTTTTATTTTTGGATAGCATCCTAGTGATCATTTCTCAGTACACCATAGTATTCCATGACAGTCATATCATTTAGTCATTCTTCAATTGATGAGCATCTCTTCAATTGCCAATTCTTTGTTGACTGAATTCTCTATATATTTGGGAAATGATGCCTTTATCAGCGATACTTGATAAAATTTTTCTCTTCAGTTTTCTTTCAGTTTTTCTTCTAATTATGGATTCATTGATTTTGTTTGTGTAAAATCTTTTTTTATTTTATATGATCAGAATTATCCATTTTATATGTCATGATACTCTGACTCTTATTTTATCAAAATTCTTCCCTTACTCAGAGATCCCCCAGGCAAACTATATTATCGTATGGTACCTTAGGATATTGTCTTTCATATAACTATTTTGACCTTAGCTTGGGTTTGACCTTATCCTTTTTTAATTATACCTTTTTTTTTTCAGGCATCAAAAACTTTCATTTTGTCTTTTCTACTTTCCCTAGTTGAGAAAGAAAGAAAAACAAGGTTCCTATTACAAAAATATATGGTCAAGCAAAACTGTTTTTCTGTGACTAGATCCCAAAAATATAACTCATTAGTCTTATACCTCTTTGTTTGGAGGTAAGTAGCATATTTTATTGTTGGTACTGTGGGAATTTTGGCTGGCCATTATGCTGATCAGAGTCTTTAAAACTTTCAAAATTGTATGATATTGCAACATTATTTTCTTTCTATACATTATTCTCTTAGTTCTTCTCCCTTTACTCAATATTAAATCTTCATTCATACAAGACTTTCCAGGTTTCTCTGAAATCATTTTTTTCATTTCTTATATCACAGTGGTATTCTTATCACATTTTTATACTATAACTTGTTCAGCCTAGTTCATGGACAAACTCTGGTTTTAATTATTTTTTTTTAACTCCCAAAAGGCTTTTTATTATGCTATTCTTAATTTCTGTAGTAATGTTAATTTTCTAGTCATATCCAGTATTTTCTTGTGGAATATCTAGAATCATATATTTCATTAAAGATAATTTTTTTTTTACTGTTGTAGGATTATCCTCAAATTTACCAGGTAAGTTATTTTTGACTATAAGTCTGTATTTTTTGTTTTCTGCTTTTTTTTTTTTTAAAGGTTTCTGCTTCTTTGCATGATAATTACTGCATTATCTTGACTCTGGCTCTTTGGTATTTGAATTTTGCCTTTCTGTTTTTTTTTTTTTTTCTTTTTTCTTTTTTTCCATTTCATTTTCTTTGATTTGAAAATTTAGGATTTTGACTGTAATATTTCTAAGAGTTTTCAATTTGTGGTTTCTTTAGGAGGTAAATGTTATTTTCTTTTTATTTCCAATATATTCTCTGTTCTAAAAATCTGAGAACATTTATGAGTTCTTGAATTATTATGTCTTTTTTTCAATCACTACTTTCAAATAATAGTCCAGTTATGATTAAAGTGTTCTCATCTTATTTTATATTTTCTTCCATTTTATCAGTTGATTGACATTTTTAATATCACTTGCTGGGTCATGGACTCATTAGTGTTTATTTGGTCCATTTTGATTTTTAGGGTTTTTATTGCTTAGCTTTATACGTCTTTTTCTAAGCTATTAATAAACCCTTCAAATTCTTTCTTGCATAGCTCTCATTTTCTTTTTATTTTTTCCCTCTAGTACTCTTATTTCATGTACAAAAACATTTTAAAATCTTTTAAATCTAGTTTCATTGTTTCCAGGAATTCTATTTAAAATTGTGTTTATGGTGTGTTTTTCTTAAAGGCTTTACGTTAGATGTTTCGAAGTCATTCTTTTCTAGATTTATGTTATGAGTATCCCTATCACAGTTTTAAGTGTAATATTTACTCATTTCCCTATTGTTATTCCTAACTGTACTTTGATTTTTCCTCTTCAAAATTGTTTTTAGTGGGTTTTTATTTTCTCAACAACATGTAGAGATAGTTTTCAACATTCACCTTTGCAAAAATCTTTTGTTCCAGATTTTTCTCCTTTTTTCCCCCTTCTTCTTCCCCAAGCCAACAAGAAATTTGATATAAGTTAAATGTGTATGATTCTTCTAAATATATTTCCATATTTGTTATGCTGAGCAAAAATTAGATCAAAAGGAGAAAAACACAAGAAAGGAAAAAATAAAGCAAGAAAACAACAAAAAGGTGAAAATACTATGTTGTGATCCACATTTAATCCCCATAGGCCTCTGTCTGGATGCAGATGGCTCTCTCCATCACAGGTCTATTGGAATCTGAATCACTTCATTGTTGAAAAGAGCCACATCCATCAGAATTATTCACTTTATAATTTTTTTGTTGCTGTGTACAATGTTCTTTTGCTTCCACTCACTTCACTTAGCATCAGTTCATGTAAGTCTCTCCAGGCTTTTCTAAAATCATCTTGCAGGTCATTTCTTGCAGAACAATAATATGCCATAACATTTACAAACTGTAACTTATTCAGCTTTTCCCCAACTGATGGGCATCCACTTGGTTTCTAGTAACTTGCCACTATAAAAGGGCTGCCAGAATATTTGTACACACATGTGGGTCCTCTTCTCTTTTGGGATACAAGCCCAGTAGAGTCACTGGTAGTTCAAAGGGTCTGCCCAGTTTTGTAGTCCTTTGGCTCTCCAGAATTGCTCTCCAGAATGGTTGGATCAGTTCACAACTCCACCAACAATGCATTAGTATTCTAGTTTTCCCATATACTCTCCAACATTTGTCATTAACTTTTCTGGTCTTCTAAGCCAATCTGAGAGGTATAAAGTGGTACCTACAAGTTTTCTTAATTAGCATTTCTCTGATAAGTAGTGATGTAGAACATTTTTCATATGAATACAAATGGCTTTAATTTCTTTATCTGAAAATTACCCGACTGCATTTTGTCTGAGGACCAGGTTCTGTGCACTTCTGAAAGGAGTGTTTGAATTAGTCTTACTACTGTTTTTTTGGAGGTATTAAGAGTTGCATTATTCCATTATCTCAGGATCATGTTGTAGATCTGGAAGCTTTTAGTACTTATAAAGTGATCTTACCCTGGACAAGTTTGATTGCTTCTGAATAGTCAGAGCTCTGCAAATTCCTGTCCTAGTTTTGAGTTTGAGCAAGAGTCCTGTAGGTTTCCTCTTTTGGAATTTTAATAGATTGCTGCTTTACTCAGCCACAATCAATCTACTGAAAAACCCTACTTATTCAAAGTGACAGAGTTGTAGTGTGCTTTTTTGGTCTGAGATTTCTACCCGGATTCTTCTCCTGTAGTCTTTAGTCATCTTTAACCCAAAAATGGGTAGTGACTTACAAAGTTGTCACATGTTCCCACACTCTGCATGAGTTCCCAATGTCCTGGAATTGATCGGCTAACTCTTCTTCCTCATGAATACAGCCTCTGTTCTTTTTTAGTTGCTGATGTGATTTTCACAATTTTCTCCTGATCAGATCCCATTCCTAGTGTCCACAGACCTACCTTCTCTTTATTTTGGCCAGGACAAGAAATATGACTCTGTGACTTTTTCTTGAATTTCCTGATCAGGATTCAGTCTAGAATATGTTTTTAGTTCTATTTGGGATAGTGTTGGAGAGTGGAACCTTGCTGTTCCTTCTATTATTTTGCCATTTTATTTGTCTTTTCCGAGACATTTACTCTCAATATGTCTAAAACCGAACTCATTATCTCACTCTCTACATCCTCTTCTTCTAAACTTAGCTGTTTATGTCAAAAGCACCATCATCTTTTCTATTTTCTCTGGTTCATAATCTTGGCATTATCTTAGACAGCTAATGAGTTTGGCACATATTCTCTTTTTACTTCTATTTCAAGCTCTATTTCAAGCATTCTCTCTTTCAGAGGCATCTCAGAGCATTTCTACATTAAGCCTTTCCTAATCTCCTTAAGTATTAGTTCTTTTTTCTTAAACTACTTTATATTTAATTATTTTGTGTATATATATATATTTTTTAACTTTACAATTATATATATCTACTTTAAACCTCTCATAATAGTATAAACTCATCATGAGTAGTTTGTTTCATTCTATGTACTTGTGTCTCTTGTACCCAGCAAGATACCTGTGTCTGGTATCTAGTAAGCACTTAATAAGTACTTTCTAATTAATGGATTTCTTCTGTAGAAGAAAATTATCCTTGTTGAATTTTTTAGTTTACAATAGTCTATCTTTAATCTGTAGACTGAAGAATTGGGGTTATTTGTTTACAATAAGAAAAATTATTGGATCTGCCTTCTTTGTACTAACAAATTCTTAAGAAAAATAGAAAAATATTCTGTAACATAACTAATTATGTCATGATTCTTATTGAAAGACTTTGACAGTTTTCTAGCAATTTCTTATAACTATTTAAAAACATGATAGATGACCTACTGACTTACCAAATTTATTAAATAACAAATCAGTTTATATCTATAAGAACAATTTTCATTTGTCTCCTTAAGTTTGTTAATTGATAGTGCATTTATGATTATTTAATCATTTGTTTTAAATTGCAACCTGGTCATGCTCTTTTTATTTGAAATATAATATTAATATCTTTAACCAGACTCTTGTGTTTACTTCTTTGTGTTCTGTAGATCCAAGAAAATGATGAGCTAAGAGATGCCCATGAAAAACGCAAAGAAAGGATACAGATGTTACAGACCAACTACAGAGCAGTAAAAGAGCAATTAAAACAGTCGGAAGAAAACCATAGCATGTGAGTTACATAGCTCATAAAAAATACCACCCCTAAATATTAAACGGAATAAAACAGCATTTTAAGTGTTCTTAGTAGATTTTGTACTTTTATTTGATAGAAATTTTTTTCTATATGAAACTTAAGTAGATAATATGGAGCATGACAAAATATCTGAGGCAGTCTTTAATATTTTGAAATGCTATTGATGCTATTTAACAGTTGGAAATTATGATTTACTTATTTATCCTTAAGTATCTCTGTATATAGATTTAATCAAAATATATACTTTTAAATTAATAGCATTATATATGATTATTATTTTTATAAAAAGAGGAAAAATTAAAATCTGTAACTTTAAAATATAAAGACAAGAGGTTCATTTGGTCCATAACTTATAGTTAACAGTTTGAAATTTTGTTTAACATAGTATGTGTTGAAAATGTTAAGTATCCATTGGTTTGTTCTATAGCTATCTGAATGAATTGTTGGGCTATATTCAATTGCTGTGAACAGGTGTTCAGATCTCAGTTAGTAGTTAAGTGGCTCCCTTGTTAACGGTATCAACAGAGGGCAAGGGACTGAATGAGCACAGAAAATGTAGTACACTCTCTTCTTTTGTGAGAGATCCTTCAGGGCAGTGTTAATGGTACACGTTGTTTGCCTGTATGTAGAAATAACATTTCTAAATTGGCCAGTACAGCACTTTTCCAAATTATAAACCAAGAGTTGATTTTTATTTCTTGAAAACTGAGATTCAAATGGAAATTTCTATTGTCTATTGATAAAATTGGCTCATCCTAGAGAAAGTTCTGATTCTACTACTTTTTAATTATTTCTCCTGGTAGAAGAAAAGTGTTATCAAATTGCACCTGTGCAAAAACAAGTGTAAAATATCTTGAGATTCTACTATTCTAAGCACATAACTTTTCAAGGTTCTGATAACATAGTGGCTCACTTTCCAACATATGAATATCTAACAGCTTGCTTTTAAGACTGGGTATTTATACCACTTACAGATTTGTTGGCAACACATGTTAGGATTAGTTGATAGCTTATAACCTTTCTTGGAGACTGCGACATCTCTACAATGTACATTTTTCTATTGGTAGAATTTGATAGATAGACCCAGTACTGCCATATGTCATATTAAGAGCTCTGCTTTCACACCAGCAGTCCAGCTTTATGAAATTATTTTAGATCTTTAATTTAAACATACCAGGTTTTTGAAGTACTATTCAATCAAAAACTGCATTCATATTACCTTTTAAGACTATATCTAATGGATTTTTAAAGTTCAAAGATGTATGTTTTTCTAGATTTTAAACAGTAGAAAAATAATAAAACATCTTGATTATGAAATAGGACTGACAGAAACAAACAAATGAGAAGAAGAGAGTCCCAGCAGTTCTTACAAGAAGAGTCTAATGCTCTATGGAATGAGCTGATATATTTCAAAAGAGAACACCAGAAGCTATTGATTGAAAAGTGAGTTTTCTTTTTTCAACTATATGTATGTGGAACAACATTTGGGGAGGTTTTTATATGGCTCGAAGGCCACTAGAGACAGGCCTTACATAATTTGAAGATTATACCATCTCCTTTTTACCAACAAAAAAGAAAAGAAAAAAAAAACACTGGCTTTTTTCATAATGCAGTGACAAGTTGTACGTTTGCTACTACTAACAGAAACTGTATAACATGATCTAGGGATTGTGTTAATTAATGTGGCTCTCATCTGTTGGAGGTGTCGCTCTTCATTAGCCTGTATTTTACACACTGCCGTGCTTCATTTTTGGAATGAGGTGGTGAGGGGATAACCTAGCCAGCCATCCTTGTTTGATCTCCTTGATACATACGCAATGCAGAATGCCTCAGCTCTCTTGGTTCCCTGCCCTGTCCTGCTAATCCCAGCTGAGCTCATTATTGTGTAGCCTTGCTGCTACTCTTGGAGCCTGAGCTGTCCAAGCTAATTACTGGTAGCAGCAGAGCTGCCTGTTAAGGGTCTGGTGTGGATCTGCTAACATGGTCCTTGGTAGTGACCTGCAGAAGACACGAGGGAGTTGCTTTCTTTCTTGCTGTGCATTGCCTGTCCTTTGGGCTTAATGCTGATCCCTTCACACAGCTCTTTTAGATACAGTCAGTATAAAACTTGGTGAAGAAAACTCATATTTTAGAAAACATACAGTTTTCTTCTTTGATCTTATAATTCACATATTATTATACTCAATCTGTCAATGAAAGAAAACTTTCTTTTCTTGTAGACAAAAGGAAATTAGCCCAGTATAATTAGCCTTTTGCTGCTATTTAACTATTTCTTTACCTTACAATAATTTTATCTATTAGAATATCAAGTTTTTGTAAAAGTTTATATGAATTTCATAGATAACTAGTCTAAGAATTTGGCAACAGGTATGACACTAAACATTAAAGTTTATTGAATTTTCTTTTCAAATTATAAATTATATCATTTTATGGCATTAAACTCTTTTCATGATGCATATAAAACTAAATTATAAGCTCTTTTATAAAATTGTAAGCTCTTTTAGAGAAAAGACCATGTTAAACTTGAACTATGAACTTTGTGTTGAATATTGTGCAACATATTCTGTGGATGCTGAATAAATATTTAATGCTGGTAATGGAATATCTGTCTTTGAAACTTTTCATAAATTTATTCATTCAAACATTTCTTGAGCTTCTCTGTACATGGCACTATGCTAGGTACTTTGGGGAATAGAAAGATGAATAAGACACGGTGCTTGTCAATAAGAAGCTTATAGTCTAGTAAGGATAATGGATGTACTCCAGTGCAAAAGAAACAAAAAGAAAACTGCAATAAGATAGTTAAAGTATTACAGCAATTTAGGGAAAGAAAAAGATAATTTTAGGTAAAATCAAATACTTCATAAAGAAAGGGACACTCACCTGATTCTTGAAAAATGGGGAAATCACTGAATTCAACAAGCATTTATTAGGTGCCAGGACTGTGACAAGTAGCAGGGATACAGAGACAAATATGAAATAGCCATTGACCTCAGGGATATTACATTACACTGAGGAAGGGAACAACATGAATGTTGATAAATAAATTAAAATATGAACAAAAAAGATACCAAGTAATTCGGGGAGAGGTACTAATAAATAGGAGAATTAGGAAAGTCCTTTTAGGAACTAAAGCTTAGCCTTGAAAGAAATGAGGGTTTTTAAAAGGCAGAGTGAGGAGAGAGAATATTCTAAGAAATAAGAATAGCCTATGTAAAGTCATATGAGTGGGGAAAGAAATATCATGTATAAAGAAGAGTAAGTAAGCTATTTGATTGAATGATAACATGCGAAAAGGGGGAGTATATGTAGTCAATTAAAAAAATAGGGCAGACTATGAAACACTTTATATTCTAAACAGAGGATCTTACATTTTTATTCTAAATGCAGTAGGGAACCACTAAAATGGTAGCAAGTGGAATGAATGGTTATGTTTAGATGATATTGCTTTAGGAATATAATTTGGTAGCTGTGTAAATATGAATTCAAAAGAGTACAGGCTAAATACAAGGGGATAAATTAATAAACTGTCACTTCAGTAAAGATATGAGGTGATATGGGCTTGAATTATGATGACTAGTATGGTTGTAGAAATGGAGAGGTATACTACATAGAATTTCCAATCCTTCTAATTTTGTCTGCCTGCATTTTGTATTTCTTTCGCAGGCTAATTGTAAACTATTTCAAAGTCCGATTCTTTTTGTTCAGCAAAACAGCTATTTGGTCATGTATACATATATTGTATTTAATTTATACTCTAACATATTTAACATGTATTGGTCGACCTGCCATCTGGGGGGGGGGGAAGGAGGGGAAAAATTGGAACAAATGGTTTGGCAATTGTCAATATTGTAAAATTACCCATGTAAATGTCTGGTAAATAAAAACTATTAATAAAAAAAAAAGAAATGGAGAGGTATGTAAGAAAGGTAGAAGGGGAATTAACAAGAACTGGCAATTGACGTGGGATGATTAGAAGAGAGTAAAAGAGTTGTGAATGACTGGTTTTGTATTTTCATATGTGGAAGAAAGACTATGTTCTCAACAAAAATATGGAAATGATCACAAACAAATATATGTCAAATATCCTATTCATATATTAGAAACTCTTAGTACAGTTTTCTTAAAACATACCTGTACTAGTAAAGTCTCGGTTGATTTAATTTCTCCTTCTTGGAAATTTGACTTTGGAGCTTCAAGTTATTAGTCACAAGTGTCATGAACTCTTTTTAATCCCAGAGTAAGATAAAAATAGTTTATAACTATGTGAATTTTAAAATTGCTGCAGGTATAACTTCTATTAATAAGTTATTAGATGAACAGCACAAAGCTGCTGCATTGGTGTTGACTGCTTTTTTTACCTGATTTTTTTCCATCTCCATTTCACATCTGCTTTTTCTCTGACTTTGTTCTTAAAGGATGTAAAATAAATTGCTCTTATATCAAAATGTTGATGACCCTCTGCCATGACTGATTATTGCTAAAAATCGAAGTTTACAAAATTATTTTTCTTAGAACAGTATCTTTTTTAAAATATTTATGAAATAATATCTTTTTAAATAAATGGTTTAGCAATTTTTCTTGATTTAATATTGATTTAAAAACATAATGAACATTTATTTAACAAGTATAAAAACTTTTGTGAACACTTTAGTCATTCTCATTTATGTTATTAAAATTATGTTTTTTGTAGTATTTCAAAATTAACTTTGTTAAACAAGGAGTATTATGTTAGTTATTAAGCACAACAATCTACTTGGACACTAAAATCTTTAAGATATTCTGTTTCTAAAAATCTGAAATTTTTTATAAGTTCATCATAGGGTAAAATTATAACAAACACACTTATAAGTAATGGTTCTTGTTAAAACAATAAATAAATGATTCTTGAATCTTGTCATTTTAAAGGTTTCAAATTATTTGAAATATAAATTTACATTTTTAATGTCTGAACTTTGTATTTAGATGATTTTTTAAAGTTTTATTCAGATCATATTTTATATATTATTTTTCTTTCATTGACAATAAAATTATTTAAAGGGTTGCCTTCTTGACAACTAACATTATTAATACTAACTCTTCTGTCTTTGTACCTATTGTCTATTTATGCTCCTGTATGTGGCAGCTAATTTTCTTAAATGTGGCATTTAGTAGACTTAAGCATTTCCATATAGTGAAAAACTTATACAAACTGAACCAAGTCTTTGCTTTCCCCTTTTTCCCCTAACTTCATATTGTATTGTAAAGCAGGTATTATAGGCCAGGCTTAACCTATACCAGTTCAGTGATTTAGGCTTAAGAGGTAAAATGTAAAAAAATGTCCATGAATCACAAAATGTAATAAAAAAGATAAAGGAACAGAGCTTCTGAGTTAAAAAGATATAAAATTATACAGCATTTTGTTTTCTCACCAACTAATTACTTTGATGCCAATTTCTTCCTTTTAGAAAGTAAGAGTTTAGTTATATTCTCTCATGTATCTACTTTCCCAGATAGACCTTTTATAATTGAGGCCAAAAAAAATGGAACAAATTCCTTAAAGGATCAGTCTGATTCATCTGCTACTCTACCCACTGCTAGAGTACATAGGGCAATGGACTAAATGTGTGGTTTTTTTTATCATTTTATTTTAAAATTATTTATCTTATTTTTATGTCATCTGTATTTACTTCTTATCCTTCCTTTATAATAAATAATAAAAAAGAGGGGGAAAAGTATAATAGAACTATCACAATGAAAAAGCCTGACATATGTAGAATTCTATTACTCTAGGTGTCTCTCTTCACCCTCACCTCTACAAAGAAATAGAAAGGAATGAGGGAAGGAACATTTTAATTTTTGTCCTTTGGATGTTAGTTTGGCCATTATAATTACACAGTATTTAGTTTCAAGTATTTTGTTCTTTTCACATACATTAATATAGTCATTGTGTTTCTTGTTTTATGATTCTACATATTTAACTATGTAAGTTCATATGTCTTCCTGCTGTCTGAATTATTTATATTCATGTTTTCTTTTATTATAGTTATGTTTCTGTTTCATTTTATAGTTTACTTTGTCATTCCCAAATCTATTGGCATCTACCTTTTCCTGTTCTTTATTATTACAAATAGTGCTATTATATTTATTTTATTTATAATTTTTATCATTGATTTCCTTAGGGCTTTTAACGAGTAGTAGATTTTCTGGATCAAAGACTTTGGCAATTTAATTACTTTCTTTGCTTAGCTAATTGCTTTGTGGAATGGTTGGACCAAATAGTCCCACCATTTATGTGCCTATTTTTCCACAATCCTTCTAACATTGACTATTCCTGTTCTTTGTCATCTTTGCCAATTTTCTGCTTGTAAGGAAAAATTTCAGAGTTTTTTTTTTTTTTTTTTTTTGTCTTTGTACTTCTTATTAATTGTTTGTATATACCTATATATGTATATATATACATATATACATATATAATCTGCGAATAATATTTAGAGAATTAGTCTTGAAACCAGGAAAATGTGGATTCAAATTGTATTTTAGAAATACACTATCTGAGTGATTGTGGGCCAGGTAGGATGAAAATAGAGAAAGATAATTACAGACCAATTTCCCTAATGAATATTGATGCAAAAATTTTTTAATAAAATCACTCATTTTGTTGTTCTTTTCACTTATATTAATACAGTCATTGTGTGGTTTATTTTATGATTCTACATATTTAACTGTACATAAGTTCATATGTCTTCCTGCTGTCTGAATTATTTATATTCACATTTTCTTTTAGTATAGTTATTTTCCACTTTACTTATATTCTACAATTTACTTACTCATTCCCAAATCTGTTGGCATCTCCTTGGTTTCCTTTTCTATTATTACAAATAGTGCTATTATATGTATTTTGTTTATAATTTTTATCATTGACTTCCTTAGAGCTTTTGACTAGTAGTAGATTCTCTGGACCAAAGACATTGGCTCCTAATATTGCTTTAATTATTTTTTTATTGGTGCTAAATTTACCCTCTTCATTTTTGATATAGGTAATTGAGTTTTCTTCTTTCCTTTTTCTAATCAAATGAACTAAAGTTTTCTTCATAAAACCAATTCTTAGTTCAATAGTTTTCTTATTTTCAATTTGATCTCTCCTCTGATTTTCAAAATTTCTAATTTGGTGTTTAATTTGGGGTTTTTTATTTTTTCTAATTTTTTTAGTTTGCATGCCAAACTCATTGATATCCTATTGCTCCATTTTATTCATATCTAGAGAGATAAAATTTCTCCTAAGAACAGCTTTGGCTGCATCCTCTATATTTTAATATGTTGTCTCATTATTGTCACTCTCTTCAATAGAATTATTGATTATTCCTATGATTTGTTGTTTGACCTACCCATTTTTTAGGATTAGATTATTTAGTTTTCAATTAATTTCTGATCTATTTTTCCATGGTCCTTTATTACCCCAAATTTTAATTGCATCATGATCAGAAATTATTTTATTGAATTGAATTTTATTAAAAGTTTTTCATCTTTCTGCTTTTTTTGCATTTGATTGTGAAGTTTTATACCTTAGTATATGGTCAATTTTTGTGTAGGTTCCCTGAACCACTGAGAAAAAGATACATTCCTTTCCTCATTCAGTTTTCTTCTTATTTATTTTTGTTTGATTTATTTGAGTGATGGAGGTTGAGATCTCTCACTCATATAGTTTGCTCCCGATTTCTTCCTACAACTTACTTAACTTCTCTAAGAATATGAATGATATATCATGTGGTACATATGTGTTTAATATTGATAATACTTCATTATCTATGGTACCCTTTAGCAAGATGTAGTTTTCTTCCTTTTCTCTTAATTATTTTTCCTTTTACTTGATCTGAGATCAGGATTGCCACCCCTGGCTTTTTTTTTTTTAATTTTACTTCAGGTGAAGCATACTATAATCTGCTTCAGGTTTTTTTTTTTTTTTAACCTTTACTCTGTAATATTTCTTTGCTTCACTTGGCTTTCTGTTTCCATTTTATGGGAGAGTTCATTCCATTTACATTCATAGTTAAGATTTATAACTCTATATTTCTCACTATCCTATTTTCCTCTCTTTTCTCCCTAGTTTCTTCTCTCCTTTCATTTTTTTCCTCCTCATCAGTGTTTTGCTTCTGACTCTCAAGCTTCCTCAATCTGCTTTCCCCTTTTACAGTCCTCCCCCTTTCTTATTCCCTTTCCCCTTTTGTTTTTGTCCTCCTTTTCAAAAGTCGTATTTTTCCTTTTTTCCTTTCCTGTTGCTCCTTCCCTTTAGAGTGAGACCCTATACCAAATTTCTATACCAAAATGAATATGTATGTTATTTCTTCTTTGAGCCAAATCCAATGATATTTAGGTTCAAACAATGTGTATCCTTCTCCTTTCCCTCTACTACAAAATATTTTTTGTGCCTCTTCATATGATGTAATTTACCCCATTTAACTTTCCCTTCCTTTTCTCCCAGCACAAAACTTTTTCTACCCCTTAATTTATTTTTTATATGATCACATTAAAGTCAATTTATAACCACTCTCTATCTATGTGTACTTCTTACAAATGCTTTGAAGAAGATAGTTTTTCAGGTGTTACAAGTATTATCTTCCTTTGTAGGGATGTAAACATTCTTAGATGATCTTTCCTCAATCTGTTTTTCAAGTAGGTTGTTTTTCCAATGAGGTATTTTTCATTTTTCTTCTATATTTTCATTTTTAAAATTTTGTTTCACTGGTTCTTGATGTCTCATTCATTTCCATTTGTCCAGTTCTAATTTTTAATGAATTATTTTCTTCTCTAACCTTTTTTTAAACTTCCTTTCCATCTGGCCAATTGTACTTTTAAAGGAGTTGTTTTGTTCAGTGAATTTTTTCCCCATTTTACCAGTTCTATTTTTATAAGAAGTTGTTTTCTTCCACATTTTCCCCCATTTTGGCAAGTATATATTTTAAAGGAGTTAATTGTTTTCTTCAGTCAATTTCTGTGCTTCCTTTTCCAAGCTGTTGTCTTTTCTCTCTAAATTTTCATAATTCTCCTGTATAGCTCTCATTTCCTTTCCTTATTTTTCTTCTCTCATTTACTTGATTTTAAAAATCCTTTTTTGTGCTTGAGAGCAGTTCATATCCCTTTTTGAGACTTCACATTGTAGACATTGCTGTTATATGTTCTGATCTGCTCTATGACCATAGTGAGTTTCTATGGTCAGGACTCTTTTTCCTTTTTTACTCATTTAAAAAATGAATCTTTGCTCCTTGGGCAGAGGGGAGATTGTCCCAAACTTTTTATTCCTTGGAGGAAGACAATGGCCTCTCACTGTGCTGGGGTTGGTGGTGTTGCCACTTTCCCACTGCATTGGGTTAGCCTGGCCTGGTACTACCTATAATGCCAGGATTTCTTGGCTCATAATTTGCCTTCTGTGGTTGGATTATAGTCCTCACAGTTGGCTTGCTGAGCCCCTAGCCCTCTGAACCAGGACAGAGTGGCTATTGCTGCATTACTTTAGCTAACATCTTCCTGCCAGATTCCCCTGAGGTACTGTGTCTGTGCTGTATTCCCCCCTGTCCTGTTGAGAAAAATCTTTCCTGAAGTCCTTCCAATATATCTTGAGCTGGAAAATTATTTCACTCCAATGTTTGTAGATTCTGTTACTCCAAAATTTGTTAAGAGACTTATGTAATGTTGATTCTGAGTCTTCAAAGCTGGGGAGAGTTCAAGCAATTTTCGGGCTTCTCTCTGCCATCTTAACTTCACCATGATTCTCAAATTTCTTAGATTTGCTGCTTTGGTCCTGCTACCTTCTCTCTAAATGTCCTTTTGGTATTTAAGGACAATATTCCTAATGAAAGACTCTTTTTTGTGGGGGAACATTGGGGTTTAAGTGACTTGCTTAGGGTTGTACAACTAGTAAGTCTCTTTGGCTAGATTGAATTCAGGTCCTCCTGATATTGTGCCATGTACCTGCTTGGGAAATGCCTTTTCATTTTTCTTTCTTCTGCTATTTTAAGATTTAGATGAGAGCTCTAGTGCTAACTCTTTGATCTCTTATTATAATCAGAGTTGCCTTCTCAACTCTTCCTGTATCTTCCTTTGAAATTCTAGTCATTTCCAAATCATACTATATTTTTCTCTTGAGATAACTAATGAACTCTATTCTCTATTTTTCTAAGATAGAAGATCACAATTCTAAACAGATATGCAGTTGGGCATTTTAAGGGAAAAATGATTTTGGATCCAAGTGTCTTTGTACGGTATTAAAAATTTTTTTTAATCAAGCTATATAGCTGTAGCAAGTTGGAACTCTGAAAGGGTATAATTGAATTTAGGACAGCAGGGTGCTTGTAGTTAAGTACCTACTTGGTGTGAGATCGTGGTTCTCTAAGCACATTCTTGATGTAATGTCATGATGTGGTCAATCTAGTTGGGGTATACTTAGGGTAATGTGGTGATGTGATGTTCTACAGCTGTGCATGCCTAGTGTGTTGTGGTGATGTGGTTGTGCTGGGGTATTTAAGGGAGTCCCAGGGACAGAGGGCGCGCTCTCTCAGACGTAGTTCTTAGCAACAGCTGGGCCACAGAAGACTTCAGACTACATTTTGGACCAGCCACGTGGTGACTGTCCTGACTCCTTCACTTTTCCACCCTAAGACCAAGGACTTTGCCTGATTCCAAGGTCCTCTAGAGAACCAGCCCAGAGATTACATATAGCCTTATATAGCCTTGCCCAAGATAATAGTATTATTTTATCTGTTTATAATATAGTAATAATATACTAACTTACTATACTAAATACTAAATATACTAAATAACTAATAATATGGGACAATATTTTTATATTTCTGTAATGTTAAGCTAGGAAGAAGATATTGCTAGAGGGGAATTATTTAAACATTATTAGCAAGGATCCTTTCCTTGATAATTTTTGTTATGCCTTTCTCTTAGGTTATAATATTTGATGTCAAATATATTGGCATTTGCCTATTTAAGTTTCCTAAAGCAATAACTTCTATCCATACTTATTGCCAAAGGCTGTGCTGATTTTTAGAATATATAATGCAGGCCTTTTACATTGATTTAAGTAAGAAATGTACTACAATTTTAGATTTGTTATGTAGATATAGATATGTTATATTAAAGAATCTATAACTAACTGTAAGGTTTTTCACTAAATATATTCACTAAACAGAAACTCATTATTAGAATAATTGTAGTTTGCACATCATAAAATAAGCCATTAAAACATTGCTCCACATTGCTGTGAAGATTTTTTATCTATTAAAAGTAAAATTGACCCTTTTAAGAAAGTGAAAATTATGCAACAACATCTGCTGCAGAAGGTAAAGAAATAAATTCTATGAACCACTGGACAAGCTCTTCCAAATAAGTCAACTTATACTTTCACAGTCCTTAATTTTAATGGTGACATTTGGGAAAATTGTAAAAAGTTTGTTGGAAAATATAGTTCTAGCTTAATAAATGAAAGAGGAAAAAAAAAGCATATGGACTACTCAGAAGTCTCACTTATTACCTATCTACTCTCTTGGCTTTCATGATCTCCAAAAACTGATCATATAGTAAAATGAAATGAATTCTGTAACTTATACCTCCTCAAATAATTTTCCAGCTTTGCTGCCAGATTTAATACATCCCCAGATACCTTGCCCCCTCCTGTTTTTCAGCTCCTTTTTAATCTGTTATTTTCCCTCATTAGAGTGTGGTTTCAGTTAGGTTGTAAAGAGTGAAAGAGATCGAATAATTATAAAGTTCTTAACGCAATGCCTGGCATATAATAAACATCATATAAATGTTAGTTATCATTATTGTGGTTATTGTTATGATGATAATGATATGATTTTTGTAAAGCACTATTTTGTGTTCATGGAGTACTGGAGAATTACATAAAATTCTATTTATTTTTGTTCTGTGGATTGTTGTCAATTTTAACTGATCTTGTTCTATATCAGTTATTGTCATTCATATTTTCTTGTGTTCTTTATGTTTATTTTCATAGACTCGTATTTTATTACACTAAAGTTCCATAATTTATTCAGCTATTGTCCAGTGGTTGAACATATAGATTGCTTCCAGTTTTTCTTTTTTCTATTACAATTAAGAGAGCTACAAATTCTTAGAGGAAAAATAAAGTCCTTTTGTCAAAATTATTTTAAAATTTTGTTTCAGTAATAAACTGAGGCTAGGAATTTTATCTCTAAAAATATTTGCATTTAAGATTCTGTAATCACCCTGATAAAGTTATAGAACATTCTTTTGATAGCCTAAGAGAAGGCTACAATCATAAGTGATCTTAGAAGTTTCCTTAGTCAAACACCTAGGCTGGGAAAATTGGGATTCTGAGAGATGAAGAGATGTGTTTGAACCAAGAGTGGCAATGTGGAGAGAGCTCTGGATTTGGATCCAGCTTTACCCTTTCGTCGCTAGGTGAGGCTGCCCATGTGACACTGATGAAATAACAGAGTTAGATTAGATATTTTTTACTCTTCCAACTCTAAATCTGTGATCTTAGCGTACTGCTTACTTTTTGACAAATCATAAAATGAAAGCTGGGGCAGAGAGGAATTCTACATATCCTGGGTAGTGGAAGTAACAAAAAATAGTCAGTGAGGCAGTTCAGTAGACAAGCATGCTGGGCCACACTCAGGAAGATTTAAATCCAGATCCAGTGTTAGATATTACTAGCTGTTGGACCTTGGTGTGTTACTTCACCTCTGTCTGTCTTAATTTTTTCAGTTGTAAAATGGGGTTAATAAAAATACCTATATTCCAGGATTATTTTGACATTTAAATGAAATAATATTTCTAAACCTTTTCACATTTTATTTGAAATGTTGTTCAGTTGTGTTTGATGCTGATCTGACAAATGAATGGTCTGACTGTGTATTGACAGCACTGTTTTTGTTTAATTGTTTTTAGTTGTGTCTAGCTCTTTGTGACTCCTTTTGGGATTTTTTTTTTTGGCAAAGATACTGAAGTGGTATGTCATTCCTTTTTCTAGTGAATTAAGGCAAACACGTTAAGTAATATCTGATGCTAAATTTGAATTCAGGTTTTATTTTCTCAGTCCCTTCACTCCTCATTGAGTAATCCAGATAGTAGGAACTTAATGTTTGTTTCCTTTCATCTGAAATTCAACAAATGCAAGGAATTGATCCAAGCCTGTTAACATATATTGAGTAAAAGGATATAAACAGATCTCAAATTAAGAAAAGCAACTATCAACAACTATATGAAAAAGTATCACAAATGCTAATAATAAAAAAAACATACATTTAAATTTTACTCTGAGGTTCTTCCTCATATCCACCAAAAACATGAGAAAAACAGCAAAATCTGATAATTATTGAAAAAAGTATAAAATAAGCACAATAATATATTGGTGGTTAATCTCTAAAGTGGTTTGATGATTCTGGAAAACAATTTAGAAATATATTTGAAAGTCACTAAAATCTGCTTACTATTAAACCCAATGATACTGCTATGAAGCATATATAGCAAAGACATCAAATAAAGGAAGAAAAGACCCATATGTACAAAAATATGTATAGCAATAATTTCTGTTGTAGGAAACAAATTGAAATAAAGTGTTTGCCCGTCAATTAGGGGAGAAAAAAAGAGATGATGAAAGTAATAAATAGGCTGAAAGAAAATTGAGAGGAAGGATTTCTATAAACTGTAAATTCTCATAATGAAGTAAGTAAAACCAAGAGAATGTTTTTTTATCAATGGCTACAAAATTATAAAGATGAATAGCTATGAAAGACTTAAGAACTTGAATCAACACCATGAATTCTTCCCACCTATTCATTAAAAGATTCAGAATACAGAATGAGACGTGCTTTTCATATATAGGAAGTTAGTGATATATATATATATATTTTTTTTATGTAACTAGAAGTGTTTGTTGTAAGGGAGAACTTTTGTTTCTCTTTTTATAGGGGATGAGTTAGGAATGAATAGAGGAGAGTGATAGTTATACTAAACTTTATGAATCATTAAAATATAAAAATAAAAAGCACAAGAATTTCACAAATGGACATCAAATTGTAGAATAGTGTTGGAATTATAAATTCAAATTTGTATTTATAAACAACTATCACCATAACAAAACAACCCAAGCTATAGATAGTAGGGAAAAACCAAAGTGTACATAAAAATTCACAGTTTAAAATAAAACTCCATTTTAAAATTTTTCTTTGTATGTTGAAATACTATTTATTAAACTCATAAAATAAATACTTAAAATAATTGAAACATCTTTTGGTAACTAATTTAAATAATTTGTCTTGATTTAATAATTTATTTAATTATTTAATAATTTATTATTAGTAATTATTTGATAAAATATATAAAAGATAGAAATTAATTTTAGTAATTAGTTTTCAAATGAAAAAGAGTTTCAATTATAAAATATAGAACTCATTTATAGGATCAAGAATTTAAGGAACACCATTTTGTATTAAAATAAGGAAAACTCATTTTATTCCAGATTCAGCTGCTATTCTTAATTCATCACAGTGATCCGACTTGTAACTTCACCACATTTAAACAATCAGTGGGAAGTAAAAAGGCCAATTATCAAAGGAAATATCCACTAGGTAGCCTAAGTTCTGTTAACTTATTCCTTCTGTGACCCTGGCAAATTAGTTCAAATCTTTGGACTATTCATTTATAGTTATTTATTTGTAAAATGTGAGAGTTGGAATAGTTTTTTTGGGAAGGTCTTTTCCAGTTCTCAATTCTATAATCGTGACCCAGTTTTTGTCTTATTGAATTTATAGAAGTTATTTATTAGGAGTTATAATTGGAATTATATTTATACAGATATGTTTTGAAGTGTTTGAAAACTCCCAGAATTTTCCAAAATTTTCTGCAGGTACTCCTAAACAATAAAGAATAAACTTAGTAAGTCTGGGGAAACTAATGAGCATCTATTTCAAATAATTTTATCACAGGCCTATGTTTTTCATTTTAAAAATGACTTCCCTGTCTTTATCTCTTAATTAAGAGATTGGTATTGTTTAAATAATTCTAAATTTTAGTCTAGGTTTAAAAATTTATGGGCCTTTTAATTCTAATACAATTTACTTAGATCTAATATCAATGTTAAACTCCCTAGCTCTTCTCCACCAATCCCATAGAAAATTACAGTGAAAGTAAATACATTCCTTAACTCCAAGTTCTTTAAAATAAAGTTTTAGTGACAGCATTTTAAAAGTCTTAATAATTGGTACATTAAAAAAAACCTGATAAATATAAAGGAACTTTATTTTTAAATAAATTTAATTTTCTCAAAATATTTTCAACAAATGAATCATGTACCTGTCAATAAGTGGCATATTATTATATTTTGCTTCAGTTGATACTTTTCACAACCAAATATATTGTTCAGATCATACTTTCTGTTTTGGTATGGACTGTAATTAAAATGCTATTTGTTTGAATATATTACTTTCCCTTTTATTTTGAAGTCTAGTTGTTTGAATCTAATGAGGATAATAGTATTTGTTTGATAAATGGATTTCAACAAGTGCTTATTAAGTGTCTACTTTTTGTTAAACATAATGGAGACAAAAAGAGTTAAATAACACATGGACTCATGTCAATCTGGTGACTGTGTATGGGAAATATTTTGTCATATGCATAAATATTTATGGCAAAACAATAAAAATAACATTTACACAGGAATTTTTAGTTTAAAAGTACCATTTATAACAGTTAAAAACCATGTGCTATATATAAGATTGTGAATGAATATTCTTTTTTGATGAAAGGAAATCAGTGAAACTTCATAGCAGACTTGTTGAAAAATCCTTAGAATTTTAAAAATTGGGTTAATTTACTTTTCAAGTAGCAAGTTTTAAAAACTTGAGTCTGTTTTTGTCAGGAGAGCATATTTCATTTTTATTCTTTCAGACTATTGACTTTTCTTGTTTTTCTCTATAATATCATTTTACAGAATGTTTTCCTAATTCTGTTGATTGATTTATTATATCAGTTCATAAAGGTTATCCATTTTCCTCTGATAATAATCCATAATTTTTTGTGACTAAAATATTCCATTATCTTCACATACTATCATTTGTTTAGCTATTTGCAAGTATGAGGATTCTCACTTATTTTCCACTTTTTGACTACTTAACAAGAAAAAAAATCTGTTATTCATATTTTTAATACATGAACCAGGACATCTAGTGGTATGAAAGTGAGAAGGACTAGATCAGATCTGCCAGGGAAATATTGGGAGTATCAAGACCTGATCACTATTCCCTGGATACCAGGTCTTTGCAAAATTATGCAGAGAGCAAAGACAGGAACCATTGAATGTGTGGTGTCTAGGTGGTGCAATGAACAGAGGGCCAGACATGGAATCAGGAATACCTAAATTCAGTTCTAGCCACAGACAATTAGTAGCTAGATGACCCATGACAAGTGACTTAATTGCTCTTTACCTCAATTTTCTCATCTGTAAAATAAGGATGGATTATAATAAGGAGAAAATGAGAAAATTTTGTAAATCACTTTGCAAAGACTTAAGTATGCATAAATGCTAGTTGCTATTATTATGATTATTATTAAATATGTTGTTGTTACACTGTCTTATTGAAGAGATCAAAATATTTACTTCAAAAGCCCAGTCAAGTTTTCTAAGTTTGTTCCCAGAAACTTGACTAAAATGTATTCCATCCAATCCATCCATCAAGGCTCAGTCCCTGTTGTTTGCAAATGTGTTTAAGGCTCCTCGCCCCCAATTGTATCTTTAGAATCCTATTGTTCTAATTTAGGTGTACTCAGTACCATCTAGAATTTGGACCAATCTCTTCATCCTGTATAGTCTGTATAGTCCTAGTAGCTTTTCTCCTTGGTTCTCACCCTCTTTATACCAATCTGGAGGCTATGTAGAATAATAAGTAGAGCTTTGGATTTGGAATGAGAGGAAATCAATAATTTAAATTCCAGTCCTGGCTCTGCTAAATATCATCTATATGATTTAAAGAAAGACATTTAACTTCTCTGAATTAATTTTACATTGCTATAAAATGAGGATATTGGATTATGTGATCTCTGAGGTCCCTACTAACTCTAGACCTCTGTTTGGTTCTTACTAATATGATTTAAAATTGATGTTGGGGTCCTTAAGATATGTTTTACTGATTTTTCAAAATTGAATAAATGAGAACTTGAGTAATTGGAGTATAATAATACAATTATTATATTCCATCAGGGATATGCTGGTTTATTTCTATATCCATCTTTTTAGTAAATTCATTTCAGTTCAACAGCAGATATGTATTAAATATCCACTTTATACAATAAAAATTACTTCGTCTTGTGATCATAGATTTAAAGCTAGAAAGAATCTTACAGTCCAACTAGTCTATTTGTTTTCATTTTACAAATGAAGAAATTTAGTTCCCGGAAAAGTAAGTACTGACTTTAAATTAAACAGGTAATATAAATATTAGAGGTTGAATTAGATCCAAGGTTGTCTACTCCAGCACGAGTATTCTTTCCATAATTTATAGTCTAATAAGGAAAGTTATACATACATAAAACAAGAATAATATAAGATGGATTGTGAGAGAGGAAAAGGAGAGCTAAGAAGATTTTGTTTTTTTTTTTTTGAAAAATGCAAAGATAAATTTGACCAGAAAAAAAGAAAATCATCACAAGATCATGATGGTATGGGGAATCCACAACCAGCATTGAAAACTCAACCTTAAATTGCTTATCTCCCTCAGATTCTGGGGGTTAACTTTCTAGGAAGCACATAACCTGATCCTCGACTAGAAGTGGTGAATGGTGAAAAATATATGATTAGTCTGAGAATTTTCTAGAACTGTTAGTGCAAAGATTTCACTGCTGCTACTAGAGGGTATCAGTGGTATTATTAATATCGGTAACACCAGGGAGAGGAGAAGATGCAAAGTTCGTAAATAGAGGTCACAAGCAAAAATTGAGCTGATGAAAAGCAGAGAGATTGAGGAACTGAAACAAGAAAGGCTTCAGGATAAATGATAAAACGATTATGACAGATAAACTTTATAAATTAGAGAATTTAGTAAGCGTGCAGTATACTTTATTTCTCAAGGTGGAATGCAAGTAAAGAGGATGGAACTGAGCTGCCACCCAGGGGTTTAGAGCCTAAATATAAAATATAGAGCATTTAAACAGTGAATCTTAGGAAAATCATCAATTGAACGGAGTATATGGTAAGGAATTATTTGTGAACACTGGTTGTCTGCCTCAGGACAACACATTTGCCAATCATAGATTAAGAGTTAACAGAAACCTCAAAAGATAAATAGTTTAATCTTTATCCCTGTTTCATAGACAAAATAACTGAGCCCCAGGGAAATTAAGTCACTTGCTTAAGGTCACACATGCAGTAAGAAGTACTAGAATTTGAATCTAGGTATTTCAAATCTAGCATTCTTTTTCATTCTACCAAGATACAACCTTCTGATCATTGATGCTGAGGACACCTAAAATACTGCTGTCAAACTCAAGTAGAAATAAGTCCCTGGGGGCCAGCTATTACTTTAGGAAGCCACAAGTTAAGATTATCTATTTTGTATTGTAATTTTATTTAAACATTTCTCAATTAAATTTGAATCTGATTAGAGCCATGCATAGTTTTGAATTGGTGAGTTTGACTGATTTAGAGCAGAGATCTTAAACTCATAGCTGACTTTAGGGCTCAGAGGAAATACAATTGCAAGGCAAACATAATTAAATTCAAATATATAAAAAAGATGGGTTTATTAATTGACCACAAACTTAAAGTATCTTTGGTAACAACTAAAAAAATAGTATCGTTGCTTATTGTTCTGAGAAAAGCATTTTTGGATTATCATCTCTCATTTCATGCTTTTCTAAGTGGATCTTTTTAGAATAGGGATTGCATACATCTACAGCAGGGCAGACAGGGTAGTGAGGAAATCAAGAAATTGGATGAATAGCTGAAGAATCCTTATAAGTTGTCTTCCTTCATCCATCTTTCACCCCTTTTTCCCCAATATTTAAAAAAAGAACCTTTTCTTTACTTCTAGTTTGTCTATCTATTGCTCCATCTCTGTATTTCTTTTTACAAATATTTGGTTTGAAAATAATGACTAGTTTTTTTTTCCCTTCAAATTAACTTTTTTGCAGTTTGATTGCTATGGCACTGTACAACAGAATTATTTAGATATTGTCATTTTTATTATTTTGGCTCAGCCTACACATGAACAATTAATATTTCTCTTAACTATTTTGGTCCATATTTATTTTATAAAGAGTGATTTGTGATTACATTTCCTTAGTTACCCTGTATATTTTGGTAGATAAACATTCAAACATATTATACATTGTATAGTTATTTTGAATAGAATTTATCTTTCTCATCTCCATGTCTTTTAAAATATGACATATTCCTTTTCAGATTTCTGATAGAAATGATATAACTGATTCAAATATAATTCGTATTTGTAGGACTTAGTCTGCAAGGTTTCCTACTTTTTCTACACAAAGGAAAAAATAGTCTTCAATTAATTCATTTGATTTTGTAATAGCATGTCATCTGTAAACTCTCATAGTTAATGGAATTCTACAAATAAATATTTTAAATTATCCTATTAGACCAACTTTTATGAGTCATTGTTCTAAAGTTTCATTTACTTGTTTAAATTTCTCTTTAAAATTGCCCAAGTTCAAAGCTTACCCAGTTTTTGATTCCCCAAAATGAGAAGATAAATTCTTAGGAAGTATTATTGGGAGTAGGTAGGAGGACATAGTAGTAATAAGAAAACTTGAGACTCTTTTACCATCTGCTGTGATACCTGATTATTATATTCTCCATGCTGTTAATTTCCCTAAGGTCTAAAAACATTTTTCAGGAAAATTCTTGCATATTTTCCTATTGTCACTTATTAATCTCTGCCTCCCCTAACATTAGCTGTTTTTTTTTTTTTTTTTTTTTATTCCTCTGGGTAATCAAGAAATCTAACTGCCTTCACTGCTGGTTTTTTAAGTAAGTTAAAAGTTTATTACTGTTTCTAGTTACTTATTAATGAAAATCCAGCTTTAGAAAATGGTGGTTTAGAGGCAACTGATCTGAACTTTAACATTCTCCTCAAACAACTTTAAAACAAAACAAATTAAATTTTGGAGCAGCAAAACTAGTGTAAGATCAGGATGAGACACTTTTCTGGCCCTAGAAAACTTAGTCATCAGGAGAGACCTGTAACATCTGAATGGGTGATGGCCCAGAGTACACAGGAAGAGAGAACAGATTCCAAAGCAACTTTCAGAGTTCTCAGAACCAACAAAGGTAAAGGAGTCAAACACCCGTTGATTGGCAATTCTTGCCAATATGCAGTTTTGGGTCACAGAGGGGAAAAAACGAACATGATGCAAGAAATATCAACAGTTTGGTAAAGAAGACACAAAAAGATTGAAGAAAATAATGCTTTAAAAACCATAATAGACCAGATATTAAAAGAGGCAGAAAAATCCACAGGAGAGAATTCAAGTGGAAGCTAATGACCCATGAAGACATCAAGAAACAATAAAACAAAATCATAAGAATTAAAAAAGAAAAGAAAATGTGGTATGTCTCATTTGAAAAATAACTGATTTGGAAAATAAATCAAGGAATGATAATTTAAGAATTATCAGACTGCCTAAAAGCCATGATCAAAAAACATCCAAGATTACATTTTTCACAAAATACCAAAGAAAATAACCAGAAGATAAAAAAGAAACAGACATCTAAAAATTAAAAATCTCAGGAATATTACATCCCTCCCAGATAAAGGAGAAAATATTGCAAGTAACTAGAAGGAAATAACTCAAATATGGAGCTATAATCAAGATAAAACAAGTTTTAACAGCTTCTACATTAAAGAATCTTAGGGCATGTAATATTATATACTGGAAACTAAAAGAGCTAGGGTTACAATCAAGAATGACTTACTGCAACAAGTATAATCTTCCAAGGGAAAAGTGGATATTTAATAAAATAGAGAACTTTCAAGCATTCCTGATGAAAAGACAATAGATGAATAGAAAATTTAACATTCAAATACAAGATTCATGAAAAGCATATAAAGGTAAACAGGAAAAGTATTCAGTAATATTTAACTGCAGAGGGAGATGATACTCGTACCATTTAAAGATTTAAGATTTAAGAAACATTGTATACAGTACAAACAATATTACGTGATGCTCAAGTGTGATGCATTTGGCTCTTCTCAAGAATGTAGTGATTCAAGACAATTCGAATAAACTTGGAATGGGCAGTGTCATTCACTTCTGGAGAGAACTATGGAGACTGAATGTGAATTGAAGCAAAATATTTTCACCTTTTTGCTTGTTTTCTTTCTTATACTCCCCCTTTTGGTTTAATTTTTCTTTCACAATATGACAAACATGGAAATATGTTTATAGGGATTGCACATGTGTAACCTGTATGAGATTGCCTGCTGTCTTGGGGAGAGAGGAGATAAGGAAGTGATGGAGGGAGAAAAAATTAGAAGATAAAGTTTTACACTAAAATCATATATTGTGACCAAATAAGATGTATTCTAAGAATGCAAAGCTTGTTCAGCCTTAGGAAGATCATCATCATAATTCACCATACCAATAATACAACCAAAAGAAATCCGAGGATCGTCTTGATAGATGTAGAAAAGCTTTTGAGAAAATATAATACCAATTTCTAATTAAAACACTAAAAATCTAGAAATAAGTGGAACTTTCTTTAAAGAGACAAATAGTACCTATTGAATATTACAAATCATTATTATTTTGAATGAGGATAAGTCTAGAGGTTTTCCTAGTAAGATCAGGGGTAAAGGAAAATGCCCATTATCACCATTATTCAATATTGTACTAGAAATGTTAGCTTCAGCAATAAGAAAAGAAAAAAAAGTGAAGGAATTAGAATAGACAGTGAGGAAATAAAACTATTACTAGAGACCCTAGAAAATTAACTTGAAAGCTATGAACATTGAGCAACTTTAGCAATCACAGGATACAAAGGAAACCTATAAATTATCAGCATTTCAATTTTTCAACTTTAATGTCTATTTATAGTCAATTTCTATAATTGACTTTGTGATTTTAAAAAAGGCTACACAAAATTAACTGGTAAAAAGAACTCAAAAAAAAGCAGACTTGGCTAAATGGAAAAAGAAGTACACAATACTACTGAAGAAAATAATTCCTTAAAAATTAGAGTTGGGCTAGTAGAAGCTAATTACTCCATGAGGCCTCAAGAAACCATAAAGCAAAATTAAAAGCAGAAAAATAGAAGAAAATGCAAAGTATTTCATTGTAAAAGTAATTGATTTGGCAAATAAATTGAAGAAGAAAATTTAAGAATTGTTGGACTAGCTAAAAGCAACGATCAAATCAAGAGCCTAGACTTATCAAGGAAAATAGCTCTGATATCTTAGAACCAGAGGGTAACATAGGGATTCTGTTAATTCATCAATTATCTCCTGAAAGAGGTCCTCAAATGAAAACTCTGGAATATTATAATTAAATTCTAGACACCTCAGGTCAATCAATGAGAGTTCAACCAGAAAAGAATAGTTCAGTTATTGTGGAGCTACAGTCAGACCAATGCATGATTTAGTTTCCACATTAAAAGATCAGGAGGTTTATAATATGATATTCCAGAAGGCAAAGGAACTGGGATTATAACTAAGAATAAACTACTCACAGAAGATCCTGGGAAAATGGTGAAGTAGGAGGTAAAAAATGGAGGTCACAAAACTTTCAGTTCTCCAAATTTCCTCCACAAAAAAAGAATATCGCCCAAGGGAATATAGAGCAACAGAAGTAAACAAAATTTGGGGTAAAACAGTTATCCTCCTACAACAATTTGAGAAAACCCTAGGAAAAACCCAACTTCCAAGGATGAAGATTTGGTTTAAGTAAAGCAGAAATACCTTCAGGCTCACTCTGCTGAATCTGTAAACAGAAAACGATTCTAAGTCAACTCTGCAGAATCTACAAACAAGTCCAGGGAGTAGCTGAATTGAGAGATAGTCTCAACCTTAGAAACTCATCTCACAGATGGTGTGGCAGTGTGATCTCTGACAAGTCTACTGTCAAGGGACACCAGATAGAGCTGTGCTGACCAGATGCATCCTGGACTGTGGCTGTAGGGAAAAGAAGCTAGCACACACCTGGTAAGTAGAATAGCAAAGGGGCTGGGAATCCTGCTGGTTCTGGGCATTTCTAGAAGAGCAGAGCACATGGTTCCAGTTCCAGAGCAGAGAGGACAGCTGTAATTTACAGTCAGCAGCAGAACCCCAGGGAGCAAGATTATTTGTAGGACAGGTGGCTGGGGACTCTAGTAGTGCCTTAGAAGTGAGTGGAAGCCCAAGTTTGGGACCTCAGACAGACTTCAGAAAATAACAGTAAGAAGGACCTGAGGCTTGGGGCATTATTTCCCTATACCTTGGGACTCTGAATGTTATATTAATAGTTGCTTAAAACAAAATAAAATTTAAAAAATAAGTAAATAAAATGGATCATATGTAAAAATTTAATATCTATTCATTAGAGAAATAAAAATTAAAACAATTTAGAGATACCATTTTATACATATCCAAAATGACAAATGTTGTAACAGAATAAGAAAAATATTATACTAATGATTACTATACTAATATACTAATTATACTCTTGGTAGAGTAGTAGCTCTTCTGATTGCAAGGATCCAAGAAAACTTCAGGGAACTTAAGATGAAAAAATACTGTCCAATTCCAGATGAAAAAATGCTATCCATTTCCAGAGAGATCTGCTGAAACCTTAGTTCAAATTGAAGCATTTTCTCATTTTCTCTACTTTTTCTTGCTTTTTAAAAAAATATAATTATTATGGAAATATGCATTGCATGCTTTTTCATATATATGTATGTATGTGTGTACACACAGACACACACACATATATATGTATGTTTATCTACATATGTATAATAAATATCATGGGACAGCTAGCTAGTACAGTGAATAAAGTACCAGTCCTGGAGTCAGTCATTTTCCTGAATTAAAATCTGACTTCCGACACTATGTGACCCTGTGCAATTCATTTAATTTTTTTGCCTCAATTTATTTATCTTAAAAATCTTAAAAAATGGCAAAAGACATGGCAAACCACTGTGGTACCATTGATAATAAAACCCCAAATGAGGTTGCAGAAAGTCAAACATGACAGAACACGACTGAGCAACAACAAATATTGTTATTTTATTGTTTATTCTTTCAATGCATAAGGAAGGCAGTGTTAGGGAGGAAGATAATTTGGACCTCAATATTTTAAAAAAGTGTTAAAAATAAATGACTTTGAGGTCCTTTGAGAGATATTGGATAAAAAAAAATCTCAGTAAGCCACTTTCCATTTTAAGTATTGTACATGTAGTTTCACTGGTTTTGATCTCATAAATTATTTTTTTTAATGTAATGGATGTTATGGGCAAGAACTCTAAACTTGAAACAAAAGGATTCTTACAAGGTACTAAATCAGTTGAATTGATAGAGACAATAGTTACCTAATTTAACGTGGTTCAGTATGGTTGATTTAATTCTACAAGGAGATGCTATGGGCCAGAACTTGAAACAAGGTACTAAGTGGAATTGAGGAGACAGTGGTTAAATCTAATTTAGCACTGATTTAACCCTACAACAAATAATGGTTTCCTAGTGATATAATGATTAGTATATACTCAGTGTGGGGCTTATAAGCTAGAAGCCTCAGCCAGGGAGATTCAGAGACATTCAAAGAGAAGGCAAAGGAGTGGCAGCAAGAGTTTAAGTTCTCAGAACCAAGGGGAGAAATTCAATTCGATCTAGGAGCCTCAGCCAGGAAGGTCTTTTGTAGGAAGCTAGAAGCAGAAGCTGGTAGATGCAAAGGACTGGTGGCAAAAACTTAAGCTCTCAGAACCAGGAAGAGAGATAGGCCTCTAAGAAAGCTAACTGGTCCCTAGAAAGTAGACAAGATTTTGAAGGAGACAATAAAGGATTTGGACTTTCACACTTGGCTGTACTTGTGGTGATTACTGAATTGAAATGAAGGCTGCTTCCAGAGACCCCCCCAAGAAAACCTCAACAGAGAGCATTACATTTTAGAGAAAATATTACATTTTGTCGCCCAACATGGGGCTGACAGGATCCTGAGTTCAGTGGAAAAGTCTCCCTGACCCAGAAATTAGGTTGAGTACAAGAAGGAAACTTAATAAAGAGCTAAATTAGTATTCCAGCTAAAATGGGACAGATATTTAGAAAAGAAATTTCTGCACAGAAAGGAAAATGTGTTGAAAGCTTGGTTAGACTGATTAAAAAATCAAGATTTAATTGTAACTTGGGAGCAGATCATTGAATTTTTAGAAACAGTACAATACAAATATCCTTGGTTCTCTAAGGAAAAAGAATTAAATCCATATGAGTGGAAATTAGTAGGAGAGCAACTATGTGAATACTGCAATTATAATGGACCTGACTCAATTTCCAAAGAAACACTTTATATGTATAATTTAATACAACTGGCTTTAAGAAATTATATAAGTATTATAATAAAAAAAAAAATAAGAGAAGAAAAAACAGGAGAGGGAGGATCCATATAAACTAGGTGAAAAAGATGAAGAATTAGACAAGAAAGGAGGTAAGTACAATTCTGAGCAGAAGCCATTAGAGCATTCCCAAACTCCTGACCTCCCTCCCTCAATTAACTCTTCATGGGTGGAAGGAGAAGGAGAAGGGGGAGAGGCAGTAACACAATCGCACTACTTATGAAGCAGCCTATGACAAGATTACAAAAGGCATTGGTTAAGGCTAAAAAAAGGACAGGAAATATCTGATTTAATAAGTGCATACCCTGTGATTGAAGAGCTTGACTCTTCAGGTCAACACAAGAGAAGATACACTCCTTTTGATCTGTAAAAAAATTAAGGATTTGAAAAAGGATTGTACTCTTTATGGGGCTACATTGTCTTATGTTAAGATGTTACTAGAATAATCCCTTATGAAAGATTGCTTTATGAAATATTAACCCCTAGTGATTAGAAATCTATAGCAAGGGCATGTTTATAGCCTGGACAAAACTTGTTGTAGCTTTTGAAGTACAGTGAATTATGCAGGATACAAGCCCAACACAATCAGCAAACCAGAGTTAACATACAAATCACCTTTGACCAACTAGCAGGTGAAGATCAGTATGCAGACAATTCACACAGATTAATTACTCCATAGCAGCATATGAGAAAATTGCTACTGCTGCAATAAAAGCTTGGGGTACCCTCCCAGGGAAATATCGAGGGGAAGCCTTCACAAAAATAGAGCAAGGTGCCAATGAACATTTTGCTGATTTTGTGCAATGTCTGCAGACAACTGTCACAAGAACTATTGGAGAAAATGGAGCTACAAGAATTATGATCAGACAACTGGCTAAGGAAAATGCTAATGAGGTTTGCAGAAGAATTATATGGGGACTACACAAAGATGCTCTTTTAGAGGATATCATAAGATACTGTGTCATAATGACACAGATGCTTATTATACCCAGATTATGATGAACATGGGAAAACAGGGTTCCTCTTGGCAAGGGACTTCTAGAGAAACTCACCAATGCTTTCAATGTGGAAAAATAGGGCATCTAAAAGCCTAGTGTAGGCAAAGAGATAGAGTGAGAAGATAGAGTGAGAGAAGGCCTAAAACCCTATGTCCAAAATGCAACCAAGGCTTCCACTGGGCCTCAGAATGTAGACTGACCCAGGGAAATGAGAGGCGGGGCCCAGCTCCAAGATATCAAAAAAAAGACAGGTGGGGCATGATGGCAGCCTAGGTTACACCCAGAGAATCTTTAGAAGTTCAGGATTCTGATATGATCAATCAGTCAAAAAGCAATCAGATGGGAGAAAGGGATTACAATTGGAAAGAATACAGACTTTTTAACCCAACAGAAGGGCAGAGTCCAGTGCAAGCAGCTCCAATGTAATTACCAGGTGATGAGGAGAGATTTAGAAAGTGGTAAATAGAAGGGACTACGGTTAACTGCTTGAGAGAAAGGGTTTGCTTATATTTATACAGATGGAGAAGGAATCAGATGGATGCCAAGAAGCACCTGGAGAGAGACAGAAAAAGAGAAAAACCTCGAAACAAAAGAGAATAAGAAATATCTGACACTGAAAGAGCATGGCTGATAATGAGACTGTTAAAGAACTCTTAAAACCAGCAGGAATCATTGAATTCCTTGAGATGTGTTCATAAGACTGATACAGGACTTCAAAACTTGCAGGAATAATTTTTGGACTATTTCTACAACTTATGGACATGTGTAATTCCTCATGTTGATTCATGTTATTTATTACATCACTACTAGCCTGTACTATATTGCTTTATGCTTATGTAATTTATGTCATTATGTGTACCATCTCCCATGTTGATGGATTTAAGAGTCAAACCCTTCAGAAACCTGCTAATTTGATTTGATTTCCTATTTCTTTTGGTGTTTTCATCTCCCTTCCTGAGACATCAGAGAGGGCATGATCACCTACTTTTATGGTGTTTTGCCCCTTTTTTGAGCAGTCAGGGAAGGTGTGATCACCTCCTTTTTGGGGGCTCTCACCTCCTTGAGAAGTCAGGGAGAGCATGATCCCCTATGTTCTAAAAACAAAAGAAAGCAGGATATGTTATGGGCCAGAACTCTGAATTTGAAACTTACAATGTACTGTCAGTGGAATTGATAGAGACAATAGTTATCTAATTTAGCATGGTTCAGTATGATTGATTTAATCCTACAAGGAGATGTTATGGGTCAGAACCTAAAACAAGAAACTAAGTGGAATTGAGGAGACAACAGTTAAATCTAATTTAGCATTGATTTAATCCTACAACAAATAATGGTTTCCTAGTGATATAATGATTGGTTTGTACTTAGTGTGTAGCATATAAGCTAGAAGCCTGAGCCAGGAAGGTCATTCAGAGGAAGCTAGAAGCAGAAGCTGGCAGAGGCAAAGGACTGGCGGCAGGAGCTTAAGCTCTCAGAACCAAGGAGAGAGAGAGAGATAGGCCTCTAAGAAAGCTAACTGGGCCTCAGGAAAGGAGACAAGACTTGGAAGGAGACAATAAAGGATTTGGACACCTGGCTGTACTTGTGGGGATTACTGAACTTAAAGGAAGGCTGCTTCCAGAGACCCCCCCAAGAAAATCTCAACAGAGAACATTACATTTTAGAGAGAATATTACAATGAGGATTATGTATTTTTTTGTTTGTTTTGTAATCTTCTTTATCACTTACTTATTGGAGAGTTTTTCCCTTTAGCTAACTCTGTTTTTCTTTTATGGTATAACTTTTAATATTCAAATTGAATACTATTTGCTATAAGATTTTGGTTTAACAAACAACTTTGAAGGACTTGAGAGCCCCTTTTAATACAATAACAGTTTCAGACATCTGATTATGAAGGATGCTACCCACTTCATGGCGGAGAGAAAACATGGCAAATGTAAGAATTTGTTCCTTAAAAAAATATGTGTTACGAAAATGATCTTCTTTTTCAGTAGTATAGATGAGAGATGAGAGAGAAAATCAAATGTTCATTGAAAAATATATTTTTAAAAAGCTATTGATTTAGATTTAAATTTTGTCAAAGTCCATTTTAAAATAAGTAATAGTTGCCTAAATAATTTATATTCTTTGGTGTATTGATTACTAGATCATTTTGTTCTTCTGTTGATGATTATTCCTTTGGTTATTCTACTGATTTAATTTTCTGTTTTTTTTTTAATCCAGTATCAAGTGGTTTCTATGATTACTATTTAATGTAATTTGAAGTCTAAAACTCCTAAACTCCTTCATTCCTATTTCCTTCAGGTTCTATCTCTTTTGTTCTTTCTCGGTGTGAATTTTGTTATTTTATCTAGCTCTATAAATTATCATCTTGGTAATTTGGGTGATATAATATAAATTTGTAAAGTAATTTAGATGACATTCTTATTTTTCTTTCATTAATACATCCCAAAATATGAATTATGTTCCACTTATTTAAGTTACATTCTTTTTAATCTTGAATTTGCTTTGGTAGCCTGACTATAGAAACTTAAGAAAAAAATCATATTGGATATAGTGCAATACCTTGCCAATGTGGTTTTGCAAAAAGTCTTTTCTATTATTTTTAAGGGTAACTAATTACCTGTTTGTTGTATGTCTACCTACTCACAGGAGGATGAACAAGGATAGGATTCATTGATTTTGCCTGGGTAGAAAACCCAAGAAACAACTTTTATCCTTCTCCTCCTATTTGCTGTCCCTGTCCAATTGAAATCCACATCTTCCTAACATTAACCTTCAGAATAAAAAAGACAGGCAAGACTCTTTTTTGATGATGTAACAAGATAATGCCTCTCTTTATTTTATTCCCCCAATATAGTGCCTGGCAAAGAATAGACTTATAAAAATACTTCTTGATTGATAATAAGAAATACATGATTAATTTTCTAAGAAATGTGATTATAGTCACATTGTTTTAGTGAATTTAAGAAGTTTTCTTTAGAACCCTCTGGATGTCTCAATAACTTGTCTCTCAGAAATACTGAAATATAACATTTTTCATGGTTCCTACAACTGATGTTTCAACATACTTATAATTAATGGTCCATTAAAAAATGAGAGTGTGTAGTCCCAGATTCTTTTCATTTATTGTGTCCTTATTTTCTTAAAGTAGAAAATGTTACAGATGATTTAAATATATGTACATCAAAAGTTCATTCAATTATTATTGATATTATTAAAACATTTTTCCTTCCTGGAAGAACATCTTTGTTTAAAAGATGCCTGGCCAAAGTGCTGAATTTTCTCTTATGGATTTTTTATTATAAGTTTTGAAAACTCAGAATTTGACTCAGTAGACACTAGAGATTTTTCAGTTCAGTAAAATATATATCCTTTTTTTCTTCATGCACAAGGCCACTACTCTAGGCCAGGTCTTCTTTGTGTTTTGACAGTACTAGTAGCCTCTTATATATATTTTTTTGTTCCTAATCTTTTCTTTCTTTAATCTAACTTCCATAATCTGATCTCCAAGTCTTTCTAGAGCAACATATTTGACTATGTCATTCTCTTTCTCAAAAATTGGAGCAAAAATCTTCCAACTTTTCTGAGAATTAACAAAAGCTTTCACTTCATGTTTTCTTTTCTTGAAAATTTATTCCATTGAACAATATGCAGCACAAGTGATTTGTATGGAAAATTTCTTTTATATTTCTTCTTTCTATTTCTTTACCTAATTCTTATTTTAGCTTTCATTGTACTCTGGTAATTTGGAATGGACATTTTAAAAGTGACTTGACAAATGAAAAAATTAACTTGAAATGGACAATGAATTATTTATCTTCTAAAACAAACATACAGCCATACATAAACACCCATTAATACAAAACTCAAAACTTTGTATATGAAAATTAGTACTGCCAATGTTGATGGTTTCATAAAGGTTAATCTTTTTTTCCCCAAATGCATGATTTTAGTTATTATGTGGTCTTTTGAAAACCTTGATCTACTTATTTTAGATAGTGTGAAACAAAATTTCTTAGCATTTTTATTTTTTCTTGAACTTCTACAATCCTAAAAGGCTAGCCCAAATGTAGAACTCTCTTTAGCATTGAGAGCCTTTTACAACCTAACTTTTCACTACAAATTTCTAGTCTTATACTTTATTGCTTTCTAAATAATCTTATTCTTCTCATGAGATACTCTAATTTCTCACGTCTTTCTATCCCAAACATTTTCAGTGACTATCCATTTATACCTGGAACCATCTCTCTCATCATCTTCCCATCCTGTCTTTTTTTAGGTTTAAGTCCTGTCCTTGCCTTTTCAAATCTCTCTTATATATTGCCTTGTTTCAGTTGATTGTTTTCTGTTTGTTCTGTATATAGATTGCTTGTACACAATTGTTTGCATAGTGTTTCCCCATAAGATTGAGCTCATTCAGAACAGGGATTGTGTTTTTTATTTTTGTTGCATGCCCAGTGCTTAGTATAGTAATTAGAAAATAGTAGATACAGTAAATGTTTATAGTAGATACAGTAAATGATTTGGCTGACAATTGCTTTTATGTTTTAATATATTAAAAAATAGTACATTATTTTGAATTTTTAAATAGTGTGAATCTTGAAGAAGAATTGGATCAACTTAGAGTTTTTAAATCTATGGAGTTGGCTAAAATGCAAGAAGTGAATGCATATCTGGAACAAGAAAGAGAAGGTAAATTAATTCTATAAATCTACCTTATAAAAACAGACACACAGAGCTCTGTTTTCTACTCTTTCATGAACCTTTTCTTGAATGCATCTGGTTTCCTTATTATTCTTCCTATTTCCTTTCCTTTTGCATGTGCTATCTCTCTCTTTTCTTTAGTTCCCTTTTTCTTCATCCGCAATTTCCTTTTCCTGTAAATGTCTTCTAAAGTTCCAGTTTTTTCTTTTTTCTTCCTTGATGATTATAGCCCACAGAATTTTTTCTAATTCCTATTGCATTTCATGTTTCTACTAAATAGCATTAGATATTATCACATCTACAGTTCCTGTTTACATGGCTTATATCTGTCCAAAGATTACAAATTCTGTATGAATAGGAACTATGTCTTGTATTCTTTTTTTTTTTGCTCTATATTACCAATAATTGCCCTCGATAAATTATAGTTGAAGGATAGTTATTTAATTAAATTTAAATATATATATTTCTTAATCTACCAGAGAAATGAGGAGGTAAACAAAAATGCAGATGAAGAAAAGCCAAAAATGTGATTCATTTAGACTTAAAAATTTTTCCTCATAGGACTCCATAACAAAAGTTGTTTTAAAAAATGTGTCACCATGACTTTAAGGTAATTGATTAATCATTGAGCTTTGGCTAAGAGATATAGAAAAAGTAAATTGTGATAATTGGCACTATCAACACATTTATGCTTTGAGAAATAGAAATAGTAGAACTCACCGAGGATTGCCTTTGGGATGTAGGATTAATTTTTCTATTATTTTTCTGGAAAAAGAGTTCACAATGCCATATCCTGATCTGAAGATGATATTAAGAATTAATAGATAGTAAAATGTAGGAAGATTTTGTGAACCTCTATGTTATTGGGACAAGAAAAAGCACCCTGCTGTAAGTGAGAGTTAAATAAATTTAGAGATACATGATCCAGACTTTACTTACATAATAATAGCCTTTTCCCAGTTAGGTGATAGTGAAAAAGAAAGTTGGTTCTAGAAAAGGAGAAGGAAATTCAAGAGAGGACAGTGTAATGAAAGCCGTATTAAGAGAGCCTCAAGATCAGTACCAAGTAGCAAAGAAAATGAGGAGAGATAGGAAAAATAAGAATTATTTATTCTGATAATAAGGACGTCTTTGGTGATATCAGAGTAATTTCACAGAATTGATAGGACGAAAAAGACTGGTTGTGGAGAAAAAGTTGCATTGGGAAGAAAGAAAATGAACATATATCTTAGGAAAGGTTCAGAGACAATGTGGAATTTATTATTTAAATTTTTTTTGGTCTAAAAGAAAGGAGAAGATAGGCTAATAATCAGTAAATTGAAAATTATTGCTTCTATGCTGAAGAAAATAAGGACATGGAAATTGAATTTGAGCTGTCACAGTTTTCTTTACTGCAAGCTGATAATTTGGGTTCAGGTTCAGTCCCAACTTATCCTGAGGTCTGCCATCAAATAGCTCTTCAATTAGGAATCACGTATTGAGCTTCAGAATGGAAGAAGAAAATATTGCAGGCACCTAGGTATAGTATAGTATGCCACAGGCAAGATCTAACAGTTTTTATATTAAAGGATTGGATATTATATTTTCGAGAGTAATGGAGCTAGGATTATAATCAAGAATCATCTACCCAGCCAAACTGAATATAATCCTTCAGGGGAAAAGGTAGATACTCAAAGAAATAGAGGGCTTTTAAGCATTAGTGATGAAAAGATCAGAGCTGAATAGAATACTTCACTTTCAAATACAGGACTCAAGAGAAGCATAAAGAAGTAATCATGAAAGAAAAATCATAAGGGACTTAATAAGATTAATCTGTTTACATTCCTTCTTGGGAGATGATACTCATAAGTGTGTTCTCATTATGTGGAGCAAGAGCTTAAGAATTAGACTGTTCTTCAAAAAAAGGTCACTCACTTTCATTCATTCTTTTGATCTTGTCATCCTCTTTATCTGCAAAGGTAAAATCAATCCTTTGTAAAAGGAATGTAATAAACTGTAATTGTAAAAAAACAATGTAGTTAAAATTTTCATTGTTACTTACTATTTCACTTCTGATTCTAGAAGTCATTGTGGAATTCTGATAATTCCCACAAATTCTTTATAATTGAGCGTAGTAGAATTAGCCTTTTATTGTGTTTTTTGTCCTCTATATGAGTACTTGCGTGTGTGAATTCTCCATAAAATTGTGTTTTTGGCAAACATGTTTGCCATCTGAACACTATGGCCAGCACATTGCAGTACAATTTGAATGTTTGGCAGTTCATCTTGAGAAGGGATCTCGCTGTCCATTACCTTATCTTGCCAGTTGATCTTCAGAATTTTCTTAAGACAATTCAAATGGAAGTTACTCAGTTTCTGAGCATGGTGCTAGTAGATTATCCAGGTTTCACAGGAGTACAACAATGAGGTCATCACGACGGCTCTGTTGACCTTCAGTTTGGTAGGCACCCTTACACTTCTATTCTCTCACACCTTCTAAATATCCTAGTTGCTCAGCTAACTCTGGCAATATATGCATCAATCTCATCATCTCTGTCTATATCTCATTTTCTCCATGAGGCTCATGGTCCCACAGATGGATGTTGTAGTGCAAGCTGGTAGAGAATCTGTTTTCCTGAGGTTAATTGTCAAACTAAAATTAGCACAAGCAACAGAGAGAGAATTGATGAATATTCCTTTGTGTCTCAGCCTCAGAGAGGGCCTTGAGTGCATAATTGTCTGTGAAGAAAAAGCAGCTCATCAACTTTCCCTCCACTTTATTCTACTTTAGTAGCCTTTTCAAATTAAATAATTTACCATCAGTGTGGCAGCTGAATTTGATGCTGTTTTCATCTTCACTGAAGTTGTTTGACAATATTGCTAAAAACTCTCAATGTCTCTGAAGAACTCTGAGATTGAATGTGAGACATGACAGATATTGGCACAGGACTGCCAAGCATGTTGTGCCCACCAAAGAAAACTGTGTGCTCATTGAGCAAAGAAGAATTCCAGAAGCTCAGAAGAAATGTGGGCTGTGCAAATTTGGAGACATCCCTATGACAAGTATTCATATAAACTCATTGTGCCTGACCTAAAGTAGAACTTTCCAAGCTTGTTTTGGTCTAATCAGCACAGTCATATACATTGTACAATGGTTGAAACAAAGTGATGTAATGTTGGTCCTCTCTGGGCATGAAAAACAAGTCAAGCAGCAGAACCTAGTAAAATGTCTCCAATAATGTAGGCACAAATAAGTACTTGTTGGCTTGATCATAGATGTTAGGAAACATTTTGTTCGTAAATTTGAGCTTGGATACTGGTGGTGTAGGATCTCCTTACTTTATTTACTTTTATTTTATTTCGACAAATTTTCATTTAGTTGATTTTTAAAAATAAGTAGTTTCAGTAGTTTTATTTGTTAAGTAGATCTGTAACATCTATTTTTAATATATTTAATTATTGTTTTGTTCTCTAGCTTATTCATTTTGGTTTTTGAGACAAATAAATAGTAAATATTGTACCCAGAAATACAGTAGCCATCTAGATAGCTAAATATGCATAAAAGATGAATATTATTTGCATATCATATTTGTGTATTGCTTTTAAAATGTTGTAAATGTATTCAGTACCACTGTGTTAGGGGAGCAGAATAAAAAGCAAAACAAAAGAAAACAAAAAACAAGGGAGCTAAGAGATTACTATCAAGGTAAAGGTACATATTCCCCAGATAATGGAGTTCTACCTTTTTAAGCTTTTGTTATTTGTAGAATAATATTTTATTTGTTTCATGAACACAGAAGTTGTAATTGAGTATGACATGTTCCAAAGACCAAAGAAGTGCCTAATTCATTCTAACAAACTTATTAGTCACTGTTTAAACTAAGATAGATTATTTCTCTATGAGTGAATAAAACTTTTCTCATTTTCCTTTGTTGATAAATCAAAGTTTTACATTGACCTAAAATATCAAAGTGTGTTTTAAAATTATATTTTTAAATAAATGTTCTCAAGGCAACATTAATACCGATTCTTTTAGCCTACTTCAGTTTCATTTTGTCCTTTTATTTTTTTAGAGATTTAATATTCCCTAAAATTGATAAGAGTGACTTAGGTAATATGCAGATACATAATAGATTAATCCATTTTGGTTCACTTTAATTTTAGTACTGACAACAAAAGTTTTTTTGTAAAGTGAATATTATTTTGTAAATAGTAAATTTTGTGTGCATGAGGAAAAAATTAGTTGCTTTTTGTAATCTTTTATAGACAAGTTAACTCTATCATTTGCATTTCTAATTGTCACTAATTGTCTAATTGTCACATAATTCAGTACTTTACAGGGAAACAACTTCTGTGATTTATCCTGTAGAGTACATGACCTTTCACTTAAAAAACTATTTAAAGGTTCAGCCCATCTTAATTCTCTTTTTGCTTTGTTGAGCAATCATTTTCATCTTCCTGGAGGGAATACCCCCCAATGAACAAAACTAGTAGAGACTATAGATAAAATGGAAATGAAAGTGATAATGAAAATATAACATCTTTAACTTGCAGCAGATCTATTGTGCCTTTGAAAAGCTTGTACTGTAGGAGGAAAACCATACTATGATACTACAAAGATCCATAATTATGTGACACAAAGCTGTGAAAGAGGTCACTGTACGACTACTGGCCAAAGACTTGACAAAACTACATTATTCATAATTGAGAAACTATAGAACTTATATATCTAAAGTGACAAAGGGATGTTGTAGTGGGAAATGAGGTGGCATAATATGTTATTTATTTTCTGCCAGATCTACTCTATAGACTTTGTGAAGATCAGGAAGTCAAGAATGATACATCAGAGGAAAAGCTAAAACAAAAGTCAGATGAGACATTACAGAAGGTATATTAACATTTACTCCAGAACTAAGCAAATTAAATTTAAATTTTAACACATAGGATTGCTGTTTTAAACTAGCTCATTAATTTAAACTTTTTAGTGAATATTTAATTAACTGGCTTGGCTTGCCAAAACTGGGTCAAAAAAAATCAATGAGTTAAGGAAAAAATGTTAAGACGTATGTGCTTATGTACAGATAGCTTAAAATATTTGATCAAGGGAAAGAAAACAATAGATATTAAAATGAAAATATAGCATTTTCTTACTATTTATAGTTTAGGAACAAGGATAGGGATTGAATCTGGAACGTCCCTGTGATAAAGAACTGAAACCCCCTCTAGCAAAAGAGACCAGCACCTTTCTTGCAACTTAAAAATCTTAGAGTGCCCAGAGCTACAAGAGGTCAAGTATCTGGCTCACATGCCCCACAGGTTGTATGCATCTGAGAAAGGACTTGAACTCAGATACAAGTTAGATATTTAAACTGGTAAAATGAGATTTCATCATATTCTACATACAATATTAAATGTGAAAATGTCTAACTTTTTTTTTTTTTTTGAGGCTGGGGTTAAGTGACTTGCCCAGGGTCACACAGCTAGGAAGTGTTAAATGTCTGAGACCAGATTTGAACTCAGGTCCTCCTGAATTCAAGGCTGGTGCTCTATCCACTGCGCCACCTAGCTGCCTCCAGAAATGTCTAATTTCTAAGCTAAAGGAAAAACATGTGCATGTATTTTAGATTTCACACTATTTCATCACGTGTTTTTAAGTATAAAATATTTATATAAAATAAATTATTGACTTATTTAAATTTTATAATTAAAATCTACTCATAAGTTCATCATATACTTTTAATTTAGAATGAGCATCCTAGTGACTATGGAGCAGGTCTAACTTTAATAAATAGATATTGTTATGAGCCTTATCATTTAAGAAGTAAATATTATGATTCATATTTATGTGTTAATTCATATTTTGATACACAAGTATATTATGTTACCAGATGTTCACTTAAGGGGGCTCAGTTGTATTTTGCCATATGTTTTGGTTTATTTTTTAAAATGCATTCTTTAAAGACACATTCTTTAAATGGATTGCCATTTGACCAAACTGGATTCACTTTGCTTCTTAGAAGTCTTTCACATTGGATATAATAATAATACAATACATAATCTAAAAATATCACTATGGTTATATTCATTTTTATTATATTTCTGGACTAACTTGTAATAATTTACAGCAGATGATGTGATCACATATACTTACAACACTTGCCATATGGTTAGGTAATGAAGGCTGTCATCTCGTTATTACTGAATGACAAACATCATGTTAAACTAATAACACAGAGAACAAGGAAAGCTCGAGTTCATTTATCTTAGGGTAGAATGTATAATTGAAATTATTTGAGCACTAACATCTAGCATATCACATAGTTTATACTGGCTTTATGTTTAAAAAATATAATTTTGTTTGCCAGATTCAATATGATATTTATCTCTTTAAATAAAAGGTATTGCACTGCTGACTGAAGGTGTAAATCCAGAGGAATTTATGTTTTATTTTACTGTAAACTCTTCAGTCCTTACAACTTTAAAAATCACTTTTAACTGTTAAATAATAACAATTTTTTTAGTTTGGTCGTTTTAAATTAGCAAGTTAATTTATCACTATCACAGTTATAAGATTAATAGAATGATCAAAACTTTCTTTTAGATAGTTTGCCATATTTTATGGTAGCACTTTCCACTTTGACATAACCATTAATGCTTCATAGAAAAATGTCCAGATTGGCTTAGAGAGAAAAGAACAAAATGGGTCAAGACTGAAGTATAGTTTTTAATCTGGGAAAACTGAAATATGTGTTGATTGTATTTTTTAATTGCGAAACTAACATTTTTGAGTTAAGCATTATCAAATGATTTATTTTAAATTAAATTTGCTACTTTCCATGAAAAGAATTTATTTAAAACTTTTTAATTAAGGAAGGAATAGTTGAACATGAAATCTTTAAAGAAAACACATATTTTGTTTACTATTCATTTGAAATTATTCTTTGCTATTTCAGATGCTTTAGCCCAGAAGCCATGTGATTCTTCCCTGTTCCTCCCTCATCCTCTTTTTCTAATATTGACATCTCTTTTACTTTTTATTTCATTTTGAAGCCAATCTGTTGATAGCATATATTGATAACTTCAGTATGCACGTAATATTAGAACCTATAAAATTTCCTTTACTATCTTTACTGGTAGTGCCCAACCTTCTCAAATTTGAGGACTGCTTTATAACATCAAAAACCTTTTTAGGTCTCCACATGGTAATACATGCAGTATAAATATTAATTGATGAAGAAAATACAGAATGGCAATGTGAATTTGATTTTAGTAACATCTTTAAATGAACCTATTTTCAAAATAATTGTAAAATCTATATTCGTGTTTGAGACAATCAGTTGATAGAGTATGTGTTTATTTATTATCTTGAATTAGTGAAATGGAAGTGGTATTGGTAGGTCAAAATGAATAAACTAGTATGTAGATTCTTGAGGTATATTGCTCCAGTTTTATTTTGTTTTCCATCCTAACCTTTACATAAGAAAATTAAAATAATACTATTAGTAACTTTATAACCATGTATAGTTTTGGATATAGTAGTATATCCAAAAAATGACTTTTTTGGTTATCTATAACTTGTCAACTTGTTTTATTTTTCAAAAAAAGTTTAAAAAAAACTAATGCTTTTATCCTCAACTTTTCATTGATGGATAAAATGTCAATCAGTCCTTATAATTTTAAAAAAATCATTCTAATTAATGAAAAAGAATACACGTTTTAGAGTTTCGAATTATGATTTCATTGGCATATGAGATTCCTGGTAAGGAAATATCTAGGCTGGAACTTCTCAACATCTTGTCTTAGACCAGGGTTTTTTAATCTTTTTTATGTTGTCAGTCTGGAAAAACCTCAGAATAATTTTTAAATGCATAAAATAAAATATAAATTATTACAAAAGAAATCAATTATGTTGAAAAACAGTTATCAATTTTTTTCTACAAAAAGTTCTTGGACTTCAGATTAAGAATCCCCATTTTCAAAAGTTTTCTGGGGTCCAGAGAGGGTAAGGATCTTGCCCAATGTCACATGTAGAATATGTGAGAATGGTGGGATTTGAACCCAGGTCTTCTTGGTATTGAGAAAAGCTCTTTATCTACTCTGCCTCCTCTTTTGTATTTTGAAATTTAATTCTCCTTGCTCAGGTTCATACCTAGTAAATGTCAGAATGAGGATCTTAGATTTAAACCTCAAAGGAACCGTGAATGAATAGGATTCAATTTTATATTGTACTTATAAGAAAAGTGTGGCACAGAGAAATAAAGTGACTTGCCCAGTGTCACACATCTATTAGGTCTTCCTGATTAAAAGAGGAGGCCTGTTGTATCATCATCATTATCAACAAGCATTTATAAATTATTTACTGTGTATTAGGGGTTGTGTCAACCATGGGGGAATACAAAGAATATAAAAAATCTGTTCACTTTCCTCAAGCATCCCACATTCTAACAGGGAGACATTCAAAATCCATGTACATACATGTTCTATAAAGTGTAAAGGAGAGCTAATCTCAGAAGAAAGGCAGTTAGTGATATGTGGGTTTGAGGAGGAGAATCTTGCAGAAAATAGGATTGAGATGACCCTGGAAGAAATTCAGGAGGCATGGATGAAAAGAGAGAACATTTCAGGGATGGTGACAGCCACTAAAAAGTTAGAAGATAAGAATAAAGAATAGTTAGAAGGCCGGGGTCACTTTATCCTAAAATATATGGAAGGGAGTCAAGTATAAAAAGAATGTAGGGAAAGTGTAGGTAGCACACGGCTTTAAAGATAATTTTGCATTTGATCTAAGAGTCAGGCACAGGAATTGATTGAGTGTGTGTGTGTGTGTGTGTGTGTGTGTGTGTGTGTGCGGTATATGTTTGTAATATATGTTGTTTATGTATTGGAGGGAGGAAGTGGATGACATGGACAGATATACATTTCAGAAAGATTTTTCTCTAAACTCCATGGCCTCTTTTCCCAACATTCTGTCAACAATTCAAAGGATCCACAATTGGTTGAATATAATGAAACAAATAATCAAAGGAATAATATTATGGAAGTATGCTTCTTAGAAAGTATTTTCCTCAGCTCTTATATAATTGGAAAATATAAGAATTTTTAGAGTTACAATTGTTGACAGTATTACTGACTTTTCTCATTTCGGCTTATTAGTAATTAACCAGTTTTTTTTTTTTTTTTTCTTTTGAGGAGCATTATTTTAAAAATAAATTAGAAGCCAGTTTTTTAAAAAATCATTTATTAATGGAAATTCTGGAAGTAGAAATGTATTTTTTTATACCTGTTCTTTAGCACATATGTACTTAAGAATAAATTTAGTAGACTCTAAAAATACTTGATTTAATGCATCTGAATATACTTAGAATCCTCTAATAATACTTTGATAAGTTTATTATACTTTCTTGGAGACAGGCAGTCATAACATAGGGAATAGAGAGCTGGCCTTAAATCTAGGAAGACATAAACTAGCTGTGTGAACCTGAATTTAATTTTTAATTCTCTGTGATGCAAGCAACTGACTGAAAGATAAAGAGAAGATATTGGCTTGAGTCGATAGGGGGAGTTTCCTTTATCAGTTAAATCACGCTTTTAGTCCTTATTCTTATTGGAGAGATTATTTCACATTATGCTGAGCTAGCCTTTGTTATTCTAATTTATACTTAATCATCTACTACTGATAAGAATAATGGTAAAAATATAGCCAACCATGAAAAAAATAAGGTGGTTTTTTTTTTTTTTTAATCCTCTAGTAACCTAAGAACTAAAGGGTTCAACCTCTCCAGACCTAAGCAAAGTATCACTAAACTGAACCAAAATACATTCAGCCCTTCTTATCTGTGATGGCAAGATAAATCTAAAATCATTTGCCTTTAATTACAAAATATTTGCATTGGCTTCTTCAAATATAGGTTTACCTAGCTTGGGATAATCAGCAGTTGATTTAATTATCTGGCAAAACTGAAACGTTTTAGAGAACCAATACCAATAATTTAGACAGATGACTTTGGGGAGGAAACCCTAGTTAGCTAATTAATCTCAACTCTATCCTTTGTGTTTTAGCTGTTAGACTAAACTTTCTGAATTCCAAACAAAAAGTAGCATTCTGTAATACCAAAACTAAGCTGAAATGAGGGGCAGTGTACACCATGGTTAGGACACTGGACTTTGCCAGGAAAACTTGGGTTCAAATTCTCAGACACATGTTAACTATGTCATTCTGGGAAAGCCACTTTATTTCTTCTTGCTTCAATTTTCTCCTCTTTAAAAGAATGGAGTTGGATTTTATGTTCTCTGAAGTTCTTCTGTAGCTCTCAGTCCTTTGACACATTAGAGTAAAAAGGAGTGATCAAATGTGTCTTCCCAGATAAGTAGTATTTTTAAAAGAAAATATGTCCAAGATATGTTGCAGTAGTAGAAAGTAGTAGAAAGAAATAAAGATTTTTGAGTACTCTTTAGAAATTTATAAATACCATTGAAATCATCATGATTTTTAGTTGTATTTAATTTTGATTCCAGTCATTTTGTTAACTTTGCAGCCCATGCTCAGAGTATATTAGCAGTATCTATTAACTTAGTTTTCTATTTCACTTTACTTAAATATTATTACCTTCTTTTATCATTTACTTACTTTTTGCTTAACATAGATGTAGCATTTTCATTTTAGAATGTATTCATTTATACTCCCTTAGAGTTTATTTATTTATTAAGCACTCCACATTGATTTTGACCTTGTGGTAAAGGTAACTATTTTCACAAAATAAACATAATTTAAAGTTACAGTGGTCTCAACAGTTCTGGAGTTAACAAGGAAAAACATGAAACCATATATACTTTTTTTTAGGTAACTGATTTGGAAAAACGATTGAAAGATTTTGAGAAAAAGTCAAGGAAACTGAAAGAAGCAAATAAAAAATTAACTCAAGAAAATGATGAAATGAAATCTTCCTGTAAACAGCAGCAAGATGACGCAGAAGCAAAAGAAGAAGAGTTAAGACATCTACGGAAAGAGAAGGAAGATGTTGAAAGAGACAGAGCTATTCTTGAATTCAAGATCCAGGAGCTGGAGGTAGAAATCAAGGCCGGACGGCAGCAAATAGTGGAAGTGAAGTTCCTAAACGAACAAGTGGCAGAAGTCAATTTTTTGAAGGAGCAAGGAGTGGAAGTTAATTCTCTGAAGGAAAGACTGGCAGAAATTAATGAGATGAGAAAAGAAAATGAAAAGCTGAGGAATCAGATACAAGAAATAGAGGATACAAATCAAATTCAGAAAGCTCATCAAATTCAGGAGATGCAGATAATGCAACGAATGCAAGAGGTGCAGCAGATGCAAAATATGCAGCGTCTGAAGGAAATGCAGTCAATAGAACCAAGACAACCAATTCAGCCATTCCTACAGACCCCCAAACAGCCTCTAGTCCAGCTGCCAGCTCAGTTATCAGCACAAGCACCAGCTCAGGTACCAGCACGATTACCAGCTCAGCTATCAGCACAACTACCAGCTCAGTTACCAATACAGCTATCAGCTCAACTACCAGCACAAATATCTACTCAACTACCAGCAAGATTACCAGTTCAGCTACCAACACAGCTACCAGCTCAGTTACCAATACAGCTATCAGCTCAACTACCAGCACAAATATCCACTCAATTACCAGCAAGATTAGCAGCTCAGCTACCAACACAGCTACCAGCTCAATTACCAGCACAAATACACACTCAACTACCAGCAAGATTACCAGTTCAGCTACCAACACAGCTACCAGCTCAACTACCAGCAAGATTAGCAGCTCAGCTACCAACACAGATAACAGCTCAGCTACCAGCACAAATACCCACTCAACTACCAGTAAGATTACCAGTTCAGCTACCAACACAGCTACCAGCTCAACTACCAGCAAGATTACCAGCTCAGCTACCAACACAGATACCAGCTCAGCTACCAGCACAACTGCCAGCTCAGCCAGCACCACAATTGCTAACTCAGCTACCAACTCAACTACCAGCTCAGCTACCAACACAGTCTCCAGCACAGTTACCACTACAGCTACCAACTGAGCTTCCAGCCCAGCTAGCAACTCACTCTCTAGTCCAATCATCAGAAATACTTCAAACCCAAGTGCAGCTACCAGCACAATCTCTAATCCAGTTACAAGTGGAGCCAGTTCAACTGTACTTGGAGAAAGCTATGCCCAAGGAGCCCATTCTGGAAGTAGTGAGCACTGAACAATGTAGACAATGTAAGACAACTACCACCAAGGTTAAATTTAAAGCAGCCAAGAAAAAAGGTGCCACGGGACATCCTCGGGCTTATCTCAATCAGTCCATCAAGGTTATGAGCAATATGTTTGAGAACTATAAGGACGACTGGGAGGATGTGAGTGAAAGCAGGTACGGCTCTCATTAACTTAGCTCTTTGGAGGGGACAGTGTGCATATGTAAAGCTCTAGCAAATGGAGATTGAATTTCAACTACTGTCGATTTGGTATTCAGAAAAAATACTGTCAGATCCTTTGAAATATCTTGGGAGGTCTTGTTCTGAGCTTATTGACTGAAATTTGCATGCAAAATTAGCCACAACTGCATGAGTATTTGAATAGGTGCCAGGAAGCCCAAAAGAAGGCAATGCTTGATTTCTTCCAGTGATGCTATTTTCATGCAGTCATGAGGCTTGAAATTGACAGTTTGGCAGGTTGATTTAATTTGCTGGCCCTTTGCATATTCACCACTGACAGCTAAGGATTCCCAGGCAAGCCTACTAAGTCGGTTTAGTTATCTTGTGACATGCCGACCCAGGAGGAGAAACATTTTTTCCTCCTTAATTTAGTTAGATAAATTTTGAATGACCCATTTCAGCTTGTTACCAGATGTCTACAAGCTGTTTAACATCCTTTAAATTAAGAACCATCTTCACTAATTATTTCATGTATGTTTTATGCACAGTCATTGTACTAACTTTAATTGAATGATGGTAAGAAAATTAGTTCTTTAAAGTTATCATGGTGCAGTTCTCCAGTCTTGAATCATATAGTCCCAGTGAATGGCAACATGAATGCTCGAAAAATCTGTAATGTTTCTTTCCCCCATCTCTGTTCACAAGGGCAAATGAGTAGGTAGTTTTTTTTTTTTAATAATCTTTGTTCATCATTTCTATATTTTATCCTGTATTTAAAAAATGAATAACAGACTTAATCTTTAATTTTTCATATTATTTCAAAGGAATTAGTTTTTAATAATATATCTTTAAATTTTAAATAATATTTTAATTTTCAAAAGTTTATTTATAGTATTGAACAAGTTTGATCAATTTTGGTATCATTGTGGGCCAATTTATTAAAGTTGTTCTTTATAAATATTAGAGATTAGAGTTCTGGATATCATCTAGTTCAGCTTTCTCTGTTCAGAAAGTGGAATATTACAAGAAACAAGACCTGCAACTTTCTGCATGACTTTAGATAAGACAGTTAGTCTTCTTTTGCCTCAGTTTATTAAAGTTAAGTTGAACTAGCTGATCTTTAAAATCTCTCTAGCTCTGAATTCCATTATGAATGTCATAATTCATAATTTTGCCTGTGTTTTTCCTGGGAAAGCATTAGATTTGAGTTTTTGAGACCCTATTTCATTCACATCGCAACTAGAAGTTACCTTCCATCTTTAAGTTATATTTCAATTTTAATTGTTCATAATTCCTCAAGCTTTTGGTATCAGTCCCCTCATTCTATAAATGATATGGTATTTTATGGTTATTTATGTAGAGAGATGCATGTAAATAAGTATATTCATATTTTCATGCTTTACATGAAAATTATTTAACTGGCTGCTCAATTCTAATGCAAATTAATTATGTATACATATTTGAATAAATATATTACATTATTTTTGGCAGTTTGATGCATAGAAGATAGATGCTGCACCTGAAGTCTAAAAGATGACTTCAAATCTGGCCTCAGACAGCTAAAAGCTGTGTGATCCTAGGCAGTTCACTTAACTTTTTTCTACCTCAGATTCCTTCTCCATAAAATGTGAATAATAATTGTGCCTGCCTTCCCAAGATTGTTGTGAAGATCAAGTGAGACAATATTTGTAAAACATTTAGAAAATATTTAAACCTTACATAAATGTGAGATGTTATTAGTTGTTATAAGTTATTTTGAATACTTTCTACATGATGGGTATTATGCTAAGTGCTAGGAATATAAATAAAATGTAAATACATACAGTCTCTTCCCTCAAGGAGCACTGAACCCATTACCTAAAGGTAAACCGAGAAAAATGAACAAATCCTCTATTTTTTTTTTAACAAGAGGAAGAAGATTGATAGGCTTTAACATATGATACAAAATCAAAGCCTATAGAAATAGTTTTAGAACAAGCAGACATCACTCTAACAACTGGTAATAAAATTTCATAACAGGTACAATCGGATTTGTCAAATGTAACTGTAAAAAGTTTAACCTCACTGAGAGCCTTTAAGACAACCATGGTCCAAGAATGAAATGAAAAATTCATCTATGATTAGCATCCTCATGAACTTAGCCATGGCAATCTGTTTATCAAAATGAGAAGTTTTATGGAAATAATCTAGGTTTAGGTTATTGCATCAGAAATTACTTGGCTTCTTGTAAGTCTCAGCTAAAATGCCACCTAAGGAAATTTTCCTCAATCCCTCTGAATTCCCCTAGTTAATTATTTCCTATTTATCTTAAATATAACTTGTTTTGTATGTATTTGCTTGCATGTTGTTTCTCCCATTAGGTGATAAAATCTTAGAAATTAGGAACTGTCTTTTGCCTCTTTTTTGGGTCCTCATTACTTAACATGGTGCCTTGCACATAGTAGGCATTTAAAAAATGTTTGTTGATTGAAGGACCCCAACCACATTAAAAATCCCTATTTTCCAGATGGTGATAAACAAGTGGCTGACCAAACCTATTTTTAGAATTGGTTTCTCAGTATATATAAAATTTCTCAGATGATGCATGAATATGAACTGGGTCAAGAATTGAAGAAGAAGAAGAGAGTTGTCTTGGCTATCTTTAAGAAATAAAACAAGACTTTTAATTAAACTGAGTTTCTCCTTGATGCAATTACCTATCTTTTTAGTAGCAATAGTTTTCTGGTGATGATGTATGGCTACAAGTAATGAACATCAGTGTCTCTGAAAAATTTAAATTGCCCATAGGAAATGAAACTCTATATGATGAGTCTAAGTGAGTCTTATTACATTAGTAACAAAGAATTGGGCAAGAAAAGCAGTATAAAGGAAGTCATTCAAGAGATCTTTGATTACATGAAAAAGTAGTCTGATCATGTAGCAAGATCAAGGTATAAGTGAAACACAACCAACAGGATCTATTTAATATTTACATAAAAGGCATAAGAGCTAAAGAAACGCCTTGGTCATTTTGATCTCACTGGAAAACTTGTGGATGGATGTGAAAGAGAGTTGCACAGGATGAGAAGGCATTTTTGGGTTGAAGCCTGCATTATTAGATGAGTTCAATGTTATCTCAGAACTCCTCTGCTTCAAAACTACTCTAATTCAGTATTCAACTCATTTTGATGAGAAAAAAATGCTTCAGCATTTCACCATTGTTTGGCACTCATTGCACCTAAGTGCAATGGTTGAGCAGTAGAGAAGTGAGTTTGGTCAGGGGTACTGTTCAGCCCCTGCCAATGCTGCTGTTGCCCTTGGCCATGGGCAGCTCCTCCCCACAAAGATTGTGATACACAGGACTGTAGGGTTGGAGCCCACAATGCTGAGGTTGTGTGCACTGGAGAGCAAGTTGCAGGGCAGTTGCTGCAGGAAAGTCTGACTGTAATGTAGAGTCTCCCAGCTTTCAAAAAAAGTAGTGCTGAAAGGGCTGTGGAGCAGCTAATGTACTCAGAAAGATGAGGAGCAGCAATGGGACCCCAGGTAGAGGTGGCAACAGTTGTGGGGGTCACCAGAGGACACAGGTAGCCCCTGAGCCCTGGGCAGTGGTTAGAACCCTAAGTGGTAAAGGGCACAGGACCTCCTCTACACCTGTTCCTCTCCTACCCTCAGGGGAGCTTGGAGAGCATGGGGTGGGGGGAAGAGTATAAAGGTCAGAGTTCCTTTTAGAAAGGAGTTGGATTAAGAAGAGAGGAGCCCAACTGGGCTAGGCTGGGCCATGCCAGGCTGGCTTGTTTCTCCACAGCTGGAAATCCTACTTGCCCCTTTCGGAAATTGGTTGGAGATGTATGTGACCTGGAGATACATTTCTTAATAGGAAAAATCATTTGATATTCATTGCTTTTGCCACTCATCATGCCTTCTGGAACCAATTAATGATGAGTACCAAAATACCAGTGTACCCTATCAATAAGATCAAAGTATTTTTGTGTGTGTGCGATGCTGTTTGGCTGTATGAATCATGGAAGACCCTATAGTTTGGGAAGAATTAAAATTGCTGTTGAGCTAATTAACAATGGGAACAATACCATGGATGTAAGATTGCATCAAAATATCATCTACGTTGCATATGACCAGAAAGAAGGGAAGCCAGTCATGTAACAGTCTCCTGCGTAGGGGGAACAAGACACTCCACTCCCTCTCTTAGTTTGGGGAATTTTCTCTAGTTGTGCCCCATGCCTGCAACCTTCTCTATCCTTGGCTCTGATTACTGAGCTATCTGGCTTCCTTTAAGTTCTAGCTAAAATTCCATCTCCTGAAAGCTCTCTTAATCATCATTCCTTCCCTCTGTTCATTATTTCCTATTTATTGTCTCTCCATTAGATAGTAAGCTCCATGAGGGCAGGGGTAATCATGTAAGATGAGAACCACAGAGTCATAAATTTGGAAAGGATGTAATTTTTATCTAATACAAGTATAGTCTTACATATTATCTCACATGTAATCTATTATGATAATAATTAAGACAACTAAATACTTCAACTAATTAATAACTATTAGTTGGCATGTACCCAAATGAAAATATTTTTCTATCATACTTAATAATTTCTGGCTAACACTCTGGGGAAGTGGAATCTACTACTTTGGCATTCCATTCTGTTTTTAGACAATTCTGCTTTTTAAGAGGATTTTCCTAATATCAAACCTTAATCTGCCTCTTAGTGATTCCCACTTATGATGGGACCAAGGAACATCAATCTAATCTTTCATTCTCTATATCTTTTCATATGCTTGAAGTACAATAAGATTTTTAAAGTATTTTCTGTATTCCAGACATCTCCAATTACTTCAGCTTTTAATCTGAACATTTGATTAGCATTTATCCAGTTTTTTTAAAGATAGGATTTAAATGCTAGAGAGTTTTTTCTCCCTTTCCCTTTTTGTTTTCATTACTTTATTTTCCACATTTCTTTTTGTTTTGAAGTGGTGGCAAGTTGAAAGTGCCAGCCAAACCTTTCATTTAAGCCATCTTGTTTAATATCTAGGATCATGATATGTTGGTCTACTCACCATATACTTGAACCCTATAGGCTTCCTTTAAACAAAAATCATCTTATCTGAAATCTGCAGTTTTATATTTTATCTCTGTCATATTTGGTTAAATTTTATACATATTATGGATTTCAGAGATGATTGGCAATTTTTTCATTGTCTTCTAAAAACATGTGAAATCAATGAAATTTGAGTCACAGACTCTCAAACTAATTTAGAAGGCCCCTTAGGGTTTTTCTAGTCCAATCTAAATTTGAAAAACCCAGATTACATTTGAACACCAGTTCTGATAAGAAAATCATGGTCTTTTTAGACAGTCTTTTCAAATTTTGGACAACTTATTTATATTTGTTAGAATTTGTTAAATCAACAATAAATTCACTGTAATTTGTAATGTAATGAATGATTTAAAATTTGAAAATGGTGTTGTTTTTTTTATCATATCTATATATAAATATGTCTATATATATCTATATTATGCTTATACCTATATAAACATAGGATTTTACAATTTATATATGTATATATACATAGCTATATATTTACTTTGTTAAGCTGCCTACATACCAATATAAACTTCTGTCCAAATTCAAATTATTTTCACTTTTTTGCCATTTCCCTTGTAGCAAAATCCACAGAACCTCACAGTTCCTTCTAATAAGTCATTTCTTCTGTTTAATTTAAAATAGGCAACTCAATATTTGCATTACTATTATCCCCTTTTCAAAGTGTGTTTTAAATGGTAGGGCCCATCTGGCAGTTCATATACATCAGTAAGCAATTTCTGACAGGTTTTTCATATGACATTTCCACTAGTGTGCATCATTGTATATTTGCCTGGGGGATATTAGAGATTTGAAAATAATAATTAACTTGATTCTCTGTTGCTGTACTATCATTTCCTTTAATTAACACTACAGCTGTAGCCACATAGTAAAACACAAAGTAAAATGGAGATTTTATAGTTATCTTGTGTTCTTGATTAATGTAGATGCCTACACTGTATAATTCTACCTTTCTTCTCAAGTATCTTTGTCACATTTATAGAGTTCGATTTTTTTTAACCTAAAGTTGATACAATTATTTAAAAACTCAATCTAGAAAGACATGAATTACTTGAATAAATTTTCTTTTTGAATTTTTCCTGTTAAAGTGATTCTGAAGAACTGATCTCTCGAAACCTAGGAACAATCATTGTGAAAACATCCCAAAAAGTCAGTCCAAGAAAAGTTAAGGGGAAGCAGACCGAAGAACAAGCAGAAGGGAAGAAACAAATTGTATTAGCTATAGAAAGTCCAATCAAAAAGGTATATATTCTGTTTTATTTATTTATAAGACTTGTTTTAATAGTTTTTGAAACTTCTTTAAGTTAATTATTTTAAGCTTGTGTTCCTAATTTTAAAATTTTTTCAAAAGACATAAAATAAAGATTAAAATTGGTTATATCTTGGTAATAGTTTATCTGTAAAGCAATAGTTAAAAGAAAAATAAGCTATATATTTTTATTAATAAGTAAAAATATCAATATAAATAAATTTTAACCTTGATTATGTTCTCTACCTAATGAGGACCCTTATATAAGCGAACATTTGCACTCACAAAGTGTTATTTTTAACTGCACTTAAACATGAAATAATAAATATTCATTTTTCTATAGGATCCTTAGTTTATTTTGTTTTCTTTAGAGTAACTCAGCACTAACATGGACTATTTTTAAACACTTCTTTTTCTCTTTATCTTTCCAGTTAGAACATATTTTAAAGCACTTACTATGTACCAGTTAATGTCTCAATGTTAGAGATGCCAAGAAATGAAAAAAAAAAACAAAACCAAAACAGACAAACTTGTTCTCAGTCTTTTGGTGAGTTCACTTCTAAAAATGGGAAGTGAAAAATATTTAAAGTGCAGCTTACACAATAATAATAACACTTTCTTAATTCACTATCATGTCTGCCCTTTTAGTATAAACCAGTACAAAGTTAAAGGATAAATGTTTTCTTTTACCCTGAACACTAGGTGGTTCTTTCATTAAAATTATAGAAGATTATGCTCTTTAAAGCTAATTTATACCTGATTGTTTAGCTTCCAGTTTCTTAAACTGTGGTTCATGACTCCATATGTGGTTTCATAACTGAATGTAGGGGTAATGAAATTATGATTTATTATCAGTAAATGTCTGATTTGTATATCTAGTTTATATCCCTATATACTCTAAGTTGCATAAAAATTTCTTGGGTGAAAAGGGATCATGAGTGGAAAAAGTTTAAGAAGCCTTGGTTTAGCTTGCCTATAGTGACTTCTTTAGGATTCCTAGCATATCAAAAGGGAGATTTTTAAAAGTCTGCAATTGATTGGGGGCACTAAAAGGTTTATACTTGCTTAGAGTTACTAGACCCATCATAGATCATCTAAGTTGTCTCATACTTCTTCAAACAATCCTTACTACAGCATCCCTTTAAAATGATCCTTAGTTGCCAGTTGAATACTCCAAATAATGAGGACCTTATTACTTTTTACAGACAGTCCATTCCTTTTTTTTTTGGTATAGCTATAATAGCAATTAGATGAAGCTTTTCCTGGTTTAAAAAAAATTACTTCCAACTTTGTGTTGTGTTGGTTTCATGTTTGCACTGGTCATTCCCACTATATCTGGAATGCATTTTTTCCCTCCCCCTAATGGAGTCCCATATTATTTTAAGATGCAGTCCAGACACCATTTTCTACATTAACCTTTCCTGATGCCCTGAAATGCTGGTGCCTTCCCTTTTAACCTACCTTATACTTAATAAACTATTAGACTACTTCATATATAGTAATATTTATTAACTTTGCATTTATACTATATATATATTATATATATGTTTATATACTCACACATATGTGTGTGTACATACATATGTACTTGTTGTATCTTCCATATGATTGTAAATTCATTGCAAGTATAATTTTAGTTATCTCTCATTTGGGCTCAGTAAGAGAAATATAATCTATTTTCCATATGGCAACCTTTCAGATCTATTAAAAGAATAGATATGACCATTCTCTCAAAAATCTTTTCTTTTCAAGACTAAATAATCCTAGTTCTTTCAAATATCTCTTATAGGACATGAGTTTGAGTCCCAGAATAATGCCTTATACATAGTAGATGCTACTTCTATATTGGTTGAATTTAATTGAATTTGATCACAAATATAACCTACTATTTTGGCAGGCTTGACAAATATTAGGTGCATGATATTCCTGTCTATAATTTGTGATTGCTGACAGATACTACTTGATTGAAGAATTTTGCCCTTGTAAAGAATACAGACAAATGATCTATATAGTCTTAAAGTTAATCTACACCATATTATTTATGTGGTATAACTATGGAATAATACAACTGCGTTTTTAAAAACCTGACATATATAATGTTCAGAAGTGTTATATCCTTGAAGCTATACCTGTATAAGAACTCTATTTGGAGTCAGAAGTTTTAGATTTGAATTATACTTCTATCCTCTACCTTTAATAAATTGCTTAAAGTTTCTTGCTTTCTCTTCTGTGAAATGAAGGAGTTGGACTGAGTCTCTAAATGCTATAACTTAAAAACATTTTTGAAGCTTTTCTCTTGAAATTTACATTAGTCTGAGCCATACTCTTTTTAACCTTGGAGAATGAAAATTTTTTTTAAATTGCTAAAATTAATTTTCAGCTTTGTCTTCTGATTAAAGGAGATAGTTGATTAAACTAAGAAGTACTATTTTAAGTAACAAATAATATGTGACCATAAAATAAAAATTGTTTCCTTATATGATTTTAAATGGGCTCTGGTATTGTGCCAGAAGTGTAGCTCCAAAATATTGTGAGCAGTGGTAATGGGATTCACAAAGGTCCCATTGTCACAAGGTAATTAGTTATTTTGAAGAAAACATTCACTGAATCCAAGATACCAAAAATAAAAAAAAATTGGCTTTGTGACTTTATTGTCACACTTTATATTTAATCATTCATTTTGTTTATACACTATCTGTGGAATATACAATCCATTGTCACAATGTGAAACTATGTTGGCATTTTTTATTTTATGGTATTCAGTGGAACTGAACAAACGACAGGTAACATGGTATTTATTTTAGATTAGACAGTGCTTTTTTCTTCTCTGCTAAGAACTGATCTTAAAAATAAATACCATATTTTAAAGTTTTAAAGTACCATTTTTCTCCTAATGACTACCAAGAAATACTTTCTTTGTGACAATGGATCTTCCAAAATGTCACATAAACTAAAATATTTTACTCATTAATTTGTTCCAGAATTGAAATCTTCAGAAAATTTCTAACTTATGAGAAATATAAATTGTTTTTAACAATGAATTTATTTTTATGCTAAAGCAAATACTCTCTCTCTCTCTCTCTCTCTCTCTCTCTCTCTCTCTCTCTCTCTCTCTCTCTCTCTCTCTCTCTCTCTCTCTCTCTCTCTTTCTCACACACACACACACAGCCTAAGCTCCTAACCAAAATATTCACCATCTAAAGAAACACTACCACAGTAATATTTAATCTTTTTTCTACTTTTTAAAACATGTGAACTATTTATGTCTATGTTTTTAAATTTTTTTGAGGGGGGAGCAGGATTTATTGTTGAAAAGCAATTTTGGAAAGTGAGCAACATAGCTTTGTTTTATTTAATCTTACTATAGTATCATCATGGATGTCTAGAAAAAAAGTATACTTTTTATACCTACACATATTACTTTATCTTTTTATCTGGGTGCAACACAGAGTAGTGGTTGAATTGTTTTCTTAATTTCTTTATGATTCTTTTCTCCTTCTGTGTTAGAAAAATTTCAAGAATTCATTATTTATGTAATTCATGTGAGTTATCTTTTCTTGCATCCCGCTTAGACATCTGAAAGCCTCATACTACCTCTTGAAGACAATTCTTGATTATCTCTGGCATCAGAGTACAAGAGTAGCATAAGTAATTGAAATACACAGATTGTCTTTAAAAATCAATTCAGTAAGTAGCTTCAATCTCCTTCTCCTGCTATGACTGGTAACAAAATAGAACAACTGAAGTTTCATTTCCTCTATTTGCCCACGTCCACAGCTGACATCATAGGGAAATATCCAAGGGATAGTCAGGCAGGAGTGAAAAGAGGAATAATGGACTTATATACTCAGAACTAAAATAATTCAAGTTACACAATAAGTTTTATTTTAATATATTTTAATGTTTGTCACATTTGCTCCTCTATTTCTTTAGAAGGCCTTAAAATCCATCCTAGCAAGTTGATTTGACATTCTGCTTGCCAGTTGAATAACAATTATACTAGTTACCTAACCTTAGCCAATAAATTATGGGTCTTGGACATGTGCAAAATAAAATTTTGCTAATTTTTTGTCTTTATCTGATATAAATTTCATTTGTCCTTCATAAGTTTTTAAGTAAGTAAAATAGTTGTTTTTGTTTTATCTAACAAGAGGTTTTGAATACTATTCTAATTTGTGTGAGGCTTTTAAATTCAGGATAGCTATAATAAAGATTGTAGAAGATCATTTTCACAGAAGAAGAAAATTCATGCTTTGAGGAGGGCATATGCACCAGCCACTATTAAAGGTAAGAATGTATTGAAATTACATAACTTTCATTTTAAATCTTAAGAAAGACTAAAAACCATTATTTACCACCTTGTTTATTTAGTTAACAAAGAGAATGAGGACAATGTAAACTTTGCAAAGTCAGTATTAAATGAAAGAGTTGGATCCATGCAGCAGCAAATCAATATGCTACAGGATTTGAAAAAGTCTTCTGAAGTTTCTATTAAGGAATTAAAAGATGCCAATGAAAAGCTTATACAGCAACAAGAAATAACTGATCAAAAACTTCAGACTACCAAACAAACCGTAAAGGTAAAGACAACTTTAGTTGTATGATTATGACAATTGCATATTTTATTTACAATCTTGTTTAAGCTCACATTTATCAAATTTACACATATGTCTATAAATCTGTTGTTCAGCAATTTAAGTAGATGTATTAGTAGAATTATTTAATAAAGGAATGCACTCAAGAAGGAAGTTGCACAGAAAATAGGTGGATAAGTATGAATTTAAAAAGACAGTAAGAACCTATTAAATTTATTTTATATTTCAGTTTTTGGTATTCTTCCATAGTAGTTTTGTTCTTTATTCTATGTTACATCTTAATTTTTTATCATAATCATATGATTATTTGATATTATTATTATATTATGAATAAAATGCTGACATCCAACTTTTGTATGAAAATAGTAATTTGCATCACATTAATTTTAACCTAATTATCTAAATATGATCACATAAAAAAGTGCCTTGTTTGGAATTTAAACTTCTTCAAAACTTTTCTCCTTCTTTGGTGTCAATACCCAGGATTCCCTTTGTGTATCTGATTCTTTTGGACTCACTCAAGCTTGCTGTACTTATCTCTTGTCCATTCCTGCGTAGGCTCCTCTGGGCTCTCAGTGGGATGTCTCTCTATTTGCCACTTCTTCTCTTTCCCTCTTTTGCCAGGGATGTTTGGCATAGGAGCATAGAGGAAACCCTGTGCACAAATCTGAAATCCTTTAGACAAGAGTATCTAAAGGACTGATCTGGGAATAACTTCTTTTACCCTGGACCAGGACCAATCTATACCAAAGGATTCAGCTGGGGTGCCTTTTAGGACAATGGGACAAGTTTGGGCAAGGTCAGCTCAAGGAAAAAAATACCTTATATTTTTTGTGATGCTACCTGATTCCAGTATAATCTAGAGAATCAGGAAAAGTGACTTCAAAATGGCTCTCTAAATTATAAAACTATCTTGCAATTGGACTTACTTTGTAGAAAGGAAGTAAAATGGAGAGAGGTCCCTTATATTCAGCCTTCAAGGCCCTGTCTAAGAATACCTTCTTTCATGATTCCTGAAAAATGCTTTTAACTAGCCCTTCTTTTCAGCTTACTGAAAGGAAGAATCTCTTGAAATTAAAAGTCCCCAATTGTACTATTGTCTGGCTTCAGTACACCTTGAAGGATCAGGATGAGTCTCTCAAGTAGTTATTTTAATTGTCATTTTATGTGTTTCTCTGTTACCTTGAAATATTTTTTTTTACCTTGAAATATTTTAAATGAGTCCAGAAAGAAAAACTTCTAAGATAGAAGACTGGGAAAGACTTATTAACATTCCTAAAAAGAATTTCACCTTTAAAAAGAAAAAGCCTGACTTTTTATGTGGTCCTAAACTGGCCAGTTTGGGTCAGTAGAAATAAAATTAGATAATTAAAGCTAAAACATTTTAGCAGATTCTGTAAGTTTTCTGATTAATCATTAAGGAGTTTGGCAACTGACAATCATTTTAAAATCATAGAGAGAGTTCCTGAGACTTTGGGTAATTCTAGGAATTTAGCCCCCTCTGAAACATCTTGGTAAATTTGAGTAGCACTCCATAGAATTTAGTTTAAGGAAAAATAAGGATTACATTTTATAAAAGTTTTAAAAAGGTTTTAAAAACAATTGACCAAGTTTAATAACTTTGTTTTAGGGAAATGAAAGAAATCTTCCTCTTTTTCCATTTGTTTCTCCTTTGCCTGATACAGTAGGAAGGGTAGATAGGAGAGAGAGAAAGAACATATATTGTTATTTGAGATAAGAGTGTAAAAGCAAGTTGAAGAAAAGTGTTGGATCAAAATAACAAACAAGTATATAGGTTAGAAAGGAAAACGAGAAAGTTTAAGCATGTAGGAATGAGAGAAGCAGAAAGAAATATCCTGATTGTGTGAATAGAGGGTTTGAGAATTTGGAGATTTTGGAAACAGAAAAGCAGTTTGCTGCCACTTTAGAAGCTCCTGCAGTATACCAGCCTGCATTGCAAGATTCAGGAAATAGGATTGAAACACTTAATCCTTTTCTATCTCTCAAAAGAAAAAGGTTGTGTGAATTAGGAAACAACCAAAAAGTAATTGGGGCTCATTGGAACATTTAGTTGCTATTTAGGGAGTCTCATAAATTAAATTTAAGTATTAGTCAATTGAAAAATAATTTTTAAAATTAGCATGTATATGTATGTGTATTAAAATTATATTTATAAATTATATAAGACTCCTACCCATTTTTATGATAGATCATGTTATTTTCAATTGTAAGAATCGCCTTGTTCCTCTCTAACCCAAAAAGGAAACGCATTTAAAGGTGCAGGAGAGGGAAGCTTGAGCCTTTCTGCTTGAGCCCATTACTGACTGATGAGACTCAGTAAATACTAATTGATGGGTAATAGGTTCTTTCTGAGATTGTAAGTTTGAGATTTGGTTTGAAATCCAGTAACTTGAATTACGGTATAAACTGAGCAACTAAAAGAATGTGGAAGAAAAAAATCTGTTTAAAACCAGTTTGTTATAGTGTTTATAACCACTAATTAAGGAATTAGATATTTCCACTTTCGCTTGTGTGTTAAGAAGGAGTTATAGCTATAAAACAGTTTAGCTATCACTTACAAAAGTAGTAAGACTGTTAACTAAGTTATTTGCAGTTGTCATAATGATAATGCCTAAAACTAGTAATTATTGTAAATGGAAATTACTGAGGTGAAAACCTTATCTGGGTTGGTTTTGCTTTTTAAAGAAGTTCCCCTGGGATCTCATGGTGTGCAAATTCCTTCCCCTTCACAGACTGAGGGAAGTGCACAGCTCACAGCATCTCTAATGGTAGATAGGATGTAAAGGCAGGAGCAGCAAGCTCAGTTCTGAAAGCTTGCTAGGTTTCTTGGAACCATCTTGTGAGCAAGATGATAGCCCTGGGAAAAGAGTTTGGGTTTTATAATCCCCAAACAAGGAATGGGTTTATTGAGAAACTACAAGTTTGTTATATAGAAATGATTTCTAATGATTGATTTTTACAGCAGAATAGATTTAAACTCAAGGGAAAAAAGTCAGAGATATTAAGTGAAGCCTTTCATATATGTAAGGGTCAGTAACCTTTGTCATTGTGATAAGGCTAATTCAGTTGGTTGCATTGACTCACCTTAAAGATGTTCCCATTGTTTAAAGAGATTCTGAGAACAGTATTCTATGTTTATGTCTCTTTGAACATAGTTAATAATTGAACAAATTTTTACTATAGACAGTGTTTCATAAAATTTGTACTTTCTAATTCTCCCCATCCCATCTTGTGGGCTCCCAACAATGGTGATGGGGGTAAATGTTTGGTCAGGCTAGGACAAAGAATAACTTCAGGCACCTTTTATGTTCCTGAGGATATACTTTTCTCTGTAAGATGAGCCTTTCCTTTTCCCCCTTTGATATTTCTGAAGGCCCTATCAAGAGAAAAGCCTTAAATTGGAGTCCTCCTCAACAGTCATCCTGTCTATCCAATGCTGAGTCTTTTCCTAAAAAAAGTCTGGGTGGATGTGAGACATTCATGAAAATCTTATCTCTCCAAATTCTTTCTTGTATAGGACTCTTGACTTCTGTCTCTATTGACTCCAATTACTAAACTCTTTGATTTCCTCTCACATAGCTCAGGTCAAGACTCTCCCTGTGTGTACTACTGATACAACCTGTTCCTTGGACAGTATGCAACACCTGTGCCTTAGGCTTCTGTCGTCCCTGACTCCCATTTCCTCTCCTGGTGATGTGTGTTCATGAGGCATCTTCTACTAGGGAAAACTACTCCCTTCTTCATCAGGAAGAAGTTTCAGAAGATTGAGACCATCCTCCTTATTCCCCAGGCCTCTACCCCTGCAATAAAAAAAAGGTGGGAGAAGATGGGCCCCAGAGACCTCCACTCAGGGGTCCCTAACTCAGAGCTCCTTTGCTAGCTAACTAGGAGCTCCATTAAACACTCTGGCAATACTCTAGGGTGCAAGAAAATGTCAGCAGGTTTTTGTGTGTTCAGGCCCACACATGCTGACTATTCCTTTGACCTTAATACACTTCTGAAAGGAGACAAGGACCCATATCCTCACTCACTGTCCAAACCATCTGCCAGACTGTTTGGCTGCTCTCCAAAAATCTCTTGGAAAAGCTCTCCCAGTCCTCAGCCATTTTGCTAAACCTCAGTTGGACCTTCTCCTCTGAGTTGAGCCTGCTTTTCTTTGGTGTTAATAAAGATTTGTGACTTCAGGAGAATTTCCTTGAATTCTTTCAGGCTACCTCCAAACTAAAAAGGCACATTAGTATCCTTTTCTCAAACTGTTACTGGAAAATTAAGGACAACTCATTGTGGCTAGATAAACCACTGGTGGTAAGAAGTGGTAAGAGTCCCATTCTTGAAAGCTGCAGAAGAGTACTAAACAGGATCAAGTCAATATTTAGAGAAGATGATTAAAGTTACCATCTCTAGACGTTGCTATCTATATTAGGAATCAGGGGAGCCTGATTTCCACTCACGGTTGAAAGTTTGCAAAAATCTGCTTCAGGACCTCTGATATGATGATAGCTTTCCTTAATTTATTTTTACTTAAGGCCACAAGTCATTTGATTTTATATTCTCAAAACAAATGAAAAGTTTTATTAAATGAGCTAACTATTAGAAGCATATATATAATGGAATGTAATTCAAAATATTTGACATAGAAGAAGCCCAAAATGTCTGTTTAAAATGTACATCTCCCACTTGGTACCACTAGTACAGCACCTCAAGAGTAATTAGTTGTGAGAAAGGGAATTAGAATTAGTTACTGAGAAAAAATAAAAAATATGTAGGGATCATACAGATTTTTAGTTTAATTTCTGTAGTACTCTTTTATCTTTTTTGTTCAATTTCTACATACTCTTATCTTTTTTGCTCAAAGGACATCAAACTGTAGATCCAAAGCAAATGACTCTTTTCAGTTTCCAAATATATGCTTATGTTCCAGCTGTTCTTTTGTTCAAACCCCAAGCTTCTCCTATGTCAAATACCTAATTCAGCCTCAGAAATAGTGCTTGACTGGTAGAATCCATGGATTTTGGGAGTACAACAAATTATCAGCCGAAGATAACTTGGAAGATTGCCAGAAAAGATCTGTCTTGATCAGGCAAGAAGAGGCCAGCATAGGCAGGGAGGCAGAACATGGAGGCTAGTCCACATTGAGCACTGGGGGTGGGGTGAAGAATTTGCAGGGAGGATTCTACCACAGGTTGGCTGCTCTGCTTTGGTTGCAAAGCAAAAGATCAGCAGAGAAGTTACACAAACACCAAAGGTGCTAGAAGAGCTGAAAGAGCTAGAAGAAAAATGCCTGCAAGAGAGTATGGAAAAGGCATATATCTCATTAAAAGAAAGATTTGATAAAGTGGAAAAAGAAAACAACCCCTGAAATGTGAAATGGAAAAGATAAAGAACTCCCAAGAAAGTCGGATTTGTGAATTGGAAAAGATAAAAAAAACCAAAAAACAAACAACCCCCCAAAACTCCCAGGAAGGTAGGATTTGTGAATTGGAAAAAAGAAAATAACTCATTAAAAAAATTAGTGTCAATGAAAAAATACTTCATAGACCAAAATAACTCATTTAAAAACTCAATTGGACATATACAAAAAGAAGTAAAAAAGTTAATGAAGAAAATAACTCATTAAAAATCAGAAACGAACAAATACAAATGAATGATTTGTTGAGACATCAAGAATCAGTCAAGCAAAACCAAAAAAAAAAAAAATAAAAAAATAGAAAAAATGTTAAATATCTACTTAGAAAAACAGCAGACCTAGAATTATGATAAAAAAAATTTAAAAAGTCTAGACACTATCTTACATGAAATCAAAAAAGAGAATTGCCCAGATGCAATAGAATGAGAAGGTAAAATAGGTATTGAAAGAATTCATCAAACACATCTTCTGAAATAGACCCCAAAATAAAAACTCCAAGGAATATTGTGGCTAAATTTCAGAACTATCAGACTAAGGAAAAATATTACAAGCAGCCAGAAAAAAACAATTCAAATAACAAGGAACCACAATAAGGATCACTCAGTATCTAGCAGCTTCCACATTAAAGGATCAAAGGACCTGGAATCTGATATTCCAAAAGGCAAAAGAACTTGAAATGCAGCCAAGAATAAACTACCCAGCTTAAGCTGAGCATTTTCTTCCAGGGAAGAAGATGAATATTCAATGAAACAGGTGAATTCCATTTATTCCTAATGAAAAAAACAGAATTAAACAGAAAATTTCACCTCCAAATATAGGACTCAAGAGAAGCATAAAAGATAAAAAGAATTCTTGAGAACTATATTTCTGTTATGGGCATACATAAAGAGCGCTTGTATAATTTAATTTTACTGTTATAATATAAAAAAAGGAAGTAGAAGTGGAAAGGAGATTGTATCCAAAAAAGTGAAAAGGGGAGATAAAAAGAAGGAAATTACATCCACAAAGAGACTAAGGAAACCTATCATATCTGAGGGAATTAAGAGAGGGGGAAGAACATTGTGTGAATCTTACTCTCATCAGATTTGACTCAAAGAGAAAATATTAGACATATTTAATTTACAGAAAAAAACTTCTCTCACATCATTAAAAAGTGGGAGAGGAAAAGGGGAAAGGAAAAGAGTAGGCTAAATAGAAGGGAATACAGAAAAAATAAGGAAAAGGTATAAGAAAGAGGGAGTGATCCAAAGGAGGTGGGAGGGATTTTAAAGAGGGAGAGCTGTGTGAGAGAAGTGGTGCCCATAAGTTTAATACTGGGGAGATGGGGAATGGGATAAAGGAAAAGAAAAGTATAATCTAGGGGTAATAAGATGGCAGAAAATACAGAATTTGTTGTTTTAACCATAAATGTGAATGAGATGAATTCTCCCATAAAACAGGGACAGATAGCAGACTGGATCAAAAGCCAGAATCCTACAATATGTTGTTTGCAGGAAACACATTTAAAGCTGGGTGTCTCATACAGATTAAAGGTAAAAGGCTAGAGCAGAATCTATTATGCTTCAGGTGAAATAAAAAAGCAGGGGTAGCCATCCTTATCTCACATCAAGCAAAAGCAAAAATTGATCTAATTAAAAGAGATAAGGAAGGAAACTATCTTGCTAAAGAATAGCATAGACAATGAAGCAATATCAATACTAAACATAAATGCACCAAGTGCTATAGCATCTAAATTCCTAAAGGAGAAGTTAAGAGAGTTGCAAGAAAAAATAGACAGCAAAACTATAATAGTGGGAGATTTCAACCTTGCACTCTCAGAATTAGATAAATAAAACATCAAAACAAGTAAGAAAGAAGTTAAAGAGGTAAATAGAATATTAGAAAAATCAGGTATGATAGAAATTTGGAGAAAACTGAATGGAGACAGCAAAGTATATTTTCTTCTCAGCAGTTCATGAAACCTATACAAAGATTGACTATATATTAGGACATAAAGACCTCAAAATTAAATGCAGAAAGGCAGAAATAGTAAATGCATTCTTTTCACATCATGATGCAATAAAACTGCATTCAACAAAAAGCTAGGGGTAAATAGACCAAAAAGTAATTGGAAACCAAATAATCTCATCCTAAAGAATGAATGGGTGAAACAGCAAATCATAGACACAATAATTTCACCCAAGAGAATGACAACAAGACAACATACCAAAATTTGTGGGATGCAGCCAAAGTGGTAATAAAGGGAAATTTATATCTCTAGAGGCTTACTTGAATAAAATAGGGAAAGAGAAGATCAATGAATTGGATTTGCAACTTAAAAAGCTAGAAAAAGAACAAATTAAAAACCCCCAATCAAATACTAAACTTTATATTCTAAAATTAAAAGGAGAAATTAATTAATCCAACATCTATTCCTATTAAAAAAACACTTGAGAGTATAGGAATAAATGGGCTTTTCCCTAAAATAGTATCATCTATTTAAAACCATCAGTAAGCATCATATGTAATGGTTATAAACTGGAACCATTCCCAATAAGATCAGGAGTAAAAGAAGGTTGCCCACTGTCACCATTGCTATTCAATATTGTACTGGAAATGCTAGCTTCAGCAATAAGAGTTGAGAAAGAGATTAAAGGAATTAGAGTAGGTAATGAGGAAACCAAATTATCACTTTTTGCAGATGATATGATGGTATACTTAGAGAACCCCAGATAGTCCAAAAGCTATTAGACATAATCCACACCATTAGCAAAGTTTCAGGATCCAAAATAAACCCACATAAGTTATCAACATTCTTATAAAAAAAAGAAATTCCATTAAAAGTAACTACAGAGAGTATAAAATATTTGGGAATCTATCTGCCAAAGGAAAGTCAAAAACTATATGAGCAAAACTATAAAGCACTTTCCACAAAAATAAAGTCAGATTTAACCAATTGAAAAAATATTAAGTGCTCTTGGATAGGTTGAGCGAATATAATAAAGAAGACAATACTACCTAAATTAATCTATTTATTTAGTGCTATATCAATCAGACTCTCAAGAAACTATTTTAATGACCTAGAAAAAATAACAACAAAGTTCATATGGAAGAACAAAAGGTCAAGACTTTCAAGAGAACTAATGAAAAAAAATCAAATGAAGGTGGCCTAGCTGTACCATATGTAAAACTATATTATAAAGCAATGGTCAGTAAAACCATTTGGTATTGTCTAAGAAATAGACTAGTTGACCAGTGGAATAGGTTAAGTTCACAGGACAAAATAGTCAATAACCTTAATAATCTAGTGTTTGACAAACCCAAAGATCCCTTAATAATCTAGTGTTTGACAAACCCAAAGATCCCAGATTTTGGGATAAGAATTCACTGTTTGACAAAAACTTCTGGGAAAACTGGTAATTAGTATGATAGCTAGGCATTGACCCACACTTAATACTAACAAAATAAGTTCAAAATGGGTTCATGATTTAGGCATAAAGAATGAAATTATAAATAAATTTTAGAAGAACATACTTCTCAGACCTGTGGAGGAGGAAAGAATTTGTGACCAAAAAAAAACTAGAGATAATTATTGATCACAAAATGGAAAATTTTGATTATATCAAATTAAAAAGCTTTTGTACAAACAAAACTAATACAGACAAGATTAGAAGGGAAGCAATAAATTCGAAAACATTTTTATAGTCAAAGGCTCTGATAAAGGCCTCATTTCCAAAATATATACAGAATTGACTCTTAATTTATAAGAAATCAAGCCATTCTCTAATTGATAAATGGTCAAAGGATATGGACAGACAATTTTTGGATGAAGAAATAAAAACTATTTCTAGCCGTATGAAAAGATGCTCCAAATCATTATTAATAAGAGAAATGCAAATTAAGACAACTCTGAGATACCACTACACACCTGTCAGGATGACAGGAAAAGATAATGCTGAATGTTGTTGGGGATGTGGGAAAACTAGGACACTGATGCATTGTTGGTGGAATTGTGAATGCATCCAACCATTCTGGAGAGCAATTTGGAACTATGCTCAAAAAGTTATCAAACTGTGCGTACCCTTTGATACAGCAGTGCTGCTACTAGGCTTATATCCCAAAGAGATTTTAAAGGGACCCGTATATGCAAGAATGTTTGTGGCAGCCCTTTTTGTAGTGGTCAGAAACTGGAAATTGAATGGATGCCCATCAACTGGAGAATGGCTGAATAAATTGTGGTGTATGAATGTTATGGAATATTATTGTTCTGTAAGAAATGACCAGCAGAATGAATACAGAGAGGCTTGGAAAGTCTTACATGAACTGATGTTGAGTGAAATGATCAGGACCCGGAGATCATTGTATACTTCAACAACAATACTATATGATACTCAGTTCTAATGGACATGGCTCTCTTCAACAATGAGATATGAACCAAATCAAGTTCCATTTGTTCAACAATGAAGAGAACCAGCTACACCCAGTGATAGAACTATGGGAAATGAGTATTAATCATAACACAACATTTCCATCCCCTCTGTTTTTGTCTGCTTGCATTTTTGATTTCCTTCTCAGGTTATTTTTACTTTATTTCTAAGTCTGATTTCTCTTGTGCAGCAAAATAACTGTATGGATATATATATATATATATGTATGTATATATATATGTGTGTTGTGTGTGTGTGTGTGTATATATATATATATATATACACACACACATATGTTGTATTTAAAGTATACTTTAACATATTTAACATGTATTGGTCTACCTGCTATGCAGGGAAGGGGTGGTGGGTAGGAGGGGAAATGTTGGAACAGAAGGTTTTGCAAAGGTCAGTGCTGAAAAATTACCCATGCATATATCTTGTAAATAAAAACTATATTAAAAATTTTAAAAAGCAGAATTGGCCAAATGGAAAGAGAGACACAAAAATTCACTGAAGAAAAAAAAAATCTCCTTAATGAGTAGAAATGATTGAATGTGAGTGGGGAGAATTCACTAAAGAAAACAACTCCTTTAAATGTAGAATTGGATAAATGGAAAAGGTGATACAAAAGCTCACTGAAGAAAATCTTTAAAAATTAGAATTGAGCAAATGGAAGCTAATGATTTTATGAGAAATAAAAAAGACACAAAATTAAAATAATGGAAAAATAGAAAGCAATGTGAAATAACTCATTGGAAAAACAATTGACCTGGAAAAGAATTCCAGGAAAGATAATTTTAAAATAATTGGACTACCTGTAAGCTATGACCAAAAAAAGAGTGCCTAGGCATCACCTTTTAAGAAATTGCCAAGGAAAAGTGCCCTGATATTCTAGAAATAGAGGGTAAAATAGAAATGAAAGAACCCATTAATCACCTTCTGAAAAAGATCTCCAAATGAAAACTCCCAGGAATATACCCATATTCTTGAGCTTCAAAGTCAAGGAGAAAATATCGAAAATTTGAATATTGTCAGTCAAGATAACATAAGATTTAGCAACTTCCCAATAAAGGATCAGAGGGCTTATTCCAGAGGAGAAAGGAGTTAAGATGGCATCCAAGAATCACCCAGCAAAACTGAGTATAAGCCTTCAGGGGAAAATGGAAATTCTGTGAAATAAAGAACTTTTAAAAGCATTTATGATGAAAAGACCAGACCTTAATAGAAAGATTTTCTTTCAACTGCAGAGAAGCATAAAAAGGTAAACAGGAAAAGGGAGTCATAAAAGACTTCATAATGGACTTAATAAGGTTAAACAATTTATATCCCTATATGGGAAAATAATAATTGTAATTTGTAACAATTTTCTCATTATTTGGGCAGTTAAAAGGAGTATATATAGATAGAGGGCATAGTATAGTTGAATGTGAAAGCATGATATCTAAAAATATAAAATTAAGAAGTGAGAGAAGAATGTACTGGGAGAGAGGGAAAAGGAGATGTAGAATGGGGCAAAATTTCATACATAAAAGAGGCAAGAAAAAAAGGAGGGGAGGGAAGTGAGTAAACTTTACTCTCTTCAGAATTGACTTAAAGAGGAAATAACATATATACTCAATTGGGTATATAAATCTATCTTGCAATACAAGAAAGTAGGAGGAGGAGGGGATAAGAAGGATGAGGATGATAAAAAGGAACGCAAATTGGGGAAAGGCTAGTCAAAAACAAAACACTTGAGGTGGGACAGAGTGAAAAGAGAAAATAGAATAAATGGGGTGGGGAATACAGTTAGCAAAAATAATTGTGAAGAAAAATAGCTTGAAGCACATTTCTCTGATAAAGACCTCATGCTTTAAACACATAAAGTAATGAATTAAATTTATTCTCAATTGATAAATTATCAAATGCTATGAACAATTTTCATATGAAGTAATCATAGCTATCTCTATATTAAAAAGGTGCTCTAACTTACTATTGATCAGAGAAATACAAATTGAAACAATTCTGAAATACCAATACATGTCTATTAGATTGGCTAATAGGATAAAAAAGGAAAATTACCAGTATTGGAGCAGAAGTGGGAAAAATGAGACATCAATGCACTGTTGGAGTTGTAAAGTGATTCAACCATTCAGTAGGGCAGTTTGAAACTGTATCCAAAGGGCTATAAAACCAGGCATACCTTCTGATTTAATAATACCACTACTATGTTTGTATCCCAAAAGAGATAAAAAGTAAAAAAAAAAAAAGACTTATATATACAAAATATATTTATTGCAGTTCTTTTATGGGGGCAAATAATTGGAAAATGTAGTTGAAGTAACAAAAAATAATATCTAGGAAATCAATGAAAAAAAAATGGAAAGGAAAGGAGACTGGAAGTATCAGATCTCAAAGTATACTAACCACAAAGCTATATCACAAGTATTTGGTATTGGGCAAGAAATAGAGAATTTGATCAGTAGAACAAATTAGGCAAAAAAGTTTTAGAAACAAATGAGCATGGCAGCCCTAGTGTTTGTTAAATCTAAAGATTCTAGCTTTTAGGGCAAGGCAAATTGGGAAGTAGTCTGGCAGAAAAAAAAAAGGTATAAATCAGAAGCTTACACCATATACTAAGACAAGTTGTAAATAGCTACATGATTTAGGCACAAATAATGACAACCCAAGAAAATTGTGTACATGCAAGAAATCTTTTAGACCTAAAGATAGAGAAAGAGTTCGTGATAAAACAAGAAATCGTTTCACAAGATATAAAATAATTTTGACTGCATAAAATTAAAAAGTTTTTGGAAATTAATATGGCAGAAATTAGATATGGATCCATACTTAACACCATATACCAAGATAAGATCAAAATGGGTCCATGATTTAGGCATAAAGAATGAAATCATAAACAGATTAGAGGAACAGAGGATAGTCTACCTCTCAGACCTGTGGAGGAGGAAGGAATTTATGACCAGAGGAGAACTAGAGATCATTATTGATCACAAAATAGAAGATTTTGATTACATCAAACTAAAAAGTTTCTGTACAAATAATACTAATGCAAACAAGATTAGTAGGGAAGTAACAAATTGGGAAAATATTTTTAAAAGCAAAGGTTCTGACAAAGTTCTCATTTCCAAAATATATAGAGAACTGACCCTAATTTATAAGAAACCGAACCATTCTCCAATTGATAAATGGTCAAAGGATATGAACAGACAATTCTCAGATGAAGAAATTGAAACTATATCCACTCACATGAAAGAATGTTCCAAATCACTACTAATTAGAGAAATGCAAATTAAGACAACTCTGAGATACCACTACACACCTGTCAGATTGGCTAAGATGACAGGAACAAATAATGATGAATGTTGGAGGGGATGTGGGAAAACTGGGACATTAGTACATTGCTGGTGGAGTTGTGAAAGAATCCAGCCATTCTGGAGAGCAATTTGGAACTATGCCCAAAAAGTTATCAAACTGTGCATACCCTTTGACCCAGCAGTGCTACTATTGGGCTTATATCCCAAAGAAATACTAAAGAGGGGAAAGGGACCTGTGTGTGCCAAAATGTTTGTGGCAGCTCTTTTTGTTGTAGCTAGAAACTGGAAGTGGAATGGATGTCCATCAGTTGGAGAATGGTTGGGTAAATTATGGTATATGAAGGTTATGGAATATTATTGCTCTGTAAGAAATGACCAGCAGGAGGAATACAGAGAGGCTTGGAGAGACTTACATCAACTGTTGCTGAGTGAAATGAGCAGAACCAGAAGATCACTGTACACTTCAACAACAACACTGTATGAGGATGTATTCTGATGGAAGTGGAAATCTTCAACATAAAGAAGAGCCAACTCACTTCCAGTTGATCAATGATGGACAGAGGTAGCTACACCCAGAGAAGAAACACTGGGAAATGAATGTAAATTGTTAGCACTAATATCTGTCTGCCCAGGTTACATGTACCTTCGGAATCTAATGCTTATTGTGCAACAAGAAAATGGTATTTACACACATGTATCTGGGTTATATTGTAACACAAGTAAAATGTATGGGATTGCCTGTCATCGGGGGGAGGGAGTAGAGGGAGGGGGAGATAATTTGGAAAAATGAATACAAGGGATAATATTATAAAAATATATAATAAAAATTATTAAAATAAAAAAAAATTAAAAAGTTTTTGCCCAAGCAAAATCAGTGCTTCTAAAATTAGAAGAAAAGCAGGAAGCTGGTAAAAAATCTTTGTAATAAATTTTTCTTGAAAAGCGTCATTTCTAAGAAATATACTGTACTGATTAGAATATAGATTCAGTTGGACAAGTTCCATGTACTGTCTATCTAGATGTATGTTGGAATCCAGAAAATGAACATCCTTCATTATCTTCATCTTTTCTGTGTGGATGATCAAGCCTATCTCTCCTTTACAACCCAAGGGTGGATGGTTTTGCTCTCCTTCCAAGCTTTTGAGAAAATTGTTTTATACTTACTGCTTTTTTTCCCTAGATAATGTTGCTTATAATCATATGTAATTTAATGCAAAAAGCAATGACTTGAAAATTTGAAGATCTAGGTGCTAATCCTCCCATAGATTCTCAATAGCTATTTGGCTTGGAGCAGTTAGTCTTCTAAAGTGGTTTCCTCATCTTTGAAAAAAAATGATGTTGACTTGATGACCTCTGACTTCCCTTGCCCTTCCAGATCAATATTCTTTCTTTTTTTTTTTTAAGATTTTACAAACAGTTTTATATTCTGAATTATTGATGTTTGGGGAGCCCAGTTCTTTCTTTTTGATACATATGTCAAATGTTAGCTGTAAATGTCCTTGTCATCTCTCAATTGTAATCCTTCTCTGTGAGCAGATTTCTTGGGAGGCTTCTGAAACCTCCAGCCAGAGTGAAGGTAGAATCTCGAATCCTCTTCTTCCTGAATCCTGGCTCTGAATCTCCTTGAACTTCCCTGAAGTTCTCCTAGGAAGTCTAGACTGTCTCTAGACTCAATGTTCCTCTTTTTATCCTCCCAGAGAATGGGCTTGTGGGTACTCCCAGGGGCTTGTGGGAACTCCTGCAACCAATGAATTTGCTTCTTTAAAGGTGTAAACTCCTTTTAAAGGTTTGAACTAAAGGTGTGAATCCTGAGCTAGAGAATTGTTAAGTACCAATTTAGCACTTAGTAAGAACCTAACAGTTAGCAGACTTAAGAGCTTTGTAGTCTTTGCTTTTTAATGTTGTGGTAATGACTTAAATCAGTTTGCCATCTATATAAAATGATAATACTTTGTATAAGTGTCTTTTCTGATGTCCATTTCCAATTTTCATTAATAATTGCTTGCTTAAATAGTTTAGGATATAAGGCTTCACTTTCATAATTCTCTCTCTTTTTTTAAACTAATTCTGAGAGGGATCTAATTATATACAAACTAGGATAATCCACGTGAATAATGAATCTTCTCATATGTTAAAATAGTATCAGTTTATTAGTTTTCTGGATAGTGTTACAGTATTTGATATTTATCTCCCATTACCTGATTTTTTTTTCCTTGAAGAAAGCATTTAGGATATAAAGATATAAAGTTTCTTTGTACTCTACAAGTCCTTGGTCTTTCTAATTTTATTTTCTTGAACCATGTTTCTCTTACACTTCTCACCATTTTTAATTTTTCCTGTCTTTGAAGGCAGCTAAATTGAAGCAGAGAGGGCTGAGTCTGGAGTCAGGAAGCCTGGAATCAAAATCTGGCCTCAGACCATTTTTGTATGCTCTCACAAAAGTCATTTAACCTCTTTTTGTCTCTATTTTCTCAAAAATAACATGTGAATAATGAAGGTGGCAACCTTTCAGGGGTGCTGTGAAGATATTTGTAAAGTGCTTAGCATGTAACCCATTAGACCATATACTCCATATAAAGGCTTATTCCTTCCCTTTCCCCTTTCTAGCTGTATGCCCCTAGACAAATCAGAAATGAGGGTCAAATGAGACAATATTAAAAAACACACACACACACACACACAAACACACACTTAGAACAGTGCCTGGTGCAGAGTAAGTTCTTAGGAAATCTTTGTTTTGTTTGCATTGAACATTAGAATACCTCCACAAAATTCTACTCCTGTGCCCCGTCTTGTCATAGAGGTGACTGAGTTTTAAAGACTATGGCAGTATAGCATAAACTCCTTTAGTAACAGTGAGACTCTTTTTTAAAAAAAAATCATTCCTCAAATCTCCCATGACTTCATATTTAGTTTCTTTTCTGGCTGCTCAAAGTATTTTCTTTTTCACTTAGGAGCTCCAGGATTTGGCAGTAATATTCCTGAGAGGTTTCATTTTGAGATTTATAATCTCATAATATAATTCATAATCTCGTTGAGGTTATGCAGTAATTTTTTTCTTTTGTTTCCTTTCTCCTTTCCTTTCTTTTCCTTTTTCTTTTCTTCCCTAATTCTAGTTCTAGGATATTGGGGTAGTTTTACATTATAATTTCTTGAAATATAACGTCTATAGTTTTTTTCTCATCGTGCATTCAGATAGCCCAATAATTCTTAAATGTCCTGTCCTCAACTTTTTTCCAAGTTACTTGGTTTTTCCAAGGACATATTTCACATTTTCTTCTATTTTCAAAAATTCCTTTGACTTTGTTTTATTGATTCTTTATGTCTTTTGGTTTCATTAGCTTCCATTTACCAAATTCTAATTTTTGAGCAGTTATTTTTAAAGTAAGCTTTTCTACCTCTTTCTCCATTTGGCTAATTCTGCTTTTCAAGGAAGTTATTTGCTTCATTGAATTTTTGTGCTTCTTTTACCATTTGACTAATTCTGTTTTAAAGATGTTTTTTCTTCAGTATTTTTGTACCTCTTTTATAATCTGTTAATTTTCTTTACACAGTTTTCTTGCTTCATTCTCATTTCTTTCCCCAGTTTTCCTGTCCTATCCTTATCTATTTCTTTAACTCTTATAGGAATTTTTATTGGTATTGTTTCCAATTTACATTTTTCCTTGAGACTTGCTCATAGCTATTTTCACATTGTGGTCTTCTTCTGAGTTTATGTCTTGATCTTCCCCACTACCATAATAAATGGTTAAGTTGTCATTGTTTTGCTTATTTTCCAGCTATTTCATGGCCTTGAACTTTATGTTAAAGATAGCTGGGGTTGGAGCAGTACCACTCCCAAATTCAGGTTTTTATATGCTATTTTTAGAGCTACTTCTAGGAATCTGCAAGTTTTTAGTCTTCTAAGCTGATGTGATCTGGGTAGAGGTATAGTTACTGTTTTCCTGGTCTTTGCTCTGGTCTTTACCCAGGAAGTATTCCTGCTCCCCTACACTGTAAGTGGTATAGTATCCTGTTAGACTAGAGTAGTCCAGGTAAGGAAACTGAGACTCAGAAAGGCTCAGATGTCTTATGCAAAGTCAGAGTGGAACTCAAGTTCAGGTCCTTCTGTGGCCAGCACACTACACTGCCTCTTATAAAGCAAAGAAGGATAATCTACAAGGTGATTCAGGTGACTCCAAGAGCAGGGATATCTTTGAGACTATAGTTCCCAAAACCAGAGGCAAAATAGAGGCATGGATCTCTTAAGAGGTCCTTCCTGAGCCTCAGTTTCCTTACCTTGAGTAGGTGACTTCTACTTTCCCTTCCGATTCTAAATCTATGATCCATAAAACTGGCTCCATTTTCAGCCAGAACAAGAAAGCTCTAGTTTGTTGTACAGTTTGAAAATGACTTGTTTTTTGAAGTTATCTTTGTTCACACACTCCATTGCATTTTCCTTACTATTAGGCATGCAATTAATTAACATTATGTGACCTGTAGATCATTTATGATGTCATAATGTATAAGATACAAAAAATAAGAAAATAGAAACAGGTTAAAGAAATACAGAAAATCACATGGAAAATGACTGCCCAAAGGAGATTTCAAGAAAGAGAGATAAACTTTTTCTTTTCTATTATTGATTCCACCTATCAGTAAATAACCTCAGTCATATCATTCTCGTGTCAGAGTTTTTTGTTCCACAGGACAGAAACCTAGCCACTGGAGCTGAGTTAAAAACACACATATTCTTGTTTCTGAATCAGATTCTAAAACTATTGAGGATTTTCTCTTTCTAGTGGTTATTGCACTGCAGATGCATGACTTCCTTCTCATATATTAATGAATATCTGAGCTCCTAAACCTCTATATAGGAGGATTCCCAGTAGTTTTCTCTCCATCTCCCACTAGCTACTTTCCTTTTGGACTTCTCCATTATGTCCCTGCCCTGGATACTTTCTCCCCTAGTTCCACATATCTACATATCTGCATCTCCAGATCTTAGTATAGTATCCAGTACATAGTGGCACTAAGTAAAATTTTATTGACTGTTGACTACTGCTATAACTGCCTTTGCATCTTGAAACTTAAACCTTGGCTTAAACTTGCACCCCAATTCTCTCTTTATTCCTGTGGCCATCTCATGATCACATTCCACAGAATCCCTTCCAATTGTTCAGTACCAACAGCTTTTGCATTTTTATTTTGTGTGTCCAACAAACCATGAGATTACACAAAGTTTTATTGTAGTTTCAGGATCATCTTCTTACAGGAAAGTGTTTCTAATTGTATTACATGAAGACTTTTTCTTATATTGAAGAATATAGTCAATAGAATTTCTGAATTTGAAGGGCCCATTCAAGCTAGTTGCAGTCATTCAGTATATATATATATATCCATTTATGTATATTTATATAATACACAGATTCAATATATATATACATACATATACATCTATAATATATTACATATATATTTATAATATGTGTATATGTGTATGGAGAGCAAAACAAAAGTGACAGAGAAAGAGAGAGAGAAAGAAAGGGAGAAAAAGAAGGAGACAGAAAGAGAGAGAGTGAGAGAGCATACCTGAGTTTGGAGTACAAGATGTACAAGTTTAAAAATCTAGTCTGCTCCTTCTAATTAGTACCTATATGAGTTTGAGAAATTAACAACTTCTCTTAACCTCCCTTTCCTCAATAAAAGGAAGGAATTGTGCTGGTATATCTAAGATCTAAATCTATGATCTTAAGTATTGATTACAGCAATAAGAAGGGGTATAATTTTTTCCTTTATTACTTAAAATATATTTATTTTAGATGCTCTGGTACCACAAAACATACAAAAATATATTGATATTGCAAAGTTGAAAGGCACCAATTTAAATAAAAATTTATTTTAAATTTTAGTGAATGTAATAAGATGACTAATAATTGACTTTTTACAAAAATGTTAAATTGCAATACTTTTATTTGTCTTTATGAATCTATAGTCTGACATTTAGTACTCAGGATGTATGAGTAAGTTGATGACAGCCATTTTGCTAAGTCAATTCTGCATTGGGCATTAAAAGTACTTTATTTAGAGGAAAGGTTATATCATACTGATAGCATTTATATTAAAAATGGCCTTACATTAATTTCTTACAATTATTTAGATTGCAAATGAAGCAGGCACTAGTCAACAGGATAAATAACTTTAAATAGCCAGCATCATACAATACTTTAAGGCTTGAAAAATACTTTACATGTATTTAAATGTTCTTACATGTACTTTAAATAATTTGTGAATCAAATTAGAATATTATTTTATCAGTACATAATAACATTGCACATCAGAGCTTGAAAGACCTTTAAAAATATAGTGTAAATATTCAGTTTTACAAAGGAAGAAACTGATCCCCAAAGAGGTTACATAACTTCCTTGGGTTAATTTAGATTTCGTTGTCATTATTAGAACACTGAGAATTACAGATAATGGTGTGTACCTTATAACTATTTATATGTGTGTGTGTGTGTCTGTATTTACTTATGTAAACTGTAAGCTAAATCACTTAAAGTTAAGTATGTGCTTATTGAATTTTGGATTTTCAAAAGCATATAAAACAGTTCTTTGTCACCCCTTTATTTTAGGAAGCTTTCACTCTTCAAGAAAATAAGATTTACTTTCAAGGAACAGAGAGCCCAAATTTGTATATAATAAAGTGCTGAATTAATTTATAATAAATTGCCAAAATGTAGAGTACAGATTTAATTATTTTTAAGTACTATTTTGAAAGGCTATGTTATGTGGGATTAAAATCAGTTCAACAAAGACCACCGGGGAATATAAAATGTTTACTTAAACATAGTCCAGGTCCTATCCTCACATAGGTTACAATGTAAATTGGGATAAGACATAAGATAAAATAATATATTCATGCAGGAACTCCACAACAAAGTTTCATGTGCCTTGAGCTTTATTACTAAGAAGGAGGAAGGATTTTCCATAAGATGGGAACCAATGAAGCAAAAACAGAAGGCAGTAATGAACATGGAGAGTGAGAGGGATATTGAAAATGTTAAAGGGTTATGGGACATAATCTAAGATAGTAAAAATAAATATCACTTGTAAGAGCATGTTAAATCTTACAGACATCTAAGATTTGTCATAGATTTCTTAAATTCTGTAATTTATATGTTTTGCTCTTGAAGCCAAAAAGCAAAAGTTTTATATTTGAGAAGAGAGTTGATTAGTTTAAAAAATCTGCTGAATAGGATTAATAGACATCAGAAGCATATTTGAAAATTTGTCCATTCAAATTTGAGCCTGCTCTGTCTACTACTCAGTACATACAGTTACTGCTCAAGTCAAAATAACACCCAAGATCAAAATATACTTTTCCAGAAATTAGGGAAATTATAATAGTTTTCAGTTACCTATTAGATTAGGTCTAATTCCTGGCATTCATGGTGCTCTACATTCTGTTCCCTTTTCTTTGTCTCATACTCTCTTACTACAACTCACTCATTACCTTATTGTCCTCCTTTGTCTCTTAGCTCATTCCTTGCCTTCTGCTTTTTCTTCTTTGTTCCCCTGAATAGGAAATTCTTGTTCCCCTTCCTACCCACCTATACCTCTCTTCACAATCTCTCTTTCTTATTAACTTTCTCCAAGTTATATAGTACTTTGTTATGGATTTCTTTGGGTATTGCTGTGCTTTATGGTTATCTCTATGGACATATCCCTAATTTTACTGTTAATAATTAGTGTTACTCAGAAGGGAATGGAGAGTCAGTTTATGGTGCGAGCAGACACTAGCAAAGGGGCTACAAAGAACTGGAGTAAAAAGTGTCATCAAAGAAACATATGATTGGAAAACAAGATAGGCCTATCGTGTTGAGAGCAAGTAAAAAATAATGATTTTTCCCTAGTACTTTCAAGATGCCCAGAATAATCACAAATGCCACCAGCATATTAAATGGGCTCCCCATGGATATGAAAAAGAGTCTCATTATATCCAAAAATCGTTGCCTGCATCATTGCAAGGACTATCCAAATAGCTGAGATCAGAGAACTATTTGAATATTAGATTATATTTATTTAAATGTGTTTATCTTCTCCCCTATCCTGCCAACAAGATGAGAAGCTTTATGAGAGGAGAATTTGAACTGTGTTTTACATACCCTGGAGCACTGTGATCTTTGTTGAAATGAATCCTCTTTTGCTCTGACATTACCCAAATGGCAGACTGATATTAAAAATCAAAATAATAAGAACAACCTTCCCAAGGAAACTACTACATCAAAAATCTTTGATATAATATTTATTTAATGTATGTATTTCAAGGTTGTATAAAGTACTTAAAAATGAGCCAGATCTTTGAAATTAAAACAAGAGTATACTATATAAATGTTATATGTTATATAGATTTGTTCTTTGTAATACTATGCACATAGTTTGGGGAGTCTATCCATTGGCACATTATATACGTATTCATAAAGTACATTTAAATTCTACTGAATTCATGTTTTCAGTCAGGAACTATATAGAATTTTAAATAGCTTAATTTATGCTAATAGTTTAATTTACAAATAGCTAATTAAGTAGCTTCTAATTGACTTCAAACCTTTGGAAGTAACTAATTTAAAAACTACTTTTGTTATTCTGTTTCATTGTGAATTGCATGATGCTTTACTACAAAAGTTTGAATAGTAGACATCCCTTGTAGAGCATTCAGTTTATATATGTCAGATTCTCAAGGGCCATGGCTTTTGCCAGATGAAGCACTTTTGATTTTGAGGCTGATGAAACACGGTGTTATTATTGATCTGTGCATGACATAGCCTGTCTCTCTGCTGGCAGAGTGTAGCAACATTTATCCAGGAATTTGCGAAATGTCACTCGGATCATGTTCACAAGGTAAACTGTGCAAAAACCAGGATCTGAGCTGAGAATCCATGTGGAATTGGACGTGACTATCTTATTTCTATGTCCTATCTTCTAAATCAACCAAGAGATACTTGTTAACATTATGTCTATGTCTTATATTAGACTTTGCAAAAAACTGTTATTATTTAGAGCAGAGTATACAGTAAAATCATACTCCTTATATGCTATTCTCAAATTCTGTGGGGATCATACTAGAGGAATATTAAAAAAACAGCTTCAGTTAGAAATATTTTCTGTTTCTAAAAAACTATTGACCAAATATATCACATAGGTTTAAATTCCCAACAGAACATTTATTCTTTGTATCACTTTATTTTCAAATGTCTCTCGTTAAAATAGCAGCATGCATATTAATCATAACAAATATAATTTTTCTTTGACAAAGCTTATTGCAAGATTCAGTTATGTATTGCCTTTTAGAGTTGGCTTTAAATTTGCTATAATGTAAAATTTGTATTAAGGTGTCTACTTTAGTTACAGATATGGTTAAGATATGAAATAGTAAATTGAATTTAATTTCTTTTTGTAAATTATCTTTTATTTGTATATAACCTGTTATTGTGAGCATTATTTTAAAGCTTAATCTCTAAAGCTGTAAAGCTTTAAGAACAAAACATATTTATTATATTCATAATCCTAGAAAGCATCTGTTGTATATTTTAAAATTAGTTTTTCTAGTTCTAGCTCTGTTGTAATTGTATGATCTGCATCCTTTCTCCACTAGCATTTTCCTCGTGCCATTAGGGGCCATGATCAGTTTTCAAAGCTAACAGAAACATTGCTTAAACAGCAAACCATGTCTCTACCATTGTTCTACCATTGAATTAATTTTGTGTTTTTTCTTCCTGCCCCCAGACTAGGAGTTTAATTTTTCTTTGATTAAGGAGATGTAATTCTAGAATAATGATTCTGATATTGAGCAATGCTTGAAAATATAAGATAGCTTCTTAATAGTATATATTTCAACTTCCTTACTTCCTGGACTAGTTGCCATAAAATTCCCATTCTTCAAAAATATACTAATAAATATACTGCTAAGTGCTAATCTAAATGTTAACTTGAAAAAGAACTATTGCAAGCTAAGAAGATAATAATTTTTAACACAAAATGTTCTTAAGTTTTATTCTTAATTTCTCTTTATTCCATACAGAAAAATATCTTACTAGAATGCCACCCCGAGATTTTAATTTTTGTTTTATAGTGGAAAACTTTCCCTTGTTTTGGAAAAACAACAACAACAAAAAACCCCCCACATTTGTACTGTCTATACAAATTTGATTTTATATGCATTGCAGTTCTATTTGTTTCATTCTTATTTTAGGAGATATATCTAGAACATATAGGAAAATGCTTTTAAAAATTAACAAATATTTTCATTCTGAAAATGGCAAAAATGACACCAGAAAAATCCCTTAATTACTGCAACAAAGTAATTACTTTAAAAAAAAAAGGATCAAATGGAGAAACAGATCTTTTAAAAATAACTTAAGATAGTAGTGGTAGACTTTTTTGACATTAATACAATCAAGAGTATGTGAAGGAGCTGTTATACTTTGAGGATACCTAATGTTCTTTTATTGTAGTAATGTACTAGAGGAACATGGCCATTAAAACACAGAGAGTTTTATGTAGTTTTGTTCAAAATATATCAGACTCCCTGAAGATATAAAATTATCTAAGGCTATGCCACTCTGAAATCTAGTTGTGGGATTATTTTGAAATAAGTCAAGATTAGCAAGAATATATTTGAAAGTTTTTTGATAGAGCTAGATAAGAAAACTAATTTGCCAGTACAAATTGGAGCAATCATTTTGTATCACCAAATAAAGTGGCACTAACAATGTGAACTTAAAATTTTTATTTATATTATCTTACTTAGCATTTCTCTGAAACCATTAGAACAAGTAATGATCATAACCTTTTTTAAAGATGAAGACACTGTTGGTACTTCAATTCATCTATTGCCATTCCACTTGCCTCTCCTCTCTTTGCCTAGTTATTGTGATAAACTTCCACTATAGTGCATCACCATCACATTGTAGATAAATAAAGTATAATTTGTTGCTACTCAGTGGCCTCAGCCATTCTATAAATTTTCATTTTCAGAGTGGACAGTTACCTCATGGAAAAAAAGATCAGCAGTTTGTATTCTGTTTGTTTATCATGGGAAGTAATTGCAACATTTCCACCCAACTCCTGCTTTTAAATTGGTCTTTATATCCAGAGAGTAGGCATGACAGAATTTTTGCTTTTATCAACCAAGTGATCGGTATTTTGTTCTTAGTTGTTAATTTCAAAATGTACGAGAGATAACGGGACTATGAATTTTCCACTTTGTTTTATGAAACTTGGCATCATCTGAAAAGCTTTGTGGTTTCTCTTTTTCTTTAAGCAATCCCTCCTGTAAATTCTGAATGATGGGGTCCTAGAAAAAAGCAAAGCTGTCATCTACAGGAGAATATGCTGGAGCTAGATTTAGGAAGACCAACCTTTAAATTTCACATAGGAAACTAGCTATGTGGCTCCAGGAAAATCACAACTTATCTTACCTATGATTTAACGATTAAATTTTAAATGGATTTGATTGAAATCCATCTTATGGTGGCTGTTGCTTTATGGTACAACTGTCCAAAATATATATGAAAATGTGCAGAACTTGTTGCTGTTGGATGTCACTCCTCTCCCCTTGGAATTGAAAAGGCTTGAGGAGTTATTACAGTTATGACAAAACCAACATTCCTACCAATAAGATTCAAACCTTTAGCACTTATTCTGATGTGCTTATTCAGGTTTAGGAAGGTGAGAGAGCAATGACAAAGGATAACAACTTGCTTGGGAAATTTGAGCTCACAGGAATCCCCCCCAGCTTCCTGAGGTATTCTTCAGATTGAAGTAACATTTAACATTGGTGTAAATGCTATCCTCAATTTTTTTTTGCTTTTTGCTTTACTTTTAATTTCTCTAATCAATAGTGATGTAGAGCATTTAGAAATGTGATTATTATGGAGCTTTGTACAAAGAGTTATCAAACTGTGCACACCCTTTGATATAATAGTGTCTCTACTGGTTCTATATCCCAAAGAGATCCCAAAGGAGGAAAAAGTTCCACATGTACTTTAAAAATGTTTGTGGCAGCCCTTTTTGTAGTGGCACTGAACTAGAAGCTGAGTGGATTCCCATCAGTTGGAGAATGGCTGATTAAGTTACAGTATATGAATGCTATGGAATATTATTGCTCTATAAGAAACAATCAGCAGGATATTTCAGAAAGGCCTGGAGAGACTTAAATGAACTGATGCTAAGTGAAGTGAGTAGAACTAGGAGAATGTTGTACACAGCCACAAGATGATCAATTCTGATTGATATGACTCTTTTCAATAGTGAGGTGATTCAGACCAATTACAATGTTCTTATGATGAAGAGATTTAGATTTATCTAGATCTGCCCCTAGACAGAAGACTTTGGGGACTAAATGTGGATCATACCATAGTATTTTCACTTTTTTGTTGTTTGCTTTCTTGTTTTCTTTTCATTTTTTTTTCCCTTTTTAATCTGATTTTTCTTATATAGCATGATAATTGTGGAAATATATATAGAATTGCATGTGTAACATATATTGGATTACTTGCCACCTAGGGGAGAGATAAAAAAATTTAAAATACAACATTTTGCAAGGGTGAATGTTGAAAACTATCTATGCATATGTTTTGACAATAAAAAGTTTTATAAAATATTATTAAAATTTTTTATTTCATCATCTGAAACCTGCCTGCTAATTAGGGAATGTCTCTTATTTTTATGAATTTGGCTAAGATGTTTATTTGGCAAATGAGGCCTTTATGAGAGGAATTTGCTATAATATTTTTACCACAGTTTCTTGTTTTCCTTTTAATTTTGGTTTAATTGGCATTGTATAAAATATTTTTAATTTAATGTAATCAAAATTACACATTTTATTTCCCATGAACCTCTTTATTTTTTGCTTGCTTGTAAACTTTTCCCTTATCCATAGGCCTGACAGGTTCATTTTTCCATACTTCCTTAATTTACTTATTTCTAAATCATTCATATACCATAATTTACTTAGCCATTCTCCAACTGATAGGCATCCACTCAGTTTCCAGTTTCTTGCCACTACAAAGAGGGCTGCCATAAACATTTTTGCACATGTGAGTTCTTTGCCTTCTTTAAAACCTCTTTGGGATATAGGCCCAATAGAAATACTGCTAGATCAAAGGATATGCACAGTTTGATAGCCCTTTGGGCATTGTTCCAAATTGCTCTTCAGAATGGTTGGATCCATTCACAATTCCACCAACAATGTATCAGTGTCTCAGTTTTCCTGCATATCCTCCAACATTTGTCATTATCTTTTCCTGTCATCTTAGCAAATCTGAGAGTTGTGTACTCTCTAGTGTTTTTAATAAGAATAGGTTCTGGATTTTATCGAATGTTTTTTCTGCATCTATTGAGGCAATGATATGATTTTTGTTGTTAGTTTGGTTATTGATATAGTCAATTATGCTAACAGTTTTCTTCATATTGAACTAGCCCTGAATTTCTGGTATAAACCCTACTTGATTATAGTGTATTATCCTGGGAAGACTTTTTATAATCTCATTGCTAATATTTTATATAAGATTTTTTGCATCAATGTTCATTAGGGAGATTGGTCTATAATTTTCTTTCTCTGTTTTCACCCTACCTGGTTTAGGTATCAGCATCATATCTGTGTCATAAAAGGAATTTGCTAGGATTTCTTCATTCCCCATTTTTCAAATAATTTATATAGTATTTGAATTAATTGTTCTTTAAATATTTGGCAGAATTCACATGTAAATCCAGCTGTTCTTGTAGATTTTTTTCTTAGGGAGTTGATTAATAGCTTGTTCTATTTTTTAAAAATAGGACTATTTAAAGAATTTATTTTCTCATCTGTAACCCGGGCAATCTATATTTTTGTAGATATTCTTCAATTTCATTTAGATTATTAAATTTAGAGGCATATAGTTGGGCAAAATAACTCCTAATTATTGCTATAATTCCCTCTTCATTGTTGAAAAGTTCCCCCTTTTAATTTTTGAGATAACAATTTTATTTTTTTCTTTCCTTTTTCTGATCAAATTAATTAAAGATTTATGTTTTTTTTTCATAAAACCAATTCTCCATTTTATAATATATTAATTCAATAGTTTTCTTATTTTCAATTTTATTAATCTCCCCTTTTATTTTCAGAATTTCAAATTTGGTATTTAATTGAGGGTTTTTAATTTGTTCTTTTTCTAGCTTTTTTTTTTTTTTTTTTAAATTGTAAGCCCAATTCAATGATCTTCCCTTTTTTTATTTTATGGAAGTAAGCATCTAGAGGTTTCCCCTAATAATTGCTTTGGGTAAATTCCAAAAATGTTGGTATGTTGTCTCCTTATTGTCATTTTCTGACTCCCTGCCCCAGTTCCTTGCCCCAGTTCCTTGCCCTGGTCTCCCTGTGCTCCGTCTGGGCTTGGCAGACTGAACAGCTGCCTGTTTGAAACAGACTTGTTCTGAAGTTCTTCCAATGTATCTTCTGAAAATTTGTTCTAATCCAAATATTTGTGGGTTCTTTGACTCCAAAACCAGTTTAGAGGTTTACTCTGCTATTGGTTTGAGAAAAGGTCAGAGGAGGTCACAGAAAGACATGTTTGTTCTCTGCTGTCTTGGCTCTGCTTCGCTGTTTTCTTTTTTATTTCTTAGCTAGTATTAAATTGTTTTAATGATTACCACTTTGCAATGTAGTTTGAAATTTGGAACTGCTGGGCTACTGTGCTTTAATTTGTTTGGGTTTTTTTTTTTGTCATTGATTTTCTTTCTAGTCAAATAATTCTTTTATGCTTGATATGCATGGCACTGAATTAGCAAATTAATTTAGGTAGGATTGTCATTTTTATTATCTTGGTTTGAACTGTCCATGAGTAATATTTCTCCAATTGTTTTGATCTGACTGTGTGCAAAATTTTTTTGTAATTGTGTTCAGACGCCATGGTTTTGTCTTGCTAGAGAGACTCACAAATATATTATATTTTCAGTTATTTTATTATTATTTTTGTGAGGCAGTTGGACTTAAATCATTTGTCCAGGGCCACACTGGTAGTGTCAAGTGTTTGAGGCCATATTTGATCTCAGGTCCTTGTATCTCCAGGGCTACTGCTCTACTCACTGCACCACCTTGCTGCCCTAGGTATAATTATTTTAAATGGAATTTTCCTTTCTGTCTCTTCCTGTTGTGTTTTGTAATTAAAATAAATAAAAATGTGGATAATGTATGTGGGTTTATTTTTTATCCTCCAATTTTGCTAAACATTAATCGTTTAAATTAGTTTTTAGTTGTTTTCTATGGTTTTATGAATATGCCATCATATCACTTGCAAAGAATGATAGCTTCATCTTCTCATTGTCCATTTTTATTCCATTGATTTTTTTTCTTTTTTATATGAGATTGAATAATAGTGGTAATAATGGATATCTTTGCTTACCCTTATCTTGTTGGGACGGCTTAATGTTTAAACCTATTTCAGAAAATGCTCAGAGGCCACCAATATGTCCTAGACCAAGTCCCATTTGGTCATTTTTTGGGTCCTGATTGATTCAAATTGAATGTAAATAGCAGTCATTTCTGCTTTGGCCAGAAACTCTGAGGGTCTTCCTCTCCCAGATTCATTTATTTATTTAGGGTGTTGTTTTTTTGTTTTTTGGACAAGGTTAAAAGGGAGATTCTTTGCTACAGTTGCTACCTGGCCATAATCACTGAATGAATGTACCTTTAATCAAACTGAGACCCATTGAACACCTTAGCTTAAAAAGGCCAAGGTCTCCCATTTCATTCAGGGCCATCTCCAATTGTCTTGATCTATATCCTGCCATTGGACCCAGGTGGCTCTGAAGGGGAAAGTGAGACAGGTGACCTGGCACAGCCCTTTCTCACTTAAATCCACTTCATTTGCATATTATGGTATCCCTCCCTGATGTCCTGGTCCTCTTCAAGAATGAAGGACAAACATCAACAACAGCAATCAGGAACCTATATCAACAGCCCAAGTCTGAGTTCACTGATCCAATTACAGAAAAAAAAAAAAAATGAAATAGAAAGTAGAAATATAGCAGTAACCCAAAGGAATGAAAGAATATGGAGAATGACAAAGATCAGGATTCCTAGGCTTTGCTTTGGGAAAGACGTTTGGAAGGACCAAATACTGGATCTTCCTAATCTGATTCATGTTAATGGGTCAGGCAAAATCTTTGTAGTTTTTAGTGGCTCTCCCAATGTAAAGCAGTGATTGACCAGGTATGGGTCCAAGAATATTGATTCTCTAGCACAGATAATCACACATAGCATAGCCATCTAGATTTATCTTGAGTCAGAGCCATCTTTAGTGAAGTCACTAAAAAGTTATTTGCATGCAACCGGTTTTGTATTACCACTTACTTCGTGTTTCTTGCCCAACATCTAGGTCTCTCTTACTAAAGAACATTGAGAAATTCATTCACAGCCTTTCTTAGACAATCCTATAATTTTGGTCTTTGGGGTCTTTACAGACCTAAAACAGCTGATGGGCCTGGAAATCACAATCATTCTTAAATACAAAAATTATTCAAAAAATTGACAATGACAGCTGATAGTACTTAAGGGATGATTTTTAAAGATATGGGGGCACATTCATTATACAATTTACTCTCTAATTTTCCTGATGAAATAGGAACCACTTTACTTTGCATAGCCAGCACTACAGGAAACACCAAAAAATATCAGGTAAACAACCAAGAACTCATTCATCTTCCCTTGCATTTTTCTGTCTTCATTTAAATAAGACCATACTGATCCAGTACAATATTTCCAAATGTTTTAGGCCCAATCTTCTAACAGTCAACAAAAACAAGTTTACCTAGCCATAGAAAAGAAAGGTTATTCATTAGTAAACACCACTGATTGAATTGCATATAGATTCCTTGACTTTGTGTTGGCTATACTGGTTTACCAGTCAATTTTGAGGAAGATCAACTTCTTGTTTCTGCATAGACTAGATTTTGTAGTTAAGGTATTCAGGAAGCTACATTGATGGACTGGGCTTTAGTCCCTCTGAACCAAGTAATTTTTGAGGAAAAATGAGTTTAGTCTATGTATTTTATTTTGCTCCTCACACAGTAAATAATCACATTCAGATCCACAGCCTCAGATATTGTGCATGATTATACGATATCAAAAAATCCCTCTCTCAAACCTTGATCTCTTTTCTGAGTTTTACACTCACCTCTCTAGCTACTTACAATTTGTCTCCAGCTATATTTCCCTACAATGTCTCAGATCAGATATGAACAAAAGTAAGTTCTTTTTTTTTTCAAGCCTGTTTTCTTCTGTGCTGCATTGCATGTTGTGATCATGATGTTATTTTTTATTCTTTCCTTTTCCTCATCCTTCCCACCTCTATTTTTCCATAGCCATTATTTGCCCTGTCTTGTTAATTCTGTCCTGTAAGATCTCTCAAATCCCTCATTTTCTATGCTTAATGCCATTCCCTTAACATATGTCTTCATTATCTCCCACCTGAACTAGGAAAAACTTTCTAATAAATCTCACTTTCAATATTTGTCCTTTCCAATTCATCTTTCATATTACTTCCAGGAAAATTTTTTATGCATGTAAAAATATAGTATCATCAAAGATCTCAAAGTTAAAAGAGACCTAAGAGATCATTTAATCAAACTAGATATAAACAAGAATAATTTTTATGAGGTGGTACTCCATCCTTTTTTGAAGACCTGAAGTGAAGGGTAGCCCACTGTCTCACAAAGCAGTCTATTCCATTTTAAGATAACTCTAAATTTTAGAAATTTTTTTCTTATGTTAAATCTAAATTTGCTTATTTGTAATGCTTAATTATTGGTTTTAGATCTACCCTCTGGGGACAGGCAGAGCAAATTTAATACATCTTTCGTATTGCAACCCGTCAAATATTTGATGGCAGCTATCTTCTTATATCCAGGTCAGCTAAATATTTACACTGCTTTCAGTTGATTCTTCTTAGGCTGACCCTTCCTCCGTTCTTCTCCCCTTATTTCTCAAATGTGATATACAGAACTGGATATAATAGTTTAGATAAGAATACTCCAAGTTAGAGTACAGTGGGGAAATCATTTTCTTAGTTTTCAATGCTACATCTTAGTTCACAATTGTTTTTATGCTTCCTCTAATCTGTTCTTGACTCTTTTTATATGCCAAGATCTTTGTTAGACAAACTACCACACAGTTATACTTTCCCCATCTTTTACATGGGAAGTAGATTTATTTTTTTTAAGTTCAAGTATACAGTTATCTTTTATCTGTCTTTATTACATTTCATCTTATCAGCCCAGAATTCTAACCTTTCAACATATTTATGGCTCCTGACCTTGTTAGCTATCCTTCTTTCTAAGTTTATATCTAACCTTAAATGATTTCTATTTTGGTAGAGCCATTTAGCAATTTGTGAACCTATCTGTATTATCATCAATCCCATATCCTTTCATCTTGTCCACAAAATTAAATTGGAGTATTGCCAATTGCCATATAAAAATCTAGGTATAATCTAGATAGGTAAATCTAGCTATAAACATTTCCTCTGAACTACTAGAAATCTTGTCCCCCCCAAAAGGACATGAAATTATTCAGGCATGACATAATATTGATGAAGCCATTACAAAGTGTATTAAATGTCTTAATGTAGTTTTAATTCATATTCACTTTTTGGCTACTAAATAACATTACACTGTGAATACCATTTCCTTGTTTATATATTTGCAAATCATCTTTTTAGTAACATACTTTAGCATAATGCTCCTTAGGAAACAGTTCCCTCTTCCTCTTCTCTCTCTTTTTTTCCCTACCTGCCCCAACTCTCATGCCCTATGATAGAGCATGTGGAATTCTTCCTATCAAATGGGGAATAGCCACTCTCACTTCCACAATTATATTTGAAAATGTACTCATTTATACAAGTCTGAATCATGATCTTAAAGCTTTTCCCTGCCTCTCCTACTTTTTTTTTATTTGCCTGAATTCAGAGAACTGAGGAGGAATTCTGAAGTGAGTAGTTTTAGCTTTGGGGGCAACCTTGGTGAGTATGAGAGATGAGAAGTTCCTCGGACCCTTAGTTAGTTTTGCCTATCCATAGAAATTACTCCCTACAACTACGGTAGCAAATGGCATAGGGGAAGATGAACACCAAGAGAAGGATCCCAACTCCTTATCTGACTTGCCAGAAGATAAGGGGATTGAAAGAATTGTGCAAAAACTGGGAAACAGAGGTGAAAGGGAAATGCCAGTTCAGCAGTTTCACAAAATGTCTTAGGTTTTGATATTTTCCCAGGAGAGTACAATAATGCAGTAGTATTAGTAATTGCTTCGCATTTAAGTGTTTGTTGATTTGTCCTCATGAATCTTTTGGTTATGTTTTTCTTTTGTATATAGGAAACTGCTATACATGAACTATATCTTACATTGAGTATCTTTTTTTCTTCTCTTGTTGGATAAACCCTAGAGATGAGCCAAATGCAAGCTTTAAGGGATTCCAAGAAGTGTTCCAGCATGGGGGTACAAAAAGCCAGAGAAAAGAAGAAAAAAAGCCTGGCCTCTTCTTGTAAAGTCCAGGTTTACCCTCAGGAATAAACTTGATCCATGGCGGTCTGTTTAAAGCTAGGACTCCTCCAAAGGGAGAGGGTAAATAACTTAGTCCTGAACTCAGCAGCAGTTATTTTACATTAGAATTTTCCTAGGAATCAGAGAATCATAGATTTGTTTTCAGGCTCTATCCTTTTTCTTCTTCTTCAGCCTTGCAGTACTTTTCTCAAGTCTGGTGGTCTTTCAGAGATGACTGGTAATAGCTTAGCAATCACTTCTGCCAGTTTTTTTTTTTTCAGTAGTCTGGAAAATAGTCCATCTGGTTCTGATATCTTGACCCCCTCAAGGACATCTAGATATTCCTTTACCACTGAATAATCAGTCTCATATTAGCAAGTTTTATTTTGTCCTTTCCAACATGAAAATTTTTATTTGAAGAGAAAACAGAATTGAGCAGTTCTTTCCCACCTCTATCTATTATAATTATCTTATCCCCTTGAAACAATTGTCCTATACTTGCTTTAGTGTTCCTCTTTTTCTCTGATAGCTCTTTTTACAAAGCCCTTTTCTGTTGTCCTTAGTTTTCCTATAAGCCTTAGTTCATTCTGAGTTTCAACATTAATTAAAAGTTCATCCAGTCTTCTTAGGAGTATATTTACTAGAATACAGTATAAGTATATTATCTTTAAAATATAATTATATGTATTTTAAAATTTTTAAATATATTCTATTTTTTTACTTCTATATATTTGTTAAGATGCTTTTCTTTTATAATTTGTACTTTTTTGGTTTAAAATGTACCTCTGGAGAGGCATATATGAGCATTGATTTCAATCCTATGAGAAAAATTCTGCTTTTAAAAAATATATATGAAGATATAGAGTTTTATTTCATAATAATATACAGGAAACAGAAGGAAACATTATTAATTTGTTTCTCTGGTGAATTTTCAGCAGAGTGTATTTGTATGTGTTATCTGAACCATATGAATACTTAGAATTGCTTCTGTTAAATTTGTAATGAGCTGTAGAATAAGTGAAATTCCCTGACTGGTTCTCATGGAAGTAGTTCATTTGCAGTGCTTAGATGTAGTAAGATCAAGCAAATAGACGCTGCTCATAAGATTGACCCCACCATTAAAATATTTTAATTTCCAGATCCTGAGATGTTCCACGTTATAAATTAAGAGAATCTATATAATCATAATTTCACTAGTTTGGGCATGTAAAATGTAGATTTACAAATTATGATTCTGAACCCATTCAGCGTTGTGAAATATCTATTTATGTTATATATATGTTAAAGTTACTATGACTTGATACACTATTCATTCTTTTTCAAGTGTAATTAATTGAGATATTTATATCTATGCATTTTCTAGCAAGATATTAATTGAAAATTATTTAACATATATGTTAGTTACATAAATATAAGCAGTCTATAAATTATTTAGAAATCAAAAACATGTTAAGCAACAATAATGCTTTCAGAGAACTCTATAGGAATTAAATGTTTCAGGAAAATTTAATAAAATGAAAATGAGCTGTTGTTTATATATGTAAAAAATTACAAGAAGGCTTTAATAGGCTGTGTCATCACTTTTTTGTGTAAACCACATTTTGTACATATAACATATTTTTCTGATGAAGTAGTGGTTTGAACTGTTTAAGTAGGTTGCTGGATCAGTCCACAAAAATCCATTTAATCCAAAATAGCTTTAAAATAATAAGTAATTATACTGACAAATATTTTGTTTCAATAAGAGCAAGTAAGCAAAAAATTCACTATGAAATAGTTTCAAATTTTTCTTTAATGTTATGTAAGAACATATGTTTGATTACAAAAGGATAAAGAGCCTGTAGTAGACTACCATTGATTTGTTGGGGATTTTCCCCCTGTTTGGCTATGTTGATCCCCATACTATCTCTTCTAGGTTCCCTTTATTATTCATTTCATAGAGAATTACAAGGTGGTTAGATATTTGAGTTTCAGTGGACTTTTCAGCTGGCAAAAGTAAAGAGAGCATTTTGAAATGCTAACAAATTTGTTCCGCATTTTATTAAGTGCTGCAATTTTTGCTATGGACAAGTCAATATTAACATTTCATGTTTAACATTCTGTACCTATGTGTCAGCAAAAAATTTTCTTTTTAAGTCATTGACATTCAAATTTTTTTAAAAACAATCTAATGCCAACAACTTATTATTCTGCCAGGGATATTTGATATTTGACATTTTTTAGTTTTCTAAATTTTATAATTTAATTAAAGTATTAATTTTTCTTTTATTCCCATGTTTCCATTAATGTCCTCTGACTAAATGTTAAAGGCAGACATAATAACAAAAGTTTAAATCATGCAGATTAATATCACTCATTTTAATATTGATTAATCAAGTGAAATAGTCTGTGAAAACTTTTTGAAAGCTACAAATTTGTACATAAATGTAAGCTGTTATAATTAGCCAATCGGTTTTAAATAATTCCAAGATATTGATATTCTGTTTTATGAGAAGCAAATAAAATAAAGAAAAATCTGTCATATACCAATTATATGTTGAATAAATGTAATTTTAAAATCAGCAATTCAGCTAAAATAATATTATTTGTAATTTGTAAAATAATATAATTTGTTTATTACATAGATTGAGTTCAAATCAGTGTTAAAAGCCTGTAATATAAAATATATTCACAGAAATAAAAGGTTAATGACATCAAATTTTTTGACATCTTTAACCATTTTTAAGATTGAAACTGTTTAGAAAATTGTCTTTAATAATTTTTGGCATTTCAAATAATAAAGTTAATTTTCAAATAAGTTAAAATAAGCTATATTCAAAATATTTACCAAGTACTAATTTGGCGATATTTTATATGTATGTATGTATGTGTGTACATAATATATGTTACATTATAAATTTGATTACTTTACTTTTAGTAAATTGAATTAAAATGAAATGTACTTATGCAGGTACCAATATTTTATTGATTGTCTCTAATTTAACCAGTTTGAGTTAGATTGACATTTTTAGTACTTTAAACAATCTTAAAAGCTTCTTTGTTAATTGCAAACTGTATTTAGTATGACCTCATAATAATGTAGCACCTCAAGTGTCATGCCTGTCTTTAATGTGCATACTGGAGCTGTGTTCATCTGTAACAGACAACTGTACTTCAAGAAGTCTTTTTTTTTTCTTGATAAGCAATTAGCAGTAATTAGGAAGATTCACCTCAATAAGTTGTCTGCATTAGATTGTTTAAAAAAATTTTGAATGTCAGTGACTTAAAAAGAAAGTTTTTTTCTGACACATAGGTACAGAATGTTAAACATGAAATGTTAATTTAACTTTTCTGCTTATTATTCATGCACAATATTATTTTGTCATTCAGACTCTACATTGACAGAGTGCTAGGGGTGTTAAAATAGTTCTGCTAGAATAAAAAGAGGATTAATCTACCATTGGCCAATTAGCCAAAGGGTACTTAATGGTCTCTAAAGGCTACTGAAGTCTAACTACTAGCTAAAGCAGTGGTAAAAAGTCCTCTATATTACCTTCATTTGCTTGACATCTTGTAAAACACACTTGGAGGCTTTTAATAACTACATTTGCAAGAAAATAGTTTATAAGTGATTGATTTAGCAAGTAGATGGATTTTTCAAAAGACTATGTTAAATAAGCAACTAATATTACCTATACTTAAAATTGTTATTGCCTCTACCACCCTTCCTCCACCTTACTTCTTTTTAAGGCATAGGGTCCCAGATTTTAAGTGAAGAACAATTAATATCAAACTAATAATTTCTACAAATGAGGAATTTTATTTTATAAAACTTTAGAAAATAACTTTATGAAATTTTAAGTACATATTGAAACTTCAACAGCATTTGCCTCTAGAACCCACATAGGGCTTACTAGCTTTCATATAGTTTTGGAAAGTACAAAAAAACCAAAACCAAAACCAAAAAAAACAAAAACAAGAATGATAAAACAATATAATTGGTTACAAAATCTAAAATACCTTAGATAATAGAAAACAATATGATTGTGTAGATGTCTGGAATGAAGGACCAGCAACAATCCCCCCTTCCATTTTATTGCCATGGAAAGTCCATTGGTGGTGTCAGTGTGCATGAGTAACAGTATAGACTTTCATAGAGAATAGACAGATGTTGCAAAGATAATAGACTTCCTGGCATACATTTTCAACTTGCAAGGATTATTAGCATGATAACAGATCTCCCTTAATTATGCAACTCCAGTAAGTTACATAGAGATAATTTATTTCTTTGAATTAAGGTTATTTATGAGACAACAACTCAGAGAAGAAAGTTAAACTTCTGAATTTAACTCAGAGACAAAGAAACATGGCTTAGACAATTTATAACTTAATTGGGGATAATGTAGAATAGAATTGATTACAAAATCAGAATCAATTTAATTTTCTCATTTCACATTATAAAAGAGGTTGTGCAGTGGCTAGAGTTTTGCACATGGAGACAGGAAGCAGGATTTGAATTCAGTTATTTTTCCCCTAAAAAGCAACAATTTTGCCCTTGGGACTTGATTAGCCCAGGTGTGTGTCAAGGATTTAGCATCCTGATAGCTTCTGGTCATGTTGGTATGGCTACCTGGTTAGCCAAAAGTATAAAAAGGTCAACCCTATGAAGTTTGTCTTTTATGTCTTGTTTTTTCCTACTTTCATCTATAAGTGCACTTAAAATGCTCTTAGTCTAGTTTCATGATTGCTCTTATATCTTTCTTCTACTCTTTAAAAAGTAAATTAATATAAAATTGATATTTTGTGTATATATATGTATATGTATATATACACACTTATATGTGTGTATCCACATATCCACATACACATATATGATTTTAGCAATGAGGATCAGTCCCCAAGAGGTTATGTGATCTGGCCTAAGATGTACAAATTGGTAATAGCCAGTATTTGACCCAAGTACCCTAACTCTATTTACTGCCCTATCCATTAAATCCTGATTATGCTTAGCTTGATGTATATAACTCAGCCAAGCCAGCTAGATGGGCATATTGATACACAGACTTGTACATCCATAATTAGGGATATACTCTTACAGAAAAGGAGATCAATTGTATATTGATAATGAGGAAAAAATTGGTGGCTAATTCATGTGCTACCTTTACTCTTCCAGTAAAGAAAACAAACAGCAAAAAGCACCTTTTCTGGCTGGGGAATGTAAGACATAAGATCTCATACTCCCCTCCTCTATCTTTATGCAGTAGTTCATCCAAGTGAGAGATTTCTTATATATATATATATATATATATATATATATGTATATATATAAAGAGAGAGAGAGAGAGAGAGAGAAACAAACAGAATATCCTCTATAAAAGAAAAGAGAAACAAGTTACCCAGTTAATAAAAAGAGAAAATCCTGGAAGATGTAAAATAGAGCAACAAATTTGAATTGTTGAATTATTTTATTATATTGAAGGTTATCTTTAGAAAGAAAGTTTTTTTTTCATAACTCAGTTTCAGGTTTTTCAAAGAGTGAAATTAGAATTTCTGGATTCAGTCAGAAGATCAGGTTCCAGGCTCTAGTTCAAATTTTATCACTTGATGTTTATATAAAAATGTTTCTATTGCAAAACTTTGCTGTGCTTCAATTTCCTCATTTATAAAATGGTTATACTGATATCTCTTCTATCTATCCCAAAGAGTAATTATGACATTCAAATGAAATATAATATATGGAACTATTTTCTAAATTGTATATTGCCATTACACATAGACATCACTAGATAGTCAATACAGAAATCAGATTGCTATATTTTTCAATGTAAGGTGGAGATGCTCTATACAGTCAGTTAAAACAATTCCTGAAATTGACAGTGCAAGATTCTTATTGCAAAAGAGACTTAAAATTAAGGAAATAGCAAAACCATCAGATCATATAGGTTTGACCTAAATAACAATTCTTATGAATATGAAGTGGAGGTAATGAATGAATTTAAGAGATTAGATCTGGTAGACAGTGTCTAAAGTAATATGGACAGAGATTTGCAATATATAGTAGGCAGCAACAAAAAGCATTCCAAGGGAAAAAAAGAGCAAGAAGGCAAAATAGTTGTGTGATGAGGCTTTATATATAGTTGAGGAAAGAAGGAAAGGAAAAGGAGAAAAGAAAAGATATATCCATCTGAATGCCTAAGATTCTACAATCTAGATTTTAGCAATATGTGAACTGCGCATGTATGTTCTAAGAGGAACTAGAGATCAAATTATCAACATTTTTTTTGCTTTTTATTAGGTAGTTTTCAACATTCACCCTTGCAAAACCTTGTGTCCCAAATTTTGTCTTCCTCCCTTTTCCTTACTTCTTCCCTTAGACAGCAAGTAATCCAATATAGGTTAAATAGGTGCAATTCTTCTAAATATGTTTCCATAATTATCATGCTGCACAAGAAAAATCAGATCAAAAAGGGGGAAAAATGAGAAAGAAAACAAGATGCAAGCAAACAACAAAAAAAAGTGAAGATGCTATGTTGTGTTCCACACACAGTCCCCACCGTCTTCTCTCTGGGTGTAAATGCATCTCTCCATCACAAGACTTTTGGAACCAGTCCGAATCATCTCATTGTTGAAAAGAGCCACGTCCATCAAAATTGGTCATCATATAATCTTATTGTTGCCATGTACAATGATCTCCTGGTTCTGCTCATTTCACTTAGCATCAGTTCATGTAGGTTTCTCCAGGCCTCTATGAAATCATCCTCCTGATCATTTCTTATAGAACATCAGTTTCTAGTTTCTTGCCACTACAAAGAGGGCTGCCACAAACATTTTTGCACATGTGGGTCCTTTTTTATGATCTCTTTGGGATACAGACCCAGTAGAGACATTACCAAAGGGTATATACAGTTTGATTACCGTTTGAGCATAGTTCCAAATTGCTCTGCAGAATGGCTGAACCAGTTCACAATTCCACCAACAATGTATTAGTGTCCTAGTTTTCCCACTTTCCCTCTAACATTATTATCTTTTTCTGTCATCTTAGCCAATTTGAGAGGTGTGTTAGTAGTACCTCAGAGTTTCTTAATTTGCATTTCTCTGATCAGTAATGATTTAGAGCATTTTATCATACGATTAAAAATGGTTTCAATTTCATCTGAAAATAGACTATTCTTATTCTTTGACCATTTATCAATTACACAATGACTTGTATTTTTATAAATTTGAGATAATTCTTTATATATTTTAGAAATGAGCCCTTTATCAGAACCCTTGGATATAAATTTTTTCCCCAGTTTTCTGCTTCTTTTCTGATCTTGTCTGCATTGGTTTTGTTTGTACAAAAACTTTTTAGCGTAATATAATCAAAATTATCCATTTTGCTTTTCATAATTATTTTAGTTCTTCTTTGTCCACAAATTCTTTCCTTCTCCACTAAGAGATAGACTATCCTTTGTTCTTCTAATTTGCTTGTAGTATCACTGTTTATATCTAAATGATGAACCCATTTTGACATTATCTTGGTATAGGTATTAGGTGTTGCTCAATGCCTAGTTTCTACCACACTATTTTCCAATTTTCCCAGCAATTTTTGTCAAATAGTGAATTCTTATCCCAGAAGCTAGAATCTTTGAGTTTATCAAATACCAGATTACTATAATCATTGACTATTGTATCTTGTGAACCTAAGCTATTCCACTGATCAACTACTCTATTTTTTAGCCAGCACCAAATTACCAACATTTGCTGAAAGCAAAGAAGTACCTTAGGGGAAAAACAAAAACAAATCTACTTTTGCTTCATTGACTACACGAAAACTTTTGACTGCACGGATTACAATAAAATGTATGTTCTCAAAGAGATGGGAGTACTAGACCAACTTACTTGTCTTCCAAGAGACCTATAGGTAGGCCAAGAAGCAGTAGCTAAAGCAAAACTTATAAAAAACTAATTGATTTAAGTTTGGAAAAAGAGTACAAGAAAACTCTATATCATCGCCTTATTTAACTTATATGCACAGCACACAACATGACAGATGTTAAGCTAGATGAATCAAAGACCCGAATTAAGGTTTCCAGGAGAAATAAACATCTCAGATATTACGGATTATCCCATTATGGCAGCAAGGGAAGTTAGAATTAAGAAGCCTTTTGATGAGGTTAAAAGAGGAAAATGTAAGAGCTTTCTTGCAGGTTAGCATCAAAAAAACAAAGAAAGATCTTGGCACCTAGTATTGCCACTTCCTGGCAAAGTGAGGGAGAAGAAACGGAAGCAGTATCATGTTTTATATTCTTGGGCTTAGAGATCACTGCAGTCATGAAATTAAAAGATGCTTGTTCCTTAGAAGGAAAGCTGTGACAAATCAAGACAGCATACTAAAAAGCAGCGAGATCACCTTGCTGACAAGGTTCATATATGTTGGAATTCAGAGGAACACCTGACAGTGGCTGCTGTAGATTCAACCCAGACCTGGAGAATGTATCTCCTCTTGTGAGAGGATGATACAAGAGACTGAGGACGTTGCTGCTCTCTGACCTCTCTGACTGAGAGGCCATTGTGTTGTCTGACCTCTCTCCTCTTCCCTCTGCCTCCAGTTTATCTCATTCCCAGTCTGCAACACCTGTGTCAGCAAAGGCTGCCCTAAAACTCCTTCAGATGTTATGATTCACAGCTGTGGAGGCTCTCAGAGAATTGGCCTGCCCCTTAACACATATAGTCAAATCTGTGATTTTTCCTTTAGCAATGTATGGTTGTAAGAGATGAACTTAAGGGAAAGCTGAGTACTCCATCCACTGTACCATCTAGTTATCCTGCACTTGGACTGATTTTGAGAGATAATGAAGGATCGAATGATCTAATATGCTCTGGTCTGTAGTCCATGAGGAGTCAGACATGACTGGATGACTGAACAACAACAGTTTTTGAAAAAAAAAAAAAGGAGTTTTAGTCTGGCCTTAGTGTTGGAGAACTCAGCTTCAAATTCTGCCTGTGCTACTTGTTACTTCAGTAAACCTTGGCAAGCCAATTAACTCCTCCTCCCCTGACAGGTTGGATGCTAATATTTTTTCCACCAGCAAACTTAAAATCTATGATCATATAATTTTAAAATTATTCTTAAAATTCCTTGTATCTCAAGACTATTGTTCTATTCTGATATATCTATATCAGTGGTCCTCAGACTTTTTAAATAGGGGTCCAGTTCACTCTCCCTCAGACTGTTGGAGGACCGGACTATAGTAAAAAAAAAACTATGAACAAATTCCTATACACTCTGCCTATATCTTATTTTGAAGTGAAGAAACAAAACGGGAAAAAATACAATATTTAAAATGAAGTAAAGCTAAATCAACAAACTTACCAGTATTTCAATGGGAACTATGGGCCTGCTTTTGGCTGATGAGATGTCTGCTTCCACATTTGTCACTGCTAGTTGTAACAAGTGATGCAAGTGTGCATCTATTAGTCTTGATCTGGTTGGAGATTTCAAATGTTTCATTCTAGAAAAAATCTGTTCACAGACATAAGTACTGCTAAAGATGGTTGCCATTTTGAGTGCATGATTCCTGAGATGAGGATATGTCTCAGAGGGGAGAGATGCATAGAAATTATGAAGGCTGCTTGACTTGAATGTGTCTTTCAGAGAGTCACAATTCTGCAGTTCAGCCAGTTCCATTTGGTAAATTATATCCACATTTTCAATGTCAATAGAAAATGGGTTACGGAAAAGCTGTATGTCCTGTTCATGGAGAAGAAGCTCTTTAAATCTAAATTGGAACTCCTTTTGCAATTTTTCCAATGAATCCACACATGTTTTGTTGGGAATGCAATCAGCGGTTTTTCTGCTAACAGATTTTGAGTTGTGGGGAGATGGCACTTGTTTGATGAGGAGGCCTCATTTTACTTCAGATACTTTGACATGTGATTGCATATCACAGATGAGCTCCCCCTTTCCTTGAAGTTGCATATTGAAATTGTTGAGTAGCTCTGTTACATTTGTCAGAAAGGCAAGGTGCCATTTCCATTTTGCATCATTGAGCTCTGGTACTTCTTTGTTTTTTGAAAGCAGAAAAGTTGTAATCTGTGGAAGTAAGTCATAGAAATGTTTCCTCCCTCGACTCAGCCAACGGACTTCTGTATGATATAGAACATCTTCATACTCAACATTTAGCTCAGACAGAAATTCCTGAAATTGTCTGTGACTTATTGCATTAGCTTTAATGAAGTTAACACAAGATACCACAATTTTCATAACAAAGTCCCACTTGAGTCATTTACTACACAGCGCTTGTTGGTGGATGAGGCAGTGTATAGCTATTGGATGAGAATGGTTATGTTTGTCCATCTCTTGTTTAATGCAAGCAATTACTCCTTTCTTAGACCCCACCATGCTAGGAGCACCATCAGTTATCACGCTGGCTAGTTTAGTCCAATCCAGCTCCAAACCATTCATAGTTTGGCAAACCTTTTCATAGATATCCTCTCCTATAGTTGTTCCTTTGATGCTTTGCAGGGCAGCAAACTCTTCTATGAGTTCAAAATAATCATTCATCCCACAAATAAAAATTAGAAGTTGTGTAGATTCACAAACATCACTGCTTTCATCGAGTGCCAAGGAAAAATATGAATTTTTTTTTGTGGATTTTTGCAAATTCTGATACAGATTGTCTCCCATTTCTTCAATCCTCCGTGTAATTGTAGGTCCCGAAAGACTCCACTGTGCTAAATAAATCGGCCTTCTCTGGACACATCTCTTTGGCAACAGAAAGAAGACATTCTTTAACAAATTCTCCCTCCACGAATGGTCTGCCAGTGCGTGCTATTAGCTTGGCAACTTGAAAACTTGCTCACAAGTGATGAAATATTTAGCTGCTTCTGCTTCACTAAAATATTTTGCTGAGTTGTCAATGTATTTTTCAGTTTTAATATTTTATCTTTTCTCACTTCTCCAACCAAACAATCATATTTATCTTTATATTGAGTTTCATAGTGTCGATGCAAATTATATTCTTTGAACACGGACACTATATTCTGGCATATCAGACATACAGCTCTTTCTTTGTACTGCATGAAAAAGTAATCATAAGTCCACTGTTCTTTGAATATCCTACACTCCAAGTCAATTTTTCTTTTTCTTAACATCATTATATTTCTAAGGGACTCCAAATTGCTATTAGTAAAATACCAATATATATACTGCGCTACAAAAACAATATACCAACAATAACTTTGCCCACATAGAGACATATAGACTGCAATGCCCAACTTCCTCCAAGCTGCCTCTACACTGTGATGCCTCTGTTTCCCGCACACTCTCTCCTGCTTCAGACCTTCACTGCACACAAGTCACCGCTCAGGCGGCCCTCCCAAATGCCCTGGCTTCCTCTGAATCATGGGATCAATTTTCATGATCCAGCGCTGCATGATCGTACTTGCTGCACTCATAATTTATCATAATTGCAGGCAAGACTGTGCACATATGTATATAACTGCGCAATATATTGTTTGTGCAGAATGAGCTTCAGTGACAAATCCTACATTGGGGCTTCCAGGGGAGGTCATCATGTGACTTGAAGCTGCACAAGTGTATGGGGACCTTAAGAATCTGGAGGGGGAGGAAGCAGTATACCAGCTCTACACCCCCTCATACTCAGGATAAGTGGGGGGCACTAAGGTCAGAGCCCTAGTGATTATAAGGTGATGACATATGTTAGCAATATTCCATCTCTTTATGAACTACAGAACATACACACAATGATAAAACTGATGACCACAATAGCCAGACATGAGGTCACTATGGATATAGGGCCATGGCCTGGTACCGGGAGCCTCACTCTGGGTGACAATAGAAGTCAGTATTGCGACATGCACTAGAGAGGAAGCCATTACATTGTCATTACAGCATAATGACAATGATAGAGTCAAGCTGGGACTTGTAGTACTAACTGTTACTATACCTGCACACCAGACACAGCCCATATATTCCCCCTGCAGTGGCCATGACATGCACAGCATGCACTGTACATCCCTCATGCCTGTCTGTTGTGGTGGCTTCCGTTACTTTACAAGGCTGTGGGCCATCAGTTCTCTGTCTTCTACATCTCTCTCCCTTCCCCACACCATACACCCCGGCCTGGGAACTCACCTCACCTCGCTCTCGCCTCACACTCTGTCTCTGCCCCTCAGCCCAGTGCCCGAAGTGTGAGTTTAGGTCTGATTTTGCCATAAGTGGGGGGAGGGGGAGCTGCATAAACGTCCTCAGCGGGCCACATTTGGCCCGAGGACCCCAATCTATATCACTAGATATAGATATATTCATTATACATTGCACTGGTGTTGTGCGTGTGCCTGTGTGTCTTTTTGTTGTTTAGTTGCTTCAGTAACGTCCAACTCTTCCTGACCCCTTTTTGATACTAGACAAAAATACTGGACAGGTTTGCTGTTTCCTTCTCTAGCTCATTTTATACATGAGAAATTGAGGCAGTTAACAGACTTTCCCAGGTTCACACAACTACTCTGTGTCTGAAGCCAGATTTGTACTTGGGTTTTCCTGACTCTAGGCCTGGCATTGGATCCACTCTGTCACCTATCTGCTACATGTATAAAATATGCATCTACTAAACAGAAAATGAAGATATTTCTATAGTGAGTTCTATACTGAAAAAACTTTGGTAGGCTATAATTGTCAAAAATAGTTAAAACGAAAGCTCCTTGAGAGTTGGAGCACTTTTCATTTTATCTTTTTAGCTACAATGTCTTACATCTAGCTAGTGATTGATAAATGCTTGTTGAATTGAATTGGGGATAGAATATTTAGTCACTTTTACTATTACTAAAAACCACGTGGCTCTAATCAATCTGCCCTCTTCTTGGAAAGTCTAGAGCAAAATTATTACAAGAATAAAAATAATTTTCCAGTATTGATTATTTTTAGCATAATATCTATTAAGAAAAATTAGAAATTATTTACAAAATCAAAATCAAAATTTTGGTACATAATAAATGCACATTGTGAGCATATTTTAGTTTAGGCAGGCCAAACAAGTAAAAAACCCCACATCTTTGCTATTCCAGTCAGCAGCATTTTGGTAGAAACTCTAAGAAATTGAAAAGGAACAATAAATCCAAACCTTGGGCCATGAGTGGGTGAAATCACTTTTTGGTCTCTGCTCAACTGAAAATGCCCCCAAAGGTAGAAGAACCAGAAATAGTAATCGATTACTTCACAAACTGACAAATTTAAACTTCCTTTAAATGAAAATATATCCAAATGCTTCCAAAATAATCCTTCTAAAAATTATGTGTTCTATATATAGCCTTCATTTTGGCAGTTCTAACATAAAAATGTTAATTTAAGGAATTTGGCTTTATGATATCATTTAGTAGATTAAATTATTTCAGCTTTTTTTTTTTAAAACCATCTCTTCTTATTTCCTATTTGTATGCATTGTCATAATTTTCAATGTTTTCCTATTGTAGGAATAATTTTATTTTTAAGTTGTGAAAATATATTTTTAGTTTTTCAGAATTTCTAGACTGATCCAGTAGAGATAAAATTGTGTTGGTGAAGGACACTTTTCCCTTTATAATGCCATGGTGTCTTCTAGCGAGGAATCAACCTTCCAGCTTCTGTATCCTGGGAGAGAAGGCACCAGAGGCAGTTCTTAGACAAAAAAAAAAAAATCATGTCATCAAAGTATTTGTGGCTCTGTAGTGTTGTTTCAGCTTATGTCCACCTGGAATTGCAACTCTGAGATAAATCTGACAGGGCTGAAATCTCCAGCAGGTGAGCTTTACAAGCAGAGCTTTCACTGGGGGGTTTGAACAATTCCCCCAGTGAATGCTACTTAGGCAGAAGCAGAGAAGAAGTAATTTAAATAAAATTAAATTGTTAATAAAATTTGGCATTCATTTAATTAATTAATGGAAAGTTTTAAAATTCAGAAAAAATGTTATCATTTATAGCAATATCTTGATAAAGAGAATTGAGAAATTGAAAACGTTTTATAATCGCCCTTAACTCTTAAAAATATACTTTTTTTTAAAAATGGTAAATATAAATATGAATAAAGAAGTTTGCATTTATCATAGATATATTTTAAGCCAAAATAGTTACTTCATTTCATGACATTTCTTTTTTTTATTAAAACTTTTTATTTACAAAGCATATGTATGGGTAATTTTTCCAACATTGGCCTTTGCAAAACCTTTTGTTCCAAATTTTCCCCTTCTCCCCACCCCCTCTCCTTGATAGCAGGTAGTCCAATACATATTAAATACATTGAAATATGTTTCATGAATATTTCTAATTTAAACAAATTCATAACAAACATATAGACATATCATTATATTGGTGACTGTCAATACAACATAGTTTTATTACTTTATTTAAATGTTAGCACATTTTAAATGTTCTCTTTTATAGGAAATGTAACATCTTTTTCCATTTCTAATTGGGATTCTTCACAAAGGAAAATTTGTTTCCTCTGAGAGATGTTAGTACCATTTTGTCTAATTGTTCCTTATGTTAAACTACCATATTATAAGCTTCTTTGGAATAATAAAATAGTCATGTAGTTATGTTCTCAAGGAGCCCTACGTTGTTATGCCATTAAACCTTGGTGGCATTCTGCTGACTATAGACTAGTGAAAGATAACTAACATAAAATCTATTTCTGTTACCTTCTTACAAAAAATATTTTAAGTATATTATTTAGCATGTTTTAATTAAATGTTTGTGACATTAAAATGTAAATATAAGGATTTTCTATCTCATACTTTGCAAAAGGGCACTGTCAGCTGTCAATCAAATACAATAAAAACCAAGATAGTTTGTTTGCATGTTATTTACTTGAACTAAATCCCTAACAAGACTTGTCTGCTAATTGGACTTAACATTTATGTTGCTAAATGAGAAGCATTTTGGCTGCTGTATAGGGTGGTAAGAACTACCCAGTGGAATAAACAAATAACATCTGTTATCCTGTCCTGCTCCAGCTTGGCTTTTACCAGTTAAGTACATCAGCCCTAGAGTCAAGGTTATCAAATATGTGGGTCTCTGGCTAGCATACGTATATGTGGAAGAGAAGAAATAGCACAATATGAGTAAAGGCCAGCTAAATAGAAGATATTTAATAGAGCTAGTGCCTTTTATTTTAACTTCGACAAGCCCTACAAACTTAAAGTAAAAATCAATAGATTGTGGTACTTAAATTCTATTTGTTGTCAGTATTCTTAGTTTGTACCACTGTTTTTAACGAATATTTATTGAGAAGACCTAGTAGTTTAGATATTATTCAAACAGAAAAAAACATGAATTTTCTGCCATTTTTATAAATTATATCTAAGACCACTTAGTGTATAAGTTTAGATATATACAAACAGCATTATAAAACATTTTAAACTTTTACATTGTTATCAGTACCATATTTTATTTATAGAAAATAAATAAAATTTTTATTTCAAGTTAAATTTTAAAATTACATTATTTATCATGAAATTCTAGTGGATAGATGTCAAACATGAATCATTGTAATGTTTTGTCTATTTCTAAAACCTTAATCAACAGAATTGCTTTTAATATATAGTCATACTTTTTTTTTTCTGGGAAAAATAGAAGCAAAATTCAGACTTGGTTGAACTTCGCAAAGAGAAGGAAGAATTACAAAAGAAATTGGAGGTTGCAAATGAAGCTAAATGTGTAACAGAAGCTCCTTCAAAGAATATGCAGGCAGAAATTAAACAACTACAGTGTAAATTAAAGGTGAGCCTACAGATGATTAAGAATTCAGATTTATTAGTTAATAATTATTATGTAATAAGTGGCTTTTTAAAGGTACTTTTCTAGCCAACTCAGTTTCAGATAATCAAGGTAATGTATGCATAATGTAAGAATTTTTTATTCTATGTTGGAATCTGGAATGAATATTTGTTCATGAATTTTAATTATGTGTCAAGCAATCTACAATCATTAATTGAGTGCTTACTATATACCAAGCACAGTGATAAGTTCTGGGGCTACAAAACCAAAAATTAAGCAACCCCTGATCAGAAACAGCTAACATTCTAATAGGAGAAACAACTTGTATGTTTATAAAAATGTACATCCTATTAAGGCAATTTGGTGTAGTGGTTAAAGAGCAAATTTTATAGCTAGAAAAATCTGAATTCAAGTCCCATCTCTGACATATACTGATTGTGTGCGTCTAGGTAAGTCATTTTACGTTTACATTCTTTAGGCTGCTTCTAAGAGCTATAAACCACAAAAATATGTTAACCTTCCTTGATATAGATTATTTCCTTATCAGGAGAATAACCAGTGAAATTGCAGTTTTAGTTTTTATCCCTTTTCATACACATAGAACGTATAGGATAAATATAAGTCAAGGTAATCAAATGGGCCTTTGGTTAGCATCAAATATATGTATATGTAAAGGTAGTATTTAGTCAATGACAAAACTCAGCTTTGAACAAACTGATCAAAGTTATAAAAACTAACTCAGGACAGGGAAGATCTACCATTTTCCTTATCCTGTTCCATTATTCTGTTCTAACCTGCTGTACTCTGATATTGATAATTAAAACAATTACTTTTAGAAAAGTGCATGGATCAACTTACAAAGAATTGTTTTTTGTTAGTACAATAGAAGCCCTTTCAAAAAGGAGAGGCTTTTAAACAAAAATTTCCAGAATTCCTTGTATCTCATCCCAACATATACATTCATATTTATTATGAGTATATGTATGGGTATGAAAAGATATAATGTATTTGAGTGTTTTAGTGTTTATATATATACCTTCATATTGGTGCTTAGATGGAAGAAATTCAGGTGTTTTAGCTTAAAAACTTCCTATTACAAAAACATTTGTTTGATGATATATGGGAATAAGGATAAGGAGAGATAGATGACTATAATATTTACCAATAACTAACCAGAATAGATGAAAATCTCAATAACTTGAAAGCAAGAGTTATAATATCAAAATTAAAATACTGGGTATTATATTGTAGTAAGATATAGAAGTAGGTTTCTTTTTTTTTTTTTTTTTAATTGGGAAATACTTACACGAACTTAGTAACACCACTATTTGTGAGGACATTTTTTTCTGAATTTATCTCTTCAGAAGTATTTCCTTCCATGAAAAGTGTGGAAAGATGGTAGTTGTGGAAGTTACCAGAATAAAGAGCTGAGAAATAGAGTACATATGACTGTTCCGAAGGAATGAAGTATTGATAAGACTGATAATATTTTGAGTGTAAAATATTGAGTGTGTTCTTACCATGATATTTTAAAGTGAGAAATACAGTAGGAACTAAGTACATTTAATGAAGAATTTTAATGCTGTTAAATTTAAGATAAGTAAGGGATTTCAAAAGAGAAGATAATATTCTTTATGCATGAACTTTTCCCATTTCAGATTTTGTAAATGTATTCAGATTTTTAAAAACTTTTTGAGTCAAATTTAAATGTTAACAATTTTAAGGAATAAGGTTTCATAACCTTATTTTGAAATGTAGGATAAGGTTTAGATACCTTAGGTAAAATTATTGAGATACTCTGAGTAAGTCTACCATAAATCAAGTAGACAATGAGCATTTATTAAGCTTATGTTATGTATCAGACACTTTTAACTACAGTGAAAGGATTAAAAAATTCCATGCTCTCAAGGTGCTTACAGTCGAATTAGGAAAGAAAACATGAAAACAACTATGTGTAAGTAAGATATAAATAGGATATATTGGAAATAATTTTAGCAAGAAGGTATGAACATTAAGGGGGACAGAAAAGACTTTTTGGAGGTTGATTTTGTCTGGGACTTGAAGGAGGTCAGGTGAACCAGAAAGTAAGCCTCAGGAAAGAGGAAATTCCAGGCTGACAGGGGAGGAGAGGACTGCTAATAAAAATGTATGCAGTTGGGAGATGGATTATAAGTTTTATAACTTATATATCTTATTTATCTTATATATAAGATTTTGTTAAATCACATTATCTTCTCAAATTTGATTTAGCTTATGATTTTATGACATTTTAAGGTTAGAAATATTAGCATAGTTTGTTAAATTATCACTTACTATATTGTATGGCAAGTATTAAATAATTATTCATTCCTTTTATAAACAGGGAAACTGCCATATATCTGTATTACAACAGAATAAAAAAAGAATTTAATATAGTGGCTTCTAATATAACCCTAAAGTTTTTCATGAAAAATAATAATATATAATAATAATAGGGGCAACTAGTGGATAGAGAACCAGCTCTGAAGTCAGGAGGACCTGAATTCAAATCTGCTCTGAGACACTTAACACTTCCTATCTGTGTGACCCTGGGCAAGTTACTTATCCCCAATTGCCTAACAAACAAATAAATAAATAAAAATTATTGTCATGTCAAATTTTACCTATTCTATAATTTACCTATAAAAGTAATTTTTAAAAAATCTGCGACTATATTTCACTGACATAGGAAATCTCTGCTAAGGAAACTTTTAATAATATATATCATCAATAATTGTATACCTTCTAGTCATACCAGTAGCAGTTTGAGAGTTTAGATGACTTGTTTTAAGGTTAAACAGAGAGCCCAACATGGGATGAGTTCAGATTGTCCTGAGGCCAAAAAAAATCAAGAGGAAACCCCTGTCTGCAAGACCAGTTTTCTATATGCTATTTCTTGGTTGTTACTAAAAAATATTTTAAAGTATTGCTCTTACTGTGTTTGCTTCATTATATAGTAGGAAAGTAGTGCCTCAACCTTTGCCATTTAAAGGAAGATTGGGAGGGCCTTATGACATTAGTTAATGTGACTGGGTGCTGGTTAATGACTTCTTTGGGCCAGGTCAACCAGCAAAACAAACAAAAAGTGGCTCTCAATATTGTAAGCTCCTTTTTTTGTCTCTTTTTTCCTGGTAAGTTTATTTATTTTTAATATACATTATGAATCATGTTGGGAGAGAAAAATGAGAGCAAAAGGGAAAAACTATGGGAGAGATAAAAAATAGAAAAAAAAAACATTAGCAGGTGTTGATTTATATTCCATCTCCTTAGTTCTTTTTCTGGATGCAGATGTCATTTTCTGTCCAAAGTCTATTGGAATTGCTTTGAATCACTGAGCCATTGAGAAGAATCAAGCCTTTCATAATTTATCATTGCATATTCTTGTTGTTATTTTGTACAATTTATTTCTGATTCTGTTTGTTTCACTCAGCATTAGTTCATGTAAATCTTTCCAGGCCTTTCTAAAATCAGCTTGTTCATCATTTCTTATAGAACAATATTAACCCATTATCTTCATAAACCACAGCTTGTTCAACCATTCCCCAATTGATGAGCATCCAACTCCTTTTCCATTTTTTTTTACTAATACAAAAAAAGTTGTTACAAAAATTTTTGCACATGTGGATCCTTTTCCCTCCTTTAAGATTTTGTTGGTATACAGACCCAATAATGGCAGTACTGGGTCTATATGCTTCTAAAATAGCAGTGCTACAGATGTAGAAAAAAGAGGAGAGAATATTATGAATCAGTTATTATAAGACTTGCTACAAATATCAGTTTAGTTGTTGTACCCTAAATATTAAGTTCCTAGACCATATCAATGAATCAATATGCTACTGGAGCAACTGAATCATATAACTACTGAAGTGCTTGCTAAAAATGAAATAAAAATACATCAAATATTTATACCTAAATGGAAAAATAGCTTATTGGTTCTTCTTGGAGAAGTAAATAAAAGAATTGGTCAACTTTGTTTCATCCTGTTTTCAAAGACAATTAGAAACATTATTTATTGGAATATTTGATTGGATCATCTCATTACAATACTTTATAACATTAACAAAATGAGTACCATGGTAGTGCGATCCATTGTAAAGGATAATAATATGGAGAAATTCTATTTAGAATTTGATAAGTAACTCCAAATTAATTAAAAAAGATAAATTAATCCACAATTACTTTAATACCAATTAGGTGTAAGGAAAAGTGACAATAAAAAGACGCTTAGAGGTCATAGATCATACAGACACTTCATTCCTATATATTATGAAAGAAGAGAGCTGGAATGTGATGGACACAGTGAGCACTGACATCACACAAAAATGAAATTAACTATTTTTTAGATAGGAAAATAAATAGCTACAAATGGAATCAGGGTATAATTAAAAGTAACTACATTTTACATATATATATATGTTTTTTTTTTGCCAGGTAAATATATGGCAACTAAGGACAATGAAGGCTCAAAATGTAAACTTTTCTGCAAAATTTGAGAGGAGAAGCTGGTTCTTATAAAATAGTGTGATCAACCTGATGGGGAGATGGGCCTTTGTTAGGAATTTTATATGTTCCTGTGAAGGATATGGACTTATCCATTGGTGTTTCATTTAAGAGAGTTAGGACATCTTTAATTTAAGAAATTGGAGATGATTTTTTACTCAGACTGTTGTGGGTCAGAGTTAACCCTTTGTGCTGGGCCTGTTAAATAGTCTCAATTAAAATGTGAGTTTTTTGCAAAGGCAGAAAGTATTTTTTCCTTTACTATGTATCCCCAGCCCTTAGCCTGATTCATGACAAATAGTTATAGGTGCTTGTTGATTTCACTTTATAACATTTGCTATTGATATGTTTATTACATAAATCTTACACAACAGATTGGATTTGTACAGAGAGAGTAAAGAAAGTAACACTACATTAGGATGTATACCTAGGTAACTAGAAGTTTGCTAGTAAATTTTTAAAATTAATTTTATAATTATAACATTTTTTGACAGTACATATGCATAGGTATTTTTTTTACAACATTATCCCTTGTACTCCCTTTTGTTCTGAATTTTTCCCCTCCTTCCCTCCACCCCCTCCCCTGGATGGCAGACATTCCCATACATGTTAAATATCTTATAGTATTTCCTAGGTACAATATATATGTGCAGAACCGAATTTTGTTATTGTTGTTGCAAAGGAAGAGTTGGATTCGGAAGGTAAAAATAATCTGGGAAGAAAAACAAAAAAAATGCTCACAATTTACACTCATTTCCCAGTGTTCCTTTTCTGGATGTAGCTGATTCTGTCCATCATTGATCAAATGGATTTGGATTAGCTCTTCTCTATGTTGAAGATATCCACTTCCATCAGAATACATCCTCATACAGTATCATTGTTGAAGTGTATAATGATCTAGTTCTGCTCGTTTCACTCAGCATCAGTTCATGTAAGTCTCTCCAAGCCTCTCTGTATTCCTCCTGCTGGTCATTTCTTATAACAATAATATTCCATAACATTCATATACCATAATTTACCCAACCATTCTCTAATTGATGGACATCCATTCATTTTCCAGTTTCTAGCCACTATGAAAAGAGCTGCCACAAACATTTTGGCACAAATAGGTCCCTTTCCCTTCTTTAGTATTTCCTTAGGATATAAGCCCAGTAGTAGTACGGCTGGATCAAAGGGTATGCACCTTTTGATAACTTTTTGGGCATAGTTCCAAATTGCTTTCCAGAATGGTTGGATTCTTTCACAACTCCACCAACAGTGTATCAGTGTCCCAGTTTTCCCACATCCCCTCCAACATTCATCATTATTTGTTCCTGTCATCTTAGCCAATCTGACAGGTGTGTAGTGGTATCTCAGAGTTGTCTTAATTTGCATTTCTCTGATCAGTAGTGATTTGGAACACTCTTTCATATGAATGGAAATATTTTTAATTTCATCATCTGAAAATTGTCTGTTCATATCATTTGACCATTTATCAATTAGAGAAGTTAGCTAGTAAATTTGACAAAAAAAGGTAAATTAGAAAAAAAAAGGTAGATTTAGGGAAAAGATAATGAATTTTGTTTTGGATAAGTTGAATTTGAGATTTCCTATGAGAAATCCCCAAAATATGTATTGCAGGTAGTTGAAGATTCAGTTTTGGAACTCAGGGTATATAACCTTGGGTATGCAGATCTGGGGGTAATTTGGAAGTAACCTTGGAAGTAATAGTTGAATCATTGGGAATTGATGGGGAGAGACACACACACACACAGACAGGGACAGACAGACAAAAACAGAGACAGAGAGACAAAGAGAGAGAGAGACACAACAGACACACAGAGAGAGAAAGTAAGAATAGGGAGAAGAAGAGCAGGGGATCCAGAGCAAATATTGTTTTTTAGTTCATATTTATAATTATGTCCTTTGCCTTGGCAAAGATGAGAGTTAAAAGGACAGAATATGTAAAGAGAAAATATAATTTCTTTCCTCTTCCCCTGTTTTGAGTGATGCTCTGCCTTAATTAGAAGTGTTATATTTATTGTCATCTCCAACGTGGAATAGGGGAAGGAATGAAAAAGATATGAACCAGATTTTCACAGTGCAACTTTCTTATTTAAATCATACCCAGAACATTAATTTCAATTTTATTTAATTTTTAAAATTTGAAATATAAAACACATTTTGTGTTATTGCAAATTCCCATGTTTCGATATATATACATGTTCATACTACTGTATTCCCAAAATCTATCACTGATGTACAACTCTACCCCCCTCCCATCATGTTAATAATATGTTTAAAGGTCATACAAATTCTGGACCTAGTGGCCACTCTTTTGTTGATTTCCCTTCTCTTCCATGTTTTGATGAGGCATTGAAGAGTATTTCTGCTTGGATATGAAAAATGCTTACTTTTCCCCCAAACAAGTGAATATTGTAGTTGAATTTTAAGATAATTTTATTGTTGTTCTATAAGAAATGATCAGTAGGACTAGAGAAACTTACATGAACTGATACTAAGTGAAGTGAGTAGAACCAAAAGAATATTGTACACAGTAACAAGAAGATTATGTGGTGATTAATTGTAATAAACTTGGCTCTTTTCATCAGTGAGGTCATTCCAATGGATTTGTGATGGAGAGAGCCATTTGCATTCAGAAAAAGGACTGTGGAGACTGAATATGGATCACAGCATAGTATTTTTGCCTTGTTTGCTTGCTTGTATTTTTTTCTCCTTTTTTCTGCTTTTTCTTGTGCAGCATGATAAATGTGGAAATAAATTTGGAAGAATTGAAATGTTTAACCTATATTGGTCTAGGAGAGAGAAGGAGCAAAATATGGAACTCAAGGTTTTGCAAGGGTGAATTTTGAAAATTATATTTGCATGTATTTTGAAAAATAAAAAGCTATTATTAAAAAAAGATAGTTTTATTGCAAGATCCAAACAAAGATATTTGGATTATTTGAACATTTTAAATCATCTTGTTTTATCTTTTAAATAATATTCAGCTTCACAATTTAGCTATTATTATATGCATGTTTATTAAATTACCATTTATCCTTGGTTCATGAGCCCATTTTTTCAGAATAAGTATATACATTTAGCATAAAAAGATTCAATGCATTTTAAATTTTTCATAATGAACCTATTATTCATATGAATCACTTAAAACAGAAGTGGAAAGAGGCCTAACATTTGGAGTCAAAGAACCAGAACAATGTCACTCCCCTGATTAAGTGAGTTAGTCAACTCACTGGACTTCTCTGGACCTTACTTTCCTACTCTATAAAATAGGTGACTAATATTATCTCTAGCAACTCTAGTTCTATGAATTTATAATCTGTATTTATTTTTGTAAGGTTTGGCCTGTTAGTAAAACTCTTTTGTTGTGATTATTTGACTTTCTGAATTCTCAAAAGTCACTCTTTTTGCTTTAAAACTTGCTTGTTACCATATATCAATAAGGTACATATATAATGAAACATGATGATTCTTTTTTTCTTTTGAATACAACAAACATTAACAAACGTTCACATTTTAAAAGTACAGAGAAAAGAGATTTGTATGTGAAACCACAAATCACTCTGTATTTCAACAAATTTATATTCTCTTCATCATGAGAAGCATAAAGTTTCAAAAATAGCTTTTTTTTTTTATTAATTTAAGAGTATAGAAAAATGTGGAATACTTTGTAGGGATAAACTTAATTTAAGGGTTATATTAAAACTTTGTTTTCTCACTGAAAAATTCATTTTTAAAAAGACATTCCATTCTCGTAACAATGCTGAATTAATGAGACATTACAGCAATCATGTTAAAATGTCTTTTAATTTAAGTGATCCACATATGCAAAAATAAAATAAACTTATGACTATTGGTTATGGTTATTTGACCAGAACAAAACAATCAAGGTAACAAGTTGGAAGTTTCTACATTTCTCATGAAAAGGTACAACTTTCAAAAAAAGTATGTCTATCTATCTTGCCACCTTAATCTCTTAAAAAAAAAAAAAAGACCTTTCTATTTGAAATTGCCTTGCAATTGATATTCTCTTAGATCCTTACTATGAGTTTTCTTGTTTTCATTTTTCTTAACCTTAGATAAAACTGTCCTAGCTTTTAAACAATTATAATAATGTAAGTTTGTTAGAAATGGAAGTTCCATTGTGTTTTAGAAGAAAAAGTTATTGATATTTTCAGAATGGTTTTCTTTTCAAAATCAAAATAAAATATATTATTCATATAAAGAATATTTAGTAATATGTCTCCTCCAAATAGTCCTAGAACTTTATTAAAATATATTATTAGTCCATTAGAGTATGAATTGTTTTGTTCTTTGTACTTGCAACCCCAGCACTTAACATAATGCCTGGCAAAAAAAAGTGCTTAATAAATATCTGTTAGTTTATTGATTTTATTTCTTTGATTGTGCTTAATATCCTAGGACTTTTTTATTTAGATCACTATGTGACAAGATAAAATATATGAATTATAATGTTTGGGCTAGCTTTCTGGAGGATCTTGGGATCAGCCCAAGTCCTTGATCTTAGTGGAGAAGCCACCACGAGGCTGGTCAAAAAATAGAATATCTCATTTCCAGTCCTCCTCAGCCCTTAAATACCTTAGTACAATTACATCATTATTGTATACTGAATATGTGCAAACTAGAGAACCATTACATCACCATACTAAGTACTATGTGAACTAGAGAACCATCATCTCCTTAATTCCACTGAGTGAACACCTTATTGTAAGTAACCTAGTTTCAGGTATACTTCTTTAGAGTTCCAGCCCTCTACAATGAACTAAATAGGAAACAGATATTCACCCCATATTGTAAATATAAAAATTGAAATTCAGAGGCTGAAAAGTTATTTAAAATTATTACATTTAGAGTTATGTCATATGTTCTAACTCCTGATTCATTTCTCTTGTCTTCTTATGTATTGTGCACATATATTAAAAGTTTGAAATCTGTACTACTTAAAAAAATAATGTTGCATATGAAGCAATGAAATATCACCATGTAGTGAGATTATTTCACTTTTTACTTCCCAATCTTATTAATCTTTCTCAGTATAATGTTTCAGATAAAGAAATTAATAGAATCATAAAGTCATTAACTCCAATATCAAGGTCAAGTTATTACTACCAGTATGCTATCAAGCCTATTGTTTTGAGTTATGCATATCACAAAGATATGAATTTTGCTTTATCTCTTCCCATTTTAATGACTCGAGAGCATTTTATCCTTAGATTAATGGTTATCCCTTTATTATTTTTATAGTATTTTTAACATTTTAGTTGTATTATTAATTTAAAAAGCATAATTTGAAATCTATTATGGTATTATAATATATCACATTTATTTTCATTAATCCTGCATTTGATGCACCTTAGTTACTTTTTTGTACTATTTTTGTACTAATGGTTATCTCTGCTATATAAGTGCTGCTTTGTAATTTTTGAAGTTTTTGCTATTTTTACTTGAAATATCACCAACTGTTAAATAGTAAATATAGTTTTTATTTTATATGTATTTTTAACCCAGAATACAACAAATGAAATGACTAAACTGTTATCAGATATAAAGATTCTAAAATGTGAAGTAAAGGAAAAGGAAGAACAGATACAGGAATTTCAAGGAAAGTATGTTCTTGGTGTATCTATCCATTGTATTTGGTGCCACCCAGTGGTAGTTTATTAATATAATTGTTAATCATTTCAAGTCTAGAAATAGTATTGTTAATGAAATCTATTTACCAAAGAGAAATTGTTGAGATTATATAAGAAATAGTGCTTATTCAGAATCTAAGCTTAGTTTCCTATAAAGTGACTATAAACTAGCTAGCTACAATTTCTGAATTACAGTGAGAATCTTAAAGGTTTTAGACTCTATGGTGAATCATTTTTTCCCCCCTTGAATCATGTCTAAGTAACTTCTTCAATAATACAGGAATATTAGTATTACTGTAATTCTTTTATGGAATATTATATTTTTCCATTTTTAAAGTATTTAAACTGATAAAATACCCAAGTTTATGTTTGTTAGGTTGATAAATTTTTCTTTATATTTGAAGGAAAGCATATATTCTAGTATTGTGCTTATTTTGATTAATACTCATTACCTCTTATCATCTTATGATAATATAACCTAAATCTAGTAAATATTCAATGATTGTGACAATTACATTTACAATTTTGTATAGAATTTAAAAGTTGTAACATGTTTTTCTGGCATACTAACTGTAGCAGTCATAATATAACTATAGTTTCAAAATAAGCTTAAGGTATATGATTCAAAAGCATATCAATAGACATAAAACAATTTACTGGTTAATAGTATATATATGAAAACATGTAATCTACTCTACAACCTGATCAAATAATGTTTGGGCAGAATTTCTGTATTATGAAATATACGCTCACTTAAAAAATATATCCCATTAGTATAAATGCGATGTTTTCCTTTTTTTTTTTTTCCAAGAGTGTCTCGAATGGAGAGGGATTTAGTCATGAAGAGACATTTGATAGAGCACTTTAAGCAGCGACAGAAAGTTAACTTGGAAAATAATGACAACTTTACTGATTTGTTAGGAAATCTTGAGAAAAAGGTACCATTATTTTTTTGGTTTCAGAATTGTAAAAATAATTTTTGTTAACAGAAATAATCTAACTTTATATTTCATATCACACTAATTATTTCGGTACTCCTAGTGGATTTATATAAACATTCATTTTAGGATAGAACTTAGCATATAGGACACCATAATTTGCTCTCCAAACTGATAAATAGCCAGATTTAGAACTTTAATATGTAGATTAGTAAGAATCTACCTGGTGTCTCATCATTAAATTTTGAAAAGAACAAAAAAGTTTTCTATTATCCCTAAATTGATTCTGTGTTAGGCAGATTAAGAAAGGACAGTCACTTCTATTCATCTTAAACATAGTCTTTGGACATATAATTGAGCTTATCTTTAATAAATTTTGATCCAGACTTTTTATTCAGTATTTTGTTACATTTAATGCTACAATATAATATAAGACTATGAATATATTTTAAAATTAGTACCAAATCGTGAAAGCTACCAGTCAGTTAACCAGCATATCTGCTGCTGTGACACTTGATTTAATGACTTTGTGAGAATGAGAGCAGGGAATGCTTCTTTCTAGACTTATATAACATTTCATCCCCAACATAGAAGTAAGTATTCTGTCAACTTAGAGAAACTACAATTCCCTTAGAAGGAAGGGACTGAACAATTGATAAACTGGTTTGCACTATGGCAATTCTTAAGCGTCCTCAGCTCCAGAACTAATGCCTCTTTCATCTCCATGCCAGAGCTAAGATATCTTTATGTTATTTTTCAGTTCAGAAGGAAAAAAAGGAATAAAGTCCAAGAAAGCAGGACAAATTCATTTTCAATACAATATATTTCCTATAGTTGTTTTTAGTATTTGTCATTAAATATCTTAGATTTAGAAATTTTTACTTTTCTAAACAAACTAAAACTAATAGCAATTATAGTATATTGCATTTTGATGTATGGTATTTATATTGATGTTTGTAAGGAAAAGACTGAATAATCCAACAAATAAAATTAATAGTTTTATTAATATATTTTTGGTACCATATTTACATTCTCCATAAACTTATGTGGAAGATTAATTTTAGAATTACTTCTACTATTTCACCATATAAATGTTAACAAGTTCTATTAGTATTTGAATTTAGATATCATTTTTGAAGAAAGAAAATTCAAATCATTTCTTTAGTTTGGTTCTACTACAAATTGGTTTTTACCAAATATTCCCACCACAACCCCTTGTGTTTTACTTCAGGTAAAAGGATTGACTGAAGATTGTAGTAACAAGAAAACAGCAATTGATTCACTGAAGCAAATGCTTAATGTAGTTACAAAAGAGAAGTCTCATTATGAACAGATGTACATAAAAGCTAAAGATGAGCTGGAAAAAAAGGTATTTAAGTTTGTAGAATATTCTTGTTTTTGGAGCAGTAGTAATGCAATGTCTTCCTTTTTAACTTTTTCATCTTTTTATATCTGAAAGAGGTAATTACTATTATTAGGCTTTTAAAAAATTTCTTTATGGCTTAGAAAATAAGCATTCTTTTGGTATATTTTGTTTTCCCCTAAAGGGAGTGCTGTATAAGAAAGGATAGATATTTGTATTTGTCCTACAACAAAAACCTTAAATTATTTTTGAGGGAAAATCATGACATGAGTATAGAAAATTCATCATTTGCCCTGAAATTGTAAACATATTGCATATTTTTAATACACCTGAGATTTTGATTTGAAATATTTTTTCTTTTACTTGGAAGCAAACGTATAACAACATGTAAGGGAAACTATATTTTAGAATGAATAAAAAAACTAACAAGTCAGAAGTTTTATTTTAAAACAGAGGAAAACAAATATATCATAAATACAACTTTGCTTATTTTGTTTTTCATAAATTCTGCTAAATGTATTTAATAAAATTTGTCAGACTGTAATTACCAGGCATCATAGTAAATATTTATTGATATTTTTACAGGATCACAAGCTTACTCACCTACTAAATAAAATGAGTGAGACAAAATCTGCTATGACAGAGCTTGAAGCAACTGCTTCCCAGCAGCTTCATGGATTAGCTTTGCAAAGTGAACGGGCTTTTGAAACAGTGCAAATAAAACTAATGCGAGCCAATGACCGAGAAGAAGAATTCATCACATTTTTGAAGGTTTGGGCTCTCCTTCTTTCTTGCTTTCTTAATTTAGGTATTTCTTTTCAGAGAGGATCTTATAGGTAGAATAGGTAGTAGTGCTATGAAGACAGTCCCTTTGGAATGCCTCCACATTTTGCCACTTACCTCACGGGATACTGGTAATTCTTCCATTCAAGATTCATTCATTCCTTTGGGTGTAAACCATTGCCTTTCCTAATTACCCTCTTCTAAAAATGAAAATAGCACTGAAAAAACTAGCACAGAAAAATGTTTTCATTTATACCTTTGTGTGAATTTAATTTGTCAGATTGATTTCCTTTGTGATTTTTGAGATGAGGAAACAAGGAATTGAAGTTGGGTCATGGGAGAGGAGGGAGATATAATTTTGAATTATGGGATACAACCTGGGAAGAAAAAAACTGATTGAAATGCCATAGTAGTCAGCATGAGGGCACTAGGACCCTTCCTAAAGATAGTGAAGCCTGGAGAAAAGTCTGAGAACATTGTTTTCTTAAAGGAGTGAGAGGGTAGAGAAAGAAAAAGAGAATTTTAGGTGTGCCAACTGCCAACCTCACAGCTTTGTTAGGGGTAACTGGACTCTAGTTATTTATGTTCTTTTGTGTCTCATAAATTCCAAAGAATTATTGTCTTTAACATAAAGATTATCCATATAACTATAAAATACATCTTTTAAATGGGAAGGAAAGCCTTAATAAAATAATAAATTTATTGGAGCAGAAATTAATTCTTTTCTAGATAAATTGTCATCCCTTAGGTATTTGTAAAATACTTTAACTTGAAGAAATGGAGTACTATAATTGATACAACTAACTTATATGTGACACAAAATTGACACAGCCCCACCATCCCTGTATTACTTTTAAACTAACCTCTTGACCTGTGAAAGACTCAAGAAATGTCTTTTGTCTCCACTCATATATTAACTTTATTTTTAGAAGTTTATATGTGTGGAAAGAACACCAAATAGCAAAGATATAGCCTGATAACTTTTCATACCAAAGTTATGCATTACTTTTACTTAGTAAATATGCTTTCCTTCAATTTGGAATATGAAATGATGCACTAAGTCCCCTTAAGACTTTTAAAAATAGGCTTAAAAGCATTATGCCTATAGTGGAAAAAGAAGTTTTTCATACCATTATTTTTTCATACTATCCACTTTTCTTTTTAAAAGACAAATATTAGGGATTTAATTGAAATATTTTAAGCCTTTACTAGTTGTAAACTGCCTTGATAAAAATATTTTTCCATTAAAAGTTGATGGAAATCTTCATAAGTAAAATTAACTACCATGAATAGAATGGTGGGTTTTTTTGGTTTAGGTCAATAAATATCTATCAGGTTCAAGCATATAAAAAGCATGATGCTTCGTGCAATTGATACCAATATATAAATTAATATGACCTCTCCCCTCAAGAGGTTTTTATTCTATTGGGGAAGAGGGATATGAAATGTTCACTGATAATTATAATACAAAGTATAATGTGACAGAGGAAAAGGAAAGATCTCGACCAAATGCTGTAGAGCAATATCTAAATAGAGCAAAGTTTAACATTAGATTTCAAATACAAAGAAAGTTTAACGGAGAAGATGATAACTGAATTGAGTTTGAGTAATTAATTTCATAAACTTTTAGGCAGTCTTTATAAAAGAGAACACTTTATAATCCATATAGAGCCAATTCTAATATAAAGCTCATGCATTCAGCAAAGATTACAGATAAATTAGATAGGATCCTGCCCTCTAGAAGTTTAAAATCTATGAAGGGTGATGATACAAAAATCCTTAATGCTTATTTCCTCTGGAATAAAAATGTGAAAATCTCCACAGTCTAGCTCTCCTCTGCCTACTAACTCTTAAACCATATTATTGCCCTTCATTCATTTTCTAACCAGTTACCTTGAGCTTTTAAGAAAATTACATTCATGGCCCAACAGATAATAGAGTGGGGAGAGACAGGTAGACCTACCAGCAGTGTATTGTAATAGTCCAGGCATGAGGTAAAAAGAGCCTGGACCAGAGTTGTGTGGAAGTATCAGAGGAAAACAGTGTGGGGGAATATATTCAGGAGACCCTGCAATGATAAAATCAACAGACATTGACAGTAGATGATAAGTGACTTGGGAATAGGTGATGAGAAATACTGAGAGATGAAAATAATACCTAATTTTCAAGCCTATGGGACTAGGTGTTGCCCTCTACAGATATAGGGGAGGTAGAAAATGTAGAGAATTTAGAGGAGAAATTCTATTTTGGATATTTTGAGTTTAAGATGTCTCTTGAATATTCATTTACAGCTGTCTGAAAGGCAGTTAGGTAAGATAAGAGATCAGTAGAAAGTTTGGAGCTAGATAGATAGATTTGAGACTTCAGGATAAAAATGGTAAATAAATTAAGGGGAGCTAATGAGCTCACAATTACTTTATACTATTTTCTTATCATAGTTGAATTAGTCTTATTCATGCAAAAGCTTTTCAATTTCATTTAATCAAAACTATATATTTTATCTTAGTTGTCTCTTTCCATTGTTTGAGTAAGAATTCAACCCCAATTGTGAGGTATATAATTAATTTATTTTCTAATGTTTTACTATGTAATCTTATCTTTAATATTGATTGTCACATCCATTTTTCTAACAGTTTTTATAAAAATTCTTTCCTGCATAATTTATGTTTTCAGATTTGTTTATTTCTGCTTAATATTGAGTTCACTTATTTGTTTTTTTTTAAATGGACTTATTTAGTCCATTTCATTGGTCTATTTTGTATTTTTTAATTAGTAGCCAATAATTTTGATGATTATGGCTTTATAATATATTTTGATATATGGAAGTGCTATTTCCCTTTTATTCCTATGTTTTTTTATCATTATTTCAGTAGTTAAGGAGATTTATTGCCGAAAGGCAACTTTATAGACAGATCCTATTGATGCAGAAAGAATTCAGATTATTGTTTCTCCAAATACATTTTGAAATTATTTCTCTTACATTGTAAAGTATCCATTTGATAGGTTTATTGTTATTCACTAAATTGGAAGATTAACCTTAGTAATATTGTCATTTTTATTATGTTGGAATAGTCCACCAATGAGCACTGATTATACATTTCAAGCCATTTAAATTGTTCTTTACTTCTAATTATATATCTATATCTATAGCTAGGTCTTGAGTAAGGTTTAATAGATTGACTCCCAGATATTTTATGTATCTTCTAATTATTTTGAATGGGATTTTGCTTTCTATTATTACCTCCAGAATCTTAGTATTACTATAAAGAAATGATTATGATTTTTATGGATTTATTTTGTAGTCTAACACTCTAAAGAGCTATTGAATCCATGATACTCTTTGCTGATTCCCTAGGATTTTCTAAGTAAATGCTATGTCATCATAACAAGTAGGAATAATTTTGTCTTCTCTGCCTATCTTTATGCTTTTAATGTCTTCCTCTTGTCTCATTACTTTGAACAATTCTCCAACTTTTTGAAATAGGGAAACGTGGCTTCATTGCTTACCTCCTATATTTGCAGATAAAGCTTCTAATATTTCTCCACTGCACATAAAAAGCATAAAGATAGGCACATAGTTTTTTGGGGAGATATTTTCTAGTATGTTAAAAAAATGATCTTTCTAGAACCATACTTTACAGTGGTTTTAGTATAAATGTGTGTTGTTTAAAACTTTACTTAGCATTTGCTTGTTTAACTATAATTTTTCATATTGTAGCATTCTTTCCTGGACTATTTCCTCAACTCCCATGCATATTACTAGCTCCAGTGGACTCTTCAATTGACTTCTACTGCTAATGGGACTGTGGCCCTTTGGAACTTGTAAAATAGTGCTCACTGGATATATCCATCTCAGAATATTCATTTACCTAAGATCAAAAAATAACAAATACAAAAGAAAGAAGTGGCTTTGTCAAGATCATGATATTCAGCTGGGTGGGGGAAAGAGCAACTCCTTAGCCCCAATATGATCCAATGAACAACTCAGAGTTCTTTCCCCCAGTAGCAACAAAGGGAAAAAAAAAAACTTGATAGCTGTGCAAGTAGCCCTCTTTTAATGTGCTTTCAGTTCTGGTTCCACAACTCCTTATTCATCCTTTTATATATGCTACAATATCATTATGTTAATTGTTTTTCTAATATTTAACAATATCCTTGGTATAAGTCTGTTATAATCATAGGGAATGATATCTATGATAAATTGTTATATTATTTTGTTAAGATTTTATTTAAAATTTTTGAATCAATGTTTGTGTATAATATTGACCTGCAGTTTTTTTATACTTCTCCAATTTAGGTATTAAGATGATATTTTTCTCATAAAAGTTAATTTGGAAGACTGATCTTTCTCAATTTTTTATTGTAACATGCCCTCCTACCAGTTACTATTACCAGTCTGTCCTAGGTCCAACAGAGTACCTTTGACCACTGACCTTTGCAGTGTCAACTCTACCCCGCTCGCCTCCTCTGAGGCCTTCAAAGGTCTCTGGCCACGATTTCTTGAATAGTAGTTTAATAACCGATAGCACGCTCAAGAACAGCTACATGTAATCATAAAAGCCTTTATTATACCTACTCACATAATGCCCTGACATAATGCTCTGACTTGTTAACTCCTTAGTGAACACCTAATTTGAAGATCCACATGTTCACTATCAAACTCCTTACCTCTCTTGGCTATCCATCAGCTTGGCTCAGCTACCCTAGGCTAGGGAGCCAGGTTAAAGAGAGCAACTTGATGCCTGCAGTGGGCTTTTTATAAAGGGCCTGTGAGGTCACACACACTGCCAACCAGCGAGAGAGCCGTCACCCATTACGAAGCTATCTCAATTTGGCCAGGTTCCCACCCACAGGGCAGTCCTATATCCACAGAGAATACTTCTGGGCCACTTATCTCCTGTTGGGCTGTGGCTGCCTATTTAAAGGATCCTTACAATTCCCTTTTCTTGTTTTGTGGAACCACTCATCTCCTCAAGCTAAACTTTTAGCACCAGCTATAGTTCACTTGATCCATGAGATGACAGAGTGTTATGCCCAAGGAGGTACAAAGCAATAGATCAGTAAACAGAAGTATGACAATGAGAACTAGGCTCAACAGTGGCCAAGTGTTCAACCCATTCATTAAAGTCATACTCAACGAGGTAATAAGCCAAAGAGGTTGGATGCCAATGAGGTAGGATGTCAACACTGAGGTGGGAAGTCAACAAGGTTGACATCACAATTCTAGTTAACAATTAAATATCAGTGAGGTAGGGTGCCACAATTCTAGTTATATTTATCACAATTCTAGACCAATTCTAGTTCCTCACAATTCTCTATTGCACTTTTTACAATTCTAGATCAATTCTAGTTTTACGGATAAAGGTGCACATAAGCAAAGTCATGTCCAGTAACATTGTCTCAATTACAATGGCAAGTGGGTGTGCTGGGTTTTCACCCACTAATTTAAAAGCATAGTCCTTAAATAGAAAGCATAGGGCAAAGCCTCTCCCCAGGCCACCATATGGCAGTAGCCATGGGAGAAGCTAGTGCTACCCCTTTAAGATGGATATTTGAAGGTGAAACAGGAGTTTTTACTCCTTTTATAGTTGAAAAAATCCCCATCATTCTGTGGGGAAGAGACATTTTATAACAATTAAGGTTAAAATGAGTACTTCAGTTTTTTAGGCAGGGCTGCTGTTGAAGGCCTGCCACTAGTTTCACCTGTTCTTATCCAATGGAAAACTAATACACCAGTATGGATAGAACAGTGGCCCTTAGGTAGTGATACAATTCAGGCCTATTAGACATAGTACAGGAGCAACTTGACCAAGGACACTTACAACCTTCTCTAAGTCCTTGGAATTCCCCAATATTTGTTGTAAAAAAGAAATCTGGAAAATGGAGGATGTTAACTGATCTAAGAAAGGTAAATGAACAGATGGAAACTATGGGAACTCTTCAACCTGGATTTCCATCTCCTTCTCAGTTGTGGTTATAGACATTAAGGATTGTTTCTATTCAATCCCTCTAGATGAGGATATGAAAAGATTTGCCTTCTCAGTGCCTAGTGTTAACCTAGCTGAGCCTTATAAAAGATATGAATGGACAGTTTTGCCACAGGAAATGAAAAAAAGCCCTACTATGTGTCAAATATATGTGGCTGCTGCTCTTACTCCAGTAAGTAATTTCCAAAAGTAATGTTATTACATTACATGGATGATATATTGGGATGTGCACCTGAGGGACAAATGTTAGAAGCATGTCTACAAAAAACCGTAGCAACACTAAGGAATTACAAATTGCACATAGCTCCAGAAAAAATTCAAAGACATTCTCCTTTTCAACATTTAGGATATGAAGTATATCCTAAGGTGCTTACAGTACAGAAACTCTCCTTAAGAACAGAGAAGCTAAACACCTTAAATGACTTCCAGAAATTGATAGGAGATATCCAATGGATGCGTCCTGTGCTAGGCTTGACTGTCTGTCAATTCCAACCATTATATGACATTTTAAGGGGAGACAGTGCTTTAAATTCACCACACCAGCTTACAAAAGAAGCTCAAAAGGCTTTGAGAGAAGTTGAACTCGCTCTATCCAATGTGGTTAAAAGAGTCACTCAAAAACCCCTTGGAAATATCAGTTTTTGTTACAAAAGAGGCACCCACAGCAGTCCTTCATCAAGGAGACAGTGTGATAGAGTGGGTGAACCTCCCAGCACAACCAGAACAAAGTCTTATTCCTTACCCAATGCTTGTGGCTAGAATTTTATTAAAGGCCATTAAGGGAGCAATACAATTATCTGGGATAAGACCTGATAAGATATGACAATATTACTAAGGTTAATCTTCCAATTTAGTTTATTGTTATTAAACCTATCAAATGGATATTTTACAATGTAAGAGAAATAATTTCAAAATGTATTTGGAGAAACAATAATCTGAATTCTTTCTGCATCAGTAGGATCTGTCTATAAAGTTGCCTTTAGGCAATAACTCTTTTCAACTACTGAAATAATGATAAAAACATAGGAATAAAGGGGAAATAGCACTTCCATATTCCAAAATATATTATAAAGCTATAATCATCAAAATTATTGGCTACTAATTAAAAAATACAAAATAGACTATTTCCATATTTTGTCATATTTGCCAATTTTCAGGTCATGGGTACAAATTCAGGATTGTTTGATGGATTCTTATAAGTAATTAAGTAATTTGAAGCATTTTTTCATATTGTTAATACTTTACAATTATTCTTTTGACAACTTTATTCATATCCTTTGAATATTTTCTGTGTTGAGGAATGTGTTTGAGTTATATATGTATACTTACAAATATACACTTATACATATATGTTAATTGTTTATACATCTTGAATACTGCCCTCTGATCAGAAATATTTGATACAAAGATTTTTTCCCCTACTTAACTTTTTAGGTAAATTAATTTTGCCTATGCAGAAGTATTTCAGTTTAGTGTAATCAAATTTGTCACTTTATCTTTTGTAATCTCTTGTTTAGTTAAGAAAAATATATCCCATCTGTAGTGAAATGTATATGATAAGCTTCTCTTTCAATTTTGTTTTGCATTCTAATCTTTAATATTAAGGCTGCCTATGTTTTCAGAATATATTTTGGAATATAATTATAAGATAATAGAATAAACTTAATTTGTGCCAGACCACTTATCTGTTTTCTTATCGGTTTTTACCAAATTGTGAGTTTTTTCCTAATTAATTTATATTTTACATTCTATTGAAGAGTAGGTTATTGAGTTCCATTGTTTCTGATTCTCTTTTGCCTAGTCTGTTTAATTAATTTACCTTTCTGTTTTTAATCATTATTAGATAGTTTTGAAGCTTGCCACATTATAACACATTTTGGGGTTAGGAATTGCCATTTCTTTTTCAACCTGACATCTTATAATTGTATATTTTATTTTTTCCAAATGAATTTTATTATTACTTTAGCTAACATGTAAGGCATCTCTTTTATAACTTACTTGGTATAGCATTAATAGTATAACTTTGGCAGTCATGTCATTTTTTTTGATTGTTGCATGGCTTACCCATGAGCAGTTACTATTCCTCCAGCTATTTTAAAATTGCTTTTTAAAATGAGTGCTACATAGTTGAATTTATACAAATATTTTGTGTGTTTTGATAGACAAATCCCCAAATGCTCTATATATTTTGAGGTTATTTTAGAATGGGATTTCCTTTCCATTATTGCTTCTTGAATTTTATCATAATCATATAGAAATGTACTTGACTTTAAAAGGCTTATTTTATAGCCTACAACTTTGCTGAAATAATCGTCTCAACGGGGATTTTGCTAATTCCCTAAGATTTTCTAAGAAAGCCATTCTACCATCAGCAAATTGAATGAAGAAAGAAGGGAAGGAAAGGAAAATGAGCATTTATTAAGTACTTCCTATGAGTTGGGCACTGTGCTCAGCCCTTTATAAGTATTATCTCATTTAATCCTCAAAACAACCTTGGGTGATAGGTGACATTATTATCTTCATTTTGTAGTTGAGGAAGATGAGGCACAGGGGTTAAGTGACTTGACCAGAACCACACAGGTAAAAAGTGGCACAGAGAGCTCTCGCACTGCATATGCCTGTCACAGCCTAAGAAATCTTCTGCCTACAGTACTGGGAGGCCAGAGAAGGATAGATTTATAATTGAGTTATATTGCCAAACAGGTTTGCTTGTGCAGCCCTACTTGTATCTAGTATTTAGGTGATCTAGTGTTTAGGTGTTGTGGGATGGAGTGATGACTGAGCATAGTAGATTAAGTGAGTATGCTTCTTTACTTTTACCTTGTTTCCTTGTTTAGATTCTTGTGCTCTAACTGTGGAGATAATTGGAATTTATTTTTTATATGTGGAGAACTGATGGGTTTTGGAGAAAATGTGTAGTCTGTGCTTTTTCTAGTCAAATAGCTGATATTATTTTCCTAAGTTGCATCATGGTTTAAATGTAATATCCAATCCATTGAAGGTAAAGGGTATATTTTTTTTACAAATATAACTTCCCCTCACATTGGAGCTTTTTTGGGAATCATGGCTTACATTTAGAAGAAAAAATACATGTTAAAAAAAACTCCTCTCTTTATCTTCATACATCTTCTTTTCTTCACTCTAGTCTCTAAAGTTGGCATTACTTATTTCAGATTCAAGGAAAGTTGAATTATTTCAAATAGAGGTTAACATAGTAAGATTATGAAATAGCAAAACCATGAGAATTTTTCCATTTAAAACAACATGCTACTTAAAATAGAATTGAGTTTAACTTAAATAGCTGATAAATATGAATTAGGCTAGGAACTGAACCAGTGATTTTATTACAGTAGGAAACACATTTGAGAAAACTCCCATTGCCAGCACAGTTTGGGACCTTGTTTGAAACTTATGGTATTTGGAGCAATATATTTATCTAGGGTCACATAGCCAGTATGTGTTAGAGCTAATAGCTAAATCCAGGTTTTCCTTGCTTGAAGTTTAGCTCTCTATCTACTTTGCAATAATATCTGTCATGAAATGGAATGATTTTATAATATATAAAAGATTTGCTAATTGTTATTCTTCCTAGGAAAGAAAACATATCTAACTTTAGTGTGTGTGTGTGTGTGTGTGTGTGTGTGTGTGTATTATATATATATATATATATATATATATATATATATATATATATATATATATATATACACATATATATATATTTTTTTTTTCTGAGGCAATTGAGGTTAAGTGACTTGTGCAGCAGGGTCACATAGCTAGGAAGTGTTAAGTGTCTGAGGTCAGTTTGAACTCAGGTCCTCCTGACTTCAGGGCTGGTTCTCTATCCAAATATACATTGTTTTAATGTTGGATGTTTATTTTAAATATGAGGTAATATATATTAGAAGGAAAATATATTTCAATTTATAGATAACTTACTGGTTTAGAAATGCTGGAGTTTTTTGAACATCATGTTAATTCAGTAGTCATTTTGTAAATGTCATCTTTAGAATATGGCAAACTAATCTTTCAAATACTAAACATTACATATATATTTGGTAGATTTCTTCAGGGGAACCCAATGGAGCCATTGTTTATTTATTTAGAAATAAAATGAATTAGTGATATATTAAATTAGTATCCATTGAGATTATTTATTTTGGAAGAATTTAATTCTAGTTCCAAACTGTCATAATGAATATCTTTTGGACTAAACAGAATAATGGCTTCATTGGATTTTAGAATGAATTGAACAACTAAATTCACTGTTCATTGGTGGCATATGGTCATTGATATAAAAGCAATCCACCAAGAATTATATATTTTGTAGATCTATTAATGAATAAAATTAGGATTACTTAAAATCATTTAGTAATTTATTGCTCTCTTAATTTTAAATCTTACTTGATGAGTTTGAACTTTTCAGCACTATAAAATGCAAAAGTAACTCTCCTAGATATAGATGAAGATATTTGTAGGCTTATTTCAGAATATATACTCACTGACCATATTTTACAATATCTTAGTGATTTGATCTATATAATAAGCAAATAAATGTATTCTTGTAATAATGGACCTCAACTCAGGAGACATCTGTAAAGGTGACTTGTGTGGCATAACCTATTACCAGTATTTTTGGTAATAATTTATAATACAGATACAGTTTCTTCTACCATCATTTTCGTTTTCTAATTCTTTCATCTAATGGAAAAATACCAGGAAATGAACAGAAAAACCAGAAGTATATAGGAAAAATAGCCATATTTTCTAGATATTATTTGGTATCTTCATTATTTTTTTTTTGTAAAAAAATATCCTATGTTATTGAAGGCTGTGTTGCTTTGTATTTATAGAACTAAATTAAAGGCCAGAAAGACCTAGATTCAAGCCTTATCTCTGAAATACTGGCTAGGTGATCTTGGGCAAATACTTAATTTTTCAGTGCTCTAGGCCAGGGCTTAAATTTTTTCCACTTATAACCAATTTTCACCTAAGAAATTTATATGTGACCTTGGTATATAGGTATATGGAATAGATATACAAATCAAACATTTACTGAAAATAAATGCTAATTTTGCAACTCCCACATTCAATTACAAGGTCTCATATAAGGTCAAGACCCACAGTTTAGGAAACTAGGCTTTAGGCAACTCTAAGACTCTAAGTTGGAGAAAAGGTGCTATAGTAGGAGTTTCCTTGTTCAAAAATCTATAGCAAATAAATCATAGGTCATGTCCTTCTATCAATCCTATCCTATTCTTATTATTCATAATAATAATCATCATGTATCCCTACTGTTCTACATTAGGAAATAGAAATAGCAGTAAAAAAACCCAAAACAAAACAAAACAAAACAAAACCAAAGATGGGAAGAGCTAGACTAAATAAAGTATATAGAGAGAACTTCCATACTGGAAAACAATATTTTAAAGATATTATAGAATAAATTTTCAAGATACCTGAAAGAAAAGAGGATTCACAAACTTTAGAGAAAAATTCTCAGATGTTATTACTGCATTGCTCAAATAGTGATCTAGAGAATATTTCCAACTGCTTACCCATACCCACTTTCCTATCTTGATAGAATATGTCTTGTACCAAATGCATTCTTCCTGAAAATATGAGAAAAGGAACAACACAATGAAAGCTTGATATTCTTCAACAGACCACATTTTTACCATCACACAACTGACTGAAAATTGTGGAGAATACAAGATCTTGCCTATAGCTAATATTTGTTAAATATTAACTATAATTTTGTGGAACATAGTGCTCTTTTTTCTTATGCACAAAGTTTTTCCTTATGCAGATGTCACAATCCTATAAATCTTTTAAAGATGTAACAACAAAAGTACTTTATTCAACAACCCACAGACTATTATTGACACATAGTTGCTTAATAACTGATTGTTGATTGGTTGATGAGTACATCAAGCATAAAAATAAGAGTAAAGGATACTCCACAAATACTCATAATTGGGGAGATGTGCAATATAGAATCCAAAGGAAGGATTCCCTTTAGGGGATAAGGTTCTTCAGTTGTTTCTATTTACAAAGTACCATGTATGAAACCTGAAACCTTGTAGTTTCTTTAGTAAAGTTCAAATTTAGCCTGTCAGAGATATATACCTAGAAAATATAGACCACTCCTAAAATTTAGAGTATGAGCTGACAAGAATCAGGTAACATCAGTATCCATGAATGACAAGAGAACTCGAGATATGTCTCCTGAACATTGACTCCATAGGAGTCTATGGAGTATTTATAGAAGTCCCTGAATATGAATTCCTCAGGCTGATAGGAATGGGGATGGATGTTTCATTACATATTATTTAGGAAGGGAAAGGACTGGTGGAGGTGAAGAGTCTTGCCAAGGATCACAGAGGTGGTGAGAATTTGAAGATTATTTTGAACTGAGTTCTTCTTGACTCCAGTCCTAGTGCACTTATCCACACCACCACTTAGCTGCCTCTTTGGAAGATTAGTCTCTTTTAACAAGTTCACAAACTAGCACAGCAAATCCCTCATCTTTCATCTAACTATAGTATTATTGTGTAAGGAAGGAATTAAAAAGTCTTCTTTTTATCACTGTAAGGTACATAGTTTTATTGTCCCCATTTGATAAATGATAAAAGTCTCAGATCAAAAAGCTAACTTGGAAAATAGGCTATCTCAGGAAGGTTGAAGAGAATTGGCTGGGGGTAAGGAAGGGGAGGGTATAATAAAAGGAAAAAATTCCCAGAGATGAGTGATTATTTTCAAAACTATAAAAAATAAATTTTAACTGTTTAATGATTCTTCATCTCTGAAACAAACAAAACAGAAACAAGAAAGGTGAAAAAAAGGGACCATTCTAATACAACACTGGAAAATCTTGTCAAGAATTTTTATTAAATTAATAGCTTCTTAACAGTAAACTACAAAATAATAAAGTGATTTATACTGTGGCACTTTAGATGGCTTTGCTTATATACGTGTGTGTGTGTGTGTGTGTGTGTGTGTGCACACGCTGGCAAAGGTGCACGTGCATTGGAGGTGAATATCTGCTGAGAGATTCCTTTTGTAAACCTAACCACAAATAATATATCCCTGGAAATCTATGAAAAATAAGATGGCTAGCTATCTTCAATCATTAGGTTGTAGTTCTAGGCAAGAGTATGAAAGTGGGTTAACTAACTTATTGAATCCCTTTCTAGATCCAGGTCTCTCCATAATCTATCTTAACCCTACCAACCTAGTGTTGTTATAAATCCATCAATTACCAAGAATTTTTAAAGTTAAAATTGTACTTAGTATTCTGCACAAGAAGTCCACAGCACATTATTGTATTTCAGTAATACCAGTTTATTTTTTTCTCCCCTTTCCGCCATGTTCATTTGTCTCTTTCCTTTATTAATGTTAGGCTTCTTGCCAGAAATCCCTTATTACTGCTTTCTGTCTATCCAAACTTTACCTTTTTTCAAGGTCTAGCACAAATCTCAAATTTTTCATAATTATTTTTTTCTCACATGTATGACTTTTATCATGATGTCTGTATTACATAATATAACTCGTAAAACAATAGTCCAAAAAAAAAAAAAAACCCAATAGTCCATTACTACCTTAATATTATATTGGTCTCTTTGTTTCAGAGATATCTGTCTTATATATCAAAATAGATTATATGCTCCCTGCAGTCTGAGATAGTATCTCAGCTTCTCTTATATCTAACAAACTTTTTTTATATTCTCTTATTTATTTGTTTTTCTTTCTTTTTCTCTCTTTTTATCTGTATTTCCCTGTCTTTTGTCTTCATTTTTCTTGATTGTAGTTTACAGTAAATGAAAAGAAATATAATACTTGAATGGTTGCCATGGAGAAAGCTAGATGTTTCCTTTTTTTTTTTTTTTAATTTACCAGGACTGCGCTAAATAACTCATATACCAGCTTGGCTTATGAAAGGTGTTCCTCTGTTCTACAAAGATAACAATTTTCCATCAAATATATTTTGTTTTTATACAAGGTTTATAGGTAGGTTTTAAGAGCATGAAGAGGTTCATTTGTATTTGAAAGGACAACCAAGTATTATGTCAGGATATTTCTTTAAAAGACAATAATAGTGTAGTAGAAGAGTATAAGAGTCATAGTTTGCATTCAGGCTTTGAGGGTGGTATAGTGGAAAGAATATGAACTCTAGAAACAAGAACTCACATTCAAATGCAATTTCTAACACTATATGAGTGACCCTAGACAAGTCACTCAACTCACTTGAATCTCAAGTTTCCTCATCTGTAAAATGAGAAGGTTGGGCTAGATGGTGCTGAGGTCTTTTCTAACTCTAAATCGACAATCCTATAATCCTAATCTTTTCCATATTTCAGCATCATAATTTATTGAAGTTGAATTTTGGTGTCTCTTTCAGTGCTAAATACTCTAATTTCATAACTTTAATGCTGATTACTTACAACAAAATTATTATAATAATCTCCTTATTGGCCATCTTTGTCTTCATACCTCTATTTCCAATCTACTGTCTACCACTAGATTAATATTCTTTTAAAATTGCTTTTATCATATCAATATCCTGATCAGAAACCCCCAATTTCCTTTTGTATTCTAAACTCTTAAACCTGACTTTCATTGCCATTTATAATCTGGTACAGTTTATTTATACAACTTTACATCTCACTGTTCACCAACTTATACCCATTCTACATTTGTTATGTCTTTTATTAACTATATTTAACCAATCTTATTTTGGGATGTTCTCTTCTGTCATTGCCTATGCAAATATATCCCTTATCTTTCAGAACTCAGGTTATGTTCCCTCTCTTCCATTAAACCTTCCCTGACAACTATAAACCCTATTTCTGATAACTTGAGTCACAAAGGTTCTGCTATAAAATTTTGAATTTTATTACACACTGACTTTATTATTCTTTCATTTTTCCCTTGAAAATTTGAGGGCAGACAACATGCATTGCATTTCTTCTTTAAATCTTCTTTAAAATGATGTTTAACACATTCATCAATACTTCAGGATATGTGATCTTTTTGATATTCATCCTCCCTTCTTTTAATGCAGGGAACAACTTCCCTTTTACTGGATAAATAATCTTTGAGAATTGTTATTATCCCAAAATTTATCAGATTAAAAGTTTTACTGATGATAAATATATGATAGTGATAATACCCCAATTTTTAAATTTATTGTAACTTGTCACAGTTTATAATCTACTCGTATAGTCTTAAATCAAAATCATTTAGGGGACCACAGATATTGGGGAACTGTGGAAAAGTATACTTGAAGCACAGGTACTTACAGCAGGGTATTTAGTCAGTGTGATTGATGAGATAATGGTTCTCTAGTTCATATATACTTAGTACTTAGTGTGATGTGGTGGTGTAATGGTTCTACAGTTGGCACATGCTCAGTGTGCTGTGAATTGTTCTAAGGTATTAAGGGCTGAGAGGACTGGAGACAGTGTGTGTGTGTGTGTGTGTGTGTGTGTGTGTGTGTGTGTGTGTGTGTAAGCTTGAGCTCAGACTCCAGACACCAGACTAGACTCCAAACTCCAGATTCTCAGCCCTTAAATACCTTAGTATAATTCTATCACTACAACATCACCATATCACACTAAGTACTAAGTATATGTGAACTAGAGAACCATTATCTCATCAGTCACACTGACTAAATATCCTGCTGTAAGTACCTGTGCTTCAAGTATGTATACTTTTACACAGTTCCCCAATATCTGCAGTTCTGTACAAAATCATACCTGATTCACAATGAGGCATTAAGGTAAAAGTTGAATGAAAAAAAAATCATGCAAGTGATAATAAACTGTAGGAGGACAGAAACTAGGAAGGCACTTTTAATTTATTCAAATGGAATATTATTGATTCTGGGAGTTTTCCTATAAAGTGTCTAATACAAGTAAGGCCCACAAGAATATTTAATAAGATTAGTAGAAGTGATAATAGTAATGGTATTTATTTAGACCCAGTTATGAAATACACATTCCCTTTGGACTTCTCATTTATTCATGTAGTACAACACAGTTATGAGAAAGGTGGAGTAGCCATCTGTTCTAGATCTAGTCTTGAATATAAAATTTTGCCCTAGAGTAAAATCAATTGCTTTAAATGCCTAGATTGTGTCTGTCTGTCCATCTGGCAGATTCTCCTAATAATCAAATAAAACATTTCAAGAAAATTTCAATAAGGATTTGTTCAGTTAGTTTTAGCCCTAATATTGAGTTGCTAATGTATTTATATGTGAAGAGTCACATGTCAAACTTCAGCTTTTCAGTAGATTTCATTAGTCCTGAGAGAAATGCTAACCTGGAGCCAGCATTCAGTTAAAAGTATAAACTGTTGATTTTTTTTTTATCAAATAGATATATTATTTGGTAAGATGCAGTCTTATATTAGAATTATATATATATATATATATATATATATATATATATATATATATATATATATATATATATATATATATATATATGTGTGTGTGTGTGTGTGTGTGTGTGTGTGTGTGTGTGTGTGTGTATATTTTGTAATTTTGTGGAATTAATAGAGTTATGTTGCGGCCTTCTCTAAGTCCTTGGAATTCCCCAGTATTTGTGGTGAAAAAGAAATCTGGAAAATGGAGGATGATAACTGATCTAAGAAGAGTAAATGAACACATGGAAACTATGGGAACTCTTCAGCCTGGACTTGCATCTCCTACGCACTTGCCAAGAGAATGGCCTCTATGGGTGATAGACATTAAGGATTGTTTCTATTCTATCCCTCTAGATAAGGAGGATATGAAAAGATTTGCTTTTTCAGTGCCTAGTGTTAATTTGGCTGAGACTTATAAAAGATATGAATGGACAGTTTTGCCACAGGGAATAAAAACAGCCCTACTATGTGCCAAATGTATGTTGCTGCTGCTCTTGCTCTAGTAAGAAAAAGCCTTTACAAAAGTAATATTGTTACATTATATGGCTGATATTTTGGGATGTGCACCTGAGGAACAGATGTTAGAAGCATGTCTACAGCATAAAGAATGAAATCATAAATAAATTGGAGGAACATGGGATGGTTTACCTCTCGGACTTGTGGAGGAGGAAGGAGTTTGTGTCCAAGGGAGAACTAGAGACCATTATTGATCACAAAATAGAAAATTTTGATTACACCAAATTGAAAAGTTTCTGCACAAACAAAACTAATGCAAACAAGATTAGAAGGGAAGTAACAAATTGGGAAAACATTTTACAGTTAAAGGTTCTGATAAAGGCCTCATCTCCAAAATATACAGAGAATTGACTTTAATTTATAAGAAATCAAGCCATTCTCCAATTGATAAATGGTCAAAGGATATGAACAATTTTCAGATGATGAAATTAAAACTATTTCCACTCATATGAAAGAGTGTTCCAAATCACTATTGATCAGAGAAATGCAAATTAAGACAACTCTGAGATATCATTACACACCTGTCAGATTGGCTAAGATGACAGGAACAAATAACGATGAATGTTAGAGGGGCTGTGGAAAAACTGGGACACTGATGCATTGTTGGTGGAGTTGTGAAAGAATCCAACCATTCTGGAGAGCAATCTGGAATTATGCCCAAAAAGTTGTCAAAATGTGCATATCCTTTGACCCATCAATGCTACTACTGGGCGTATATCCCAAGGAAATACTAAAGAAGGGAAAGGGACCTGTATGTGCCAAAATGTTTGTGGCAGCCCTTTTCATAGGCTAGAAACTGGAAGATGAATGGATGTCCCATCAATTGGAGAATGGTTGGGTAAATTATGGTATATGAATGTTATGGAATATTGTTGTTCTGTAAGAAATGACCAACAGGAGGAATACAGAGAGGCTTGGAGAGACTTACATCAACTGATGCTGAGTGAAATGAGCAGAACTAGGGGATCATTATACACTTCAACAATGATACTGTATGAGGATATATTCTGATGGAAGTGGATATCTTCAACATAGAGAAGAGCTAATCCAATTCCAATTGATCAATGATGTACAGAATCAGCTACATCCAGAAAAGGAACACTGGGAAATGAGTGTAAACTGTGAGCATTGTTTTTTGTTTTGTTTTGTTTTGTTTTGTTTTGTTTTGTTTTGTTTTTCTTCCCAGATTATTTTTACCTTCCGAATACAATCCTTCCTTTGCAACAACAATAACAACAAAATTCTGTTCTTCACATATATATTGTACTTAGGATATACTATAAGATATTTAATATGTATGGAATGCTTGCCATCTAGGAGAGGGGGTGGAGGGAAGGAGGGGAAAAATTTGGAACAGAAGGGAGTACAAGGGATAATGTTGTAAAAAAAATTACCTATGCATATGTACTGTCAAAGAAAATGTTATAATTATAAAAATTTAAAAAAAAAGAAGCATGTATACAAAAGATCATGGAAACACTAAAGTACTACAAACTGCATATAGCTACAGAAAAAATTCAAAGACATGCTCCTTTTCAATATTTAGGATATGAAGTATATCCTAAGACACAGTACAAAAGCTTTCTTTAAGAACAGAGAAGTTGGACACCTTAAATGATTTCCAAAAATTAATAGGAGATATCCAGTGCATGCGTCCAGTGTTAGGCTTAACTACCAATCAATTGCAACCTCTACATGACATTTTAAGGGGAGACAGTGCTTTAAATTCACCATACCAGCTTACAAAAGAAGCACAAGAGGCTTTGAGAGAAGTTGAACTGACTTTGTCCAATGTGGTTGAAAGAGTCACTCAAAAACCCTTGGAAATATCAGTTTTTGCTACAAAAGAGGCACCCACAGCAGTCCTTCATCAAGGAGACAGTGTAATTGAGTGGGTGAATCTCCCAGCACAACCAGAACAAAGCCTTACTCCTTACCCAGTGCTTGTGGCTAGAATTTTGTTAAAGGCTGTTAAGAGAGTAGTACAATTATCTGGGATAAGTCCTGAAAAAATATACACATTCTATATTAACGGATAAATTAATGAATGCTGTAAGACCATCCCAGTTTGCAAATTTTATTAGTCACAGGTCCAAATTTTGCACATGGATCTCCATTAAAGATAACCCGGCTACTACATAATTGGTGATGGATTTTTTAAGAAAAGGTTTCTAAGGTTCCTCTTAAAGGACTAACAATCTTTACAGACGCCTCCAAAGAAAATATATGTGCTGTATACTCTCATGATTTAACCATAAAGAGAGTAGTCAGGACTCCTTTTCAGTCCACTCAGCAGAATGAATTATTTGCTATCATACTAGCTCTGACTTATTATCCAGGAGACATAAATATAATTACTGATTCATCCTATTCAGTAGGTGTGGTACAAAGAATTGCCACAGCCCAAATATAATTTGCAGCCTTTAATATTTATCAGCTCTTTAAGGAACTTCAAGAGCAAGTGAGAAAGCATCTAGGCAAGATATATATATCTTGCATGTCCACTCACATAGTGGACTTCCAGGTCCTATTTTTGATGGAAATTCAAAGGCAGATAGCCTTTTAACTATGTTAGCCAGTACTCCTTTATTTCAGGAAGCACAAGAATCTCATTCTAAATATCATCATAAAGCCTGAGCTTTACATTTACAATTTGAAATAACAAGAGAGGAAGCTAGGAACATAGTAAAAAGCTGTACAGCTTGCCTTCCTTTCCACACTTCTATGCTCCCTCCAGGGAAGAACCCTCATGGTTTGAGATCTAATGAAATTTGGCAAATGGATGTGACCCATTATAAATCTTTTGGTCATCTGTCTTTTATCCACATTGGTGGTAGATACCTTTTCAGAATTAACTTTTGCAGTGCCAACAGCAAAAGAGACAGCCCAAGCGGTCACTGAATTACTTATCTAAGCATTTGCAATTATGGGTGTACCATAAGAAATAAAAACATATAATGGACCTGCATATACTTCTAAACATTTTGCGCACTTTTGTGCTCAGTATAAGATTTTACACACCACTGGAATACCTTTTAATCTGCAAGGTCAGGCAATAGTAGAGAGAAGAAGCAGAGACATTAAGACACTCCCCCAAAAACAAAAGAAAGGGGGAGCCACGGGTAACCCTAGAGAACTTCTAAATTTAGTTCTCTATACCCTTAATTTTCTAATTTTTGACAAAGATGCACTGGCTCCGGCAGACAGGTTTTATAACCCACCAGAAGGGCAGTGTCCAGTGTGAGCAGTTCCACTGTCCTTAGATAATTGCCAGATGATGTAGAGAGACCCAGAAAGTGATGAATGGAAGAGACCAGATAGGTTAACTGCTTGGAAGAGAAGGTTTGCTTGTATTTCTTCAGATGGAGAAGGAATCAGATAGGTGCCAATGAGCCGTATTCGCCTTGTCCATCAGAGAGAGACAGAAAAAGAGAAAGACCTCAAAACAAAGGAGAAAATCTAAGAAACATCTGACAATGAAAGAGCATGGCTAATAAGAAGACTGCTAAAGAACTTTAAAACCAGCAGGAATCATTGGATTTCCTATCACAAGATGAGACTTCAAAACTTACAGGAATTATTAGATTTTTTGGCACATGAACTAATGGACAATGGGCTTATGGACATGTATAAATTCTCAATTTATGATTATTTGATCATGTTATTTGTTACATCATTCTAGCATGTGTTATGTTACTGTGTGTTTATGTAATTTATGTAATTATGTGTAATCTCCCATATTGATGGATTTATGTTTCAAGGCCATGACCACCTTATGTTCTAAATCAAAAGAAAGGGGGAGATGTTAGGATTACAAAGTGATAACTCAGGTTGTCCAAACAATTCTCTAGCTCAGAATTCACACCTTTAGTTCAAACCTTTAAAAGAAGTTTACACCTTTAGACTTCTGAAAAAGAATTTACATATTTAAAGGAGTTTACACCTTTAAAAGGAGCAAGTTCATTGGTTGAAGTATTTCCCACAAGCCCCTGAATTCTCACAAGCCCATTCTCTGAAAGGATAAAAGAAGGCAACATTGAGTCTGAAGTGAGTCTAGACTGAGAGATTGAGTTTAGACGGCAGTCTGGAAGGAGAAAGTCTGGATTGGGGAAGGACAAGAGCTGGAGGAGTTTCAGAGCCAGGATTCAGGAAGAAAAGAACTTGAAATTCTATCTTCAATCTGGCTGGAGGCTTCAGAAGCCTCTCAAGAAACCTACACACAGAGAAAAGGATTCATAGAGAAAAGAAACCTCCTCACAGAGATTATCAGAACATTACAAAAAACAATTCATCAAATATGTACTTCTGTGAAGTAGAAGAATAATAAAGTAGAAGAAAGTCCTTTTTTATTCATTCACAGCATACTGGAATTATATTAAGAAATCGAAAAAAAATGGGGCAGCTAGATGATATGGTGGATAGGTCACCCCAGGAGGACCTGAGTTCAAATCAAGACTCATACACTTGATATTTAATTGCTGTGTGACCCTGGGCAAATCCCTTAACCTGATTGTCTCAGCAAAACAAAACAAACAACAACAGCAACAAAAGAAATCATTTGTCAATTATCATAAGAAAAAGGGTCTAATTAAAACATTTTTATTTGTAGGACTACCCTTATTTTTCTCATTATCAAACCCCATTATATGACATATTAATTTATGCACAACTTCTGATCTCTGGATGTATTATCTGAATCAAATAAATGAGTGTTTAAAAGCTAAGAGATAGTTCAAATGCTTAAGGGAATTTTTGCTCAAAGTTGGGTGTATTAGACTTTTAATGTTACTATAAAAATCATCAACTCAAGGGAAATCAATTATACCTGAAAATAGTGATATGTTTTTTAAGTGACTATATAGAAAATTGGATAGAGGCTAAGGTTTTGCATCAAGAAGACTTTTTTAATAATAGCTTTATATTTTCAAATTATATACATGGATACTTTTTGATATTTACATACAAAACCCTGTGTTCTAATTTTTTCCCTCCCTTTCCCCCTCCCCCAGGTGGCAAGTGATCCAATATGTGTTAAACATGTTCAGTTCCTCCATACATATTTCCACAAATATCTTGCTGCACAAGAAAAATAATATCCAAAAGGGGAAAAAAGAGAAAGAAAACAAAATACAAAGAAACAACAACTAAAAAGGTGAAAATACTATGTCATGGTCCATATTCAGTTTCCATTGTCCTCTCTCTGGGTGCAGATGGCTTTCTTCATCAAGGACCATTGGGACTGGTCTTGTTGACCTCATTGTTGACAAGAGTTATGTCCATCAGAATTGTTCATCATATAATCTTGATGTTGTCATGTAAAATGATCTCCTGCTTCTGTTCATTTCACTTAGTAATAGTTCATTAAAGTCTCTCCAGGCCTTTATGAAATCATTTTGCTGATCATTTTTATAGAACAATAATATTCCATAACATTCATATACTGTAACTTATTCATCTATCCTATTGATGGGCATCCATTCAGTTTTCATTTTCTTGCCATTACACAAAGGACTGCCACAAACATTTTTACACATGTGGATCCCTTTTCCTCCTTTATGGTCTTAAAGTTGTTTTAATTTGCATTTCTCTGATCAATAGAGATTTTGAGCACCTTTTCATATGACTAGAAATGGTTTTAATTTCTTCATCTAAAAATTATCTGTTCATATCCTTTGACATATCAATTGGAGAATGGCTTAAATTCTTATAAATTTGAGTCAATTCTCTATATATTTTTAAAATGATGCCTTTATCAGAATCCTTGAATATAATTTTCCTCCAGTTTATTGCTTCCTTTCTAATTTTGTCTGCATTGATTTTGTTGGTACAAAACCTTTTTAACTTAACATAATCAAAAGTATCCATTGTGCATTCATTAATGTACTCAAGTTCTTTTTTGGTCATAAATTCTTCTTTTTCTCCATAGAGAGGTAAATTATCCTTTGTTCTCTTAATTTGCTTGTAATATCACTCTTTATGTCTAAGTCATGCACCATTTCAATCGTCTCTTGATATAGGATGTGAAGTGTGATCAATGCTTAGTTTTTGCCATACTAATTTTCAATTTCCCAGAAATTTTTGTCAAATAGTGAGTTCTTATCCCAAAAGCTAGGGTCTTTGGGTTTGTCAAACACTAGATTATAGTAGTCATTAACTGTTTTCTCCTTTGAGCCTAATCTATTACACTGATCAACTATTTCTTAGCCAGTATCAAATGGTTTTGATAATTGTTGCTTTAATGATGATCAATTCTGATGGACGTGGCTCTCTTCAACAATGAGATGAACCAAATCAGTTCCAATAGATCAGTAAGGAACTGAGCCAGTTATGCCCAGCAAAAAAACTCTGGGAAATGACTATGAACTACTACATGGAATTCCCAGTCCCTCTGTTTTTGTCTGCCTGCATGTTGGATTTCCTTCACAGGTTAATTGTACACTATTTTAAAGTCCAATTCTTTTTGCACAGCAAAATAACTGTTTGGACATGTATACATATATTGTATTTAACTTATATTTTTAACATATTTAGCATGTATTGGTCAATCTGCCATCTGGGAAAAGGAGTGGGGGAAAGGAGGGGAAAAATGGGAACAAAAGGTTTTGCAATTGTCAATGCTGAAAAATTACCTATGCATATATCTTGTAAATAAACAGCTATAATTTAAAAAAAGAGTGAATGTTGAAAAATATCTTTGCATGTATTTTGAAAAATAAAAAGCTACTATAAAAAAGATAATTGTTGCTTTATAATATAGTTTTAGGTCTGGTACAGCCACTTTCATTTGCATTTTGTTTCATTAATTCCCTTTGAATACTTTACCTTTTGTTCTTCCAGATAAATTTTGTTATTGTTTTTTCTAGCTCTGTGTTTTTTTTTATTTTTACAAAAATTTTATGCATAGGTAATTTTCCAGCATTGACAATTGCAAAATCTTTTGTTTCAACTTTTCCCCTCCTTTTCCCCATCCCTTCCCCTAGATGGCAGGTTGACCAATACATGCTAAATATGTTAAAATAAAATAAGCAAAATGATAACTAATTATAATTATGTGCATATGTAATTGTTTAATTGTAATAAAGCTAAAAAAAGGAAAACCTAAATCAAGAAGATTATTTAGAGGATCTATATAAGCTGCTTGAGAGTAAGGATTGCTTCATTTTTGTTTTTGTATCTTCAGTGTCTAGTGCAATGTTTTGGACTTAGTAGACACTTAATATTTGTTGAATTTGGAGAGAATAAGCATTTATTAAGCACTTATTATGTGCCAGGCACTGAATAACCATTATATAGTTGGGGAAATTGAGGCACACAGACGTTTAGTAATTTGATGAGGATTCTACAACTATGAAATATCCAAATCTAAATTTGAACTCAGATCTTCTCAACTCCAGGTCCAGTGCTCTATCTTTTGTACCACTTAATTACTTCTAATAGCCCACATCAGTATGAGTAATCCTGGCAAGTCAGATAATAATGGCTTTGTAACTAAGCAAATGACCATAAGATTTTGCAGTCTACTAAAATTCATAATTTTATGACTTATCTGCCCAGCATGAGGTGCTCTCCAAGCTTAATGAGGAAGAGTCCATCACTGGTTTGTACCCAAAGCCTTTCCAACTTCATGGGGTCTTGCCAGTGTTTTTCTTCTTTCGATTTAGCTTTCAAGAACCTAGAATCGCTTTCATATTATGATCAAGCATTAGTGTGGGATATTAGTGAAGAGAGCTGAGCAGATGGGAGGTGAAATCTGGATTAATAAAGAGCCTTGAAGAAGAAACTAGATTTAAGTGTAAGATATAGTCACTAGTGGAGCAGAACTAAAGAGACAAAGGATTAATAAATAAATTGTTCACAAAAAAAGAACAATATTTGAACACAGGGATTTTCTTTTTTTTTTTTTTTTTTTTTAAATTTTTTATTTTATTTTATAATTATAACATTTTTTGACAGTACATATGCATGGGTAATTTTTTACATTATCCCTTGCACTTACTTCTATTCAGATTTTTTCCCTTCCTCCCCCTACCCCCTCCCCCTGATGGCAAGCAGTCTTATATATGTTAAATATATTACAGTATAATTTAGATACAATATATGTGTGTAGAACCGAATTTTTTGTTGCACAGGAAGAATTGGATTCAGAAGGTAAAAATAACAGTTTACATTCATTTCCCAGTCCTTTTCTGGATGTAGCTGGTTCTGTCCATCATTAATCAATTGGAATTGGATTAGCTCTTCTCTATGTTGAAGAAATCCACTTCCATCAGCATACATCCTCGTACAGTATCATTGTTGAAGTGTATAATGATCTTCTGGTTCTGCTCGTTTCACTCGGCATCAGTTGATGTAAGTCTCTCCAAGCCTCTCTGTATTTCTCCTGTTGGTCATTTCTTATAGAACAGTAATATTCCATAACATTCATATACCATAGTTTACCCAACCATTCTCCAATTGATGGACATCCATTCATCTTCCAGCTTCTAGCCACTATGAAAAGGGCTGCCACAAACATTTTGGCACATACAGGACCCTTTCCCTTCTCTAGTAGTTCCTTGGGGTATAAGCCCAGTAGTAGTATGGCTGGGTCAAAGGGTATGCACATTTTGATAACTTTTTGGGCATAATTCCAGATTGCTCTCCAGAATGGTTGGATTCTTTCACAACTCCACCAACAATGCATCAGTGTCCCAGTTTTCCCACAGCCCCTCCAACATTCATCGTTATTTGTTCCTGTCATTTTAGCCAATCTGACAGGTGAAACACAGGGATTTTCAATGATCTCATTGCTTTAGTCTTTATATATGTGCCTTCCCTCTAAATCTATATGACACTTATTATCTATATCAGTTACCTCCCAAGCACTTCTTATATAATATATTGTGTTACTTGAATTTTTTTAATGTACCCATTTCCATCTCCTTACTTATAAATTCCTCAAGAATACAAAGAAAGGCAAAAGATGGTCTCTTTTGTAAGGAGTTCATATTGTGGTGGGAGAGATAATATGTAAACAGCTGTCTACATAACAAGATATAGCTAGTATAAATGGAAATAATCTCAGAAGGAAGGCACAACTAGCAGGAAAATCTCTGTTAATAAGTAGGATTTGAGTTGAAGATTCTCCACGAAGTCTAGTAATAGTCTTATAAAATAGCACTCAATAATTTTTAGTATTATTACATCATTTGTTTTTATTCATTTCAGTCATGTTCTAATCTTCCTGACCTCATTTGGGTTGGGATTTTCTTATCAATGATACTGGAGTGGTTTGCCATTTCCTTCTCCAGCTCATTTTACATTTGAGGGAACTGAGGAAATGAGGAAACATTTTACATATGAGGCAGACATGGTTAAGTAACTTCCCTAGGGTCACCCAGCTATTAAGTCTCTGAGGCTCAGGTTTGAGTCATGATGATGAGTCTTCCTAACTTCATTTGGCACACTATCCATCACTTTGCCATCAAGCTATTCATTATATTAATTTAGCCTTTATATTTTAATTTTTTTGTATTGCCCCATACCAATTATAATTCTTGTTGAATAGTCAGCAAATGATATAATTAATATTTCTGCTTTTTTTGCATTTGTTTATTATATTTTTAATTCCTCAAAACATGTTAATTTTGAACAGACAATTTTCAGATGAAGAAATTGAAACTATTTCTAGCCATATGAAAAGATGCTCCAAGTCATTATTAATCAGAGAAATGCAAATTAAGACAATTCTGAGATGCCACTACACACCTGTCAGATTGGCTAGAATGACAGAGAAAGATAACGCAGAATGTTGGAGGGGATGTGGGAAAACAGGGACACTGATACATTGTTGGTAGAATTGTGAATACATCCAGCCATTCTGGAGAGCAATTTGGAACTATGCTCAAAAAGTTGTTAAACTGTGCATACCCTTTGACCCAGCAGTGTAACAACTGGGCTTATATCCCAAAGAGATCTTAAAGAAGGAAAAAGGACCTGTATGTGCAAGAATATTTGTGGCAGCCCTCTTTGTAGTGGCCAGAAACTGGAAACTGAGTGGATGCCCATCAATTGGCGAATGACTGAATAAATTGTGGTATATGAATATTATGAATATTATTGTTCTATAAGAAATGACCAACAGGATGATTTCAGAAAAGCCTGGAGAGACTTACATGAACTGATGCTGAGTGAAATGAGCAGGACCAGGAGATCGTTGTATACTTCAATAACAATATTATATGATGATCAATTCTGATGGACGTGGCCATTTTCAACAATGAGATGAACCAAATCAGTTCCAATAGAGCAGTAATGAACTGAACCAGCTATACCCAGCAAAAGAACTCTGGGAGATGACTGTGAACCACTACATAGAATTCCCAATGCCTCTATTTTTATCCGCCTGCATTTTGGATTTCCTTTACAGGCTAATTGTACACTATTTCAAAATCCTATTCTTTTTGTACAGCAAAACAACTGTTTGTATGTGTGTGTATATATATATATATATATATATATATTACTTAATTTATACTTTAACATATTTAACATGTATTGGTCAACCTGCCATCTGGGGGAGGTGGTGGGGGGAAGGGAAGGGAAAAATTATAACAAAAGGTTTGGCAATTGTCAATGTTGTAAAATTATCCATGCATACATATATCTGGTAAATAAAAACTATTTTAAAAATGTTCATTTTTTGTAAAGGTGACATTACATATGAAGCATTTATGCTTATTTTCATTATTTTTCAGTAATTACTAGATATCTCATTTTAAAAATTCTACTTATAAGTTTTTTATTGCATTTATATATGTATACATATGTATATGCTTAGTAATGATACTGTTTCACAGTCTAAGCTGTCTTTAATCATGTAGTTTTTTTACTTAATGCTTTTAACAAAGTACTGCTTTGTCTTAGATCATCATTGCTATACCTTTTTTGTTTAATAGACACGAATCATAATAGATTGTGTTCTAGCTCCTCAATTCTGTATGGATATTTTTTTTTACGAATATGTTTCTTGTAATCAAATATCAAATGGAATCTACTTTCTTATTTCTTCTGTCACCTTCCCCCATTTTATAGGAGAGTTCTTACCATTCTCATTCATGAACATTATTATTAGGTTTATTTTTCCTTCCATCATATTCTATTATAGTTTTTCTTTTCTTTACTACTCTATATTTTACAAAGAAAAAAAAAGAAGGAAATGAGATTAATATTAGAAATCTATGGCTAGTTATTGTTCCTCTTCCTTTGCTTTTTCTCTATTCCTCTAATCCACACTTAGATGACTGAAATATTTTTTACCCTTTATTGCTATCATTTTAATTTTCCTTTTTAATTAGCCTTCTATGGTTGAGGCTTGTTTTGCTCTTCTTTTACCCCTTTTCATAAAGCCCCTCTTTCTTTTTATAACCTTATCTATTCCCCAGTTTAATTTACATTGTGTGTGTAAAGGGAGGGGGATGGTGGAGTGCCTCTGTGTGTTCAGTCTCCTTTGTCTAGTTCAAATAAAAATGAGATTCATGGAATGCTCATATTCCCAGTTCCCACTCTTCTGTCTAAAGAAGAATATATTCTTCTAAAGAACACCAATAATGAAAAATAGTAAGTTACTTCCCTTTCTTCCTTTATATCTTCCCTCATATATTCTCTTTTTTCTCTTCCTTCTATACCTTCTCAAAATTAAACAAACAAAAACTATTATCTAAACCCTACACGGCTTCTTTTATTTCTTTTCTCCTTATTAGGATGTAAGTACTTGATAATTGAACTCATTTCAAAGCATTCTCAAACCTTTCTAGATCTCTCTTATTTTTTCTGTTTGCATTTCAGAGATTATACCTAGTTCTGGTTTTCTCAAAGGAACATTTAATAGTAATGACTATTAAATGTCATCTATTTTATTGGAGAGACAATTTTACTCTTAAGGATTATAATCAATTGTGCAGAATATTTTTAGTTGTAAGCTTTTTTTCCTTTGCCTTTTAGAATATATTCTATTCTTTTCTTTCCTATTAAAAAAATTCACTGTATAACCTTGTATAATCCCAACATTGATCTCTTTCTTTTCTGGTTCTTTGAAGTATTTTCAATGTTTCAATGTAACCTGAAATGCCTGATTTTGAACTATGATTTTTTGGGTATATTAAGTTTGTGCTTTCTTTTAAGTGATGATCTATGGATTCCTTCTTATTTTGCCCTTTGGTTGTAATAATTTTAACCACTTTTATGATTTCTTGAAATGTACTATCCATCAAAAGATACTACAAGGGACTAACTGAGGCAGAGCAAAGATGGTAGAGATGATACAGATGTTTCTTTCTAACCTTCTCCTACAACCCTCAGACTAATTAGCAAATCCAGCCTCTTAATTAGCTTTGGACTAGCAGAACCAACACATATTGGGAATGCAACAAATTACCAGCAGAAGATAATTTTGAAGATTGCCAGAAGAAATCTGTTTCAATTGGAAATTGGGAGAGAGGCATCTACGTGCAAAAAGCTGAGCATAAATGTCAGCACAGACAGTGGAGAGTCTGGGGCAGTACAGTCTCCATGGGGCTATACTGACTCCATGTGGAGGAGAATCTATGGGGAGGATACAGACTAGAAAAGGTCCGTTTAAATCAGAAATGGGAGGGAGGCAGCAAAGCAAAAGTGGCTGAACAGAAATGCCAGTGCACACAGAGGAGAGATACAGGATAGTGTGGACTTCACAGATCGGAGAATCTATGGGGAGGAATCTATAGGAATCTACAGCAGTGCTGGCCACTCTGCCCTGGATGCAATCCAGTAGATCATCAGAGAAGTTATAAAACATCCAACACAAATACAAAAGGTAAATAGTGAATCCTGAAGCACTAGATTCTGGCAGGACCTGGCCAAGCTCACCCAGCATCAGGAATGAGTCAGCACTGATCCAGTGCAGCCACAGGTGCTTATAAAGGAAGCTTGTACAACCTCCCCTGCCCTAAAAGCAGAGCTTAACTTATTTTTTTAATGAGTAAAAAAGTAAAGAGAACTCTGATGATAGACAGCTTCTTTTGGTGAAAGAGAAGAACAGATATCAAACCCTGAGGAGACTAAAGGCTGATGTCCAGATGAAGCCCCAAAAGGTGATATAACCTGGTACCCATCACACAGTGATCTTAAAAGAGAACTAAAAGAAAAATGGGGAAAGGAAATGAAAAATTTTCAAGAGGGTTTGGAATAGGCATATAACTCATTAAAAGATAGATTTGATAAAATGGAAAAAGAAAACAATTCCCAGAAAAACAAAATTTTTGAAACAGAAAATGAAAATAACTCCTTAAAAACAGCATTTGTGAAATGGAAAAAGAAAATAACTCCTTAAAAAATAGAATTTGTAAAATGGAAAAAAAATTCCATAGAACAAATAACAACTCATTTAAAAATTCAATTGGACAAATACAAAAAGAAGTTTAAAAAAAAGTAAATGAAAAATAATTCACTATAATTCAGAATTGAACAAATGGAAATGGAGGACTAATGAGACAACAAGAATCAGTCAACAAAACAAAAAAAAAAAAAGAAAGAAAAAAAAAACAAAACTAAAATACCTAATTGGGAAAACAAATGACTTGAAAATAGATGTAGGAGAGACAATCTAAGGATTATTGCACTCCCTGAAATATATGATGAACAAAAGAACTTAGACACTATTTTTCAGGAAGTCATCAAAGAAATATGCCTGGATGTCATAGAATCAGAAGACTAAATTACTGTTGAAAGAATTCATTGAGCACCTCTTGAAAGAGACCTCAAAATTAAAACCCCAAGGAATATCGTGGCTTAATTTCAGAACTATTGGACCAAGGAAAAACATATTACAAGCTGCCAGAAGGAAACAATTCAAATACTGAGGATTCACAATAAGGATTACTCAGGACCTAGCATCTTCCACTTTAAAGGATCAAGGGCCAGGAATCTGATATTCCAAAAGCCTAAGGAACTTGGAATGTAGCCAAGAGTAAAGTACTCTGCTAAATAGAGCATTTTCTTTCAGGGAAGAAGATGGACATTCAATGAAACTTGTGAATTCCATTTATTTTTGATGAAAAGACCAGAGCTAAACAAAAAATTTGATCTCCAAATATAGAACTCGAGAAAAGCATAAAATGGTAAAAAGAAAAAAAAAGCTCTTAAGAACTATTTCTATTATGGGTATACATAGAGAATACATGTATAATCTGATTTTACTGTTATAATATGAATAAGAAACTAGAGGAAAGAGGATTGTAACAGAAAAAAAAAAGGAAAAAGTGGAGGTAAAATGAGGGAAATTAAATCTTAGGAAGAGACAAAGAAAACCTATTTTAATTGAGGGAAAGAAGGAAGCATGACAAATATTGTGTGAATCTTACTCTCATCAGATTTGGCTCAAAAAAAAGAATATTAGATATATTTGGTTTCATAGAGAAACTTCTCTCATGTTAGGTTCTTACTAAGTGACATAGCAGATCTCCTCCCAGAGAGCAATCAGCAGTTTCTGGAGACAACAGCACATTACACTCTCACTTTATAGAAAAGTGGGAGGGGAAGGGCAAAAAGGGAAGGGTAGATTAAATAGAAGGGAAAACAGAAGTAGCAGGGGGAAGGTCTAAGAAAGGGGGAAAATCTCTATAGGGAGAGAACAATTTGAGGCAAGTAGTGCTTATAAGTAAAATACTGGTGATGAAGGAAAAGGAAAGAGAGTAATTTGGAGTTAATAAGATGGCAGGAAATATAGAATTAGTAGTTTTAACTGTAAATGTGAATGGGGTGAACTCTCCTATAAAATTTTTAAGTGGATAACAGACTGGATTAAAAGCCAGAATCCTACAATATGCTGTTTACAAGAAAAAATTTAAAGCAGAGTGATACATAAAGAGTAAAGGTAAAAGGTTGAATCAGAATCAATTATGCTTTAGGTTAAGTAAAAAAAAAAAAAATCAGGAATAGTTATCCTGATCTCAGATCAAGCAAAACCAATGAAGAAATATCAATATTAAACATATATGCACCAAGTGGTATAGCATCTAAATTCCTAAAAGAGAAGTTGAGAGTTGCAAGAAGAAATAGATAGCAAAACTGTAATAGTGGGAGATCTAGTATCAAAATAAATAAGAAAGAAATTAAAGCGGTAAATAGAGTACTAGAAGAGCTAGATATGATAGATCCTTGGAGAAGATAGAATGGAGACAGGCAGTTTATGGAACCTATACAAAAATTGACCATATATTAGGACATAAAGACTTCAAAATCAAATGCAGAAAGTCAGAAGTAGTAAATGTAATTTTTTCAGACAACGATGCAATACATTCAATAAAAGACCAGGGGGAAAATAGGCCAAAAAGTAATTGAAAACTAAATAATCGCATCTTAAAGAATGAATGGATGAAACAGCAAATCATAAACAAAATCAATAATTTCATCTAAGAGAATGACAATAATGAGACAACATACCAAAATTTATGAGATGCAACCAAAGTGGTAATAAAGAGAAATTTTATATCTGTAGATGCTTACTTGCATAAAATAGAGAAAGAGAAGCTCAATGAATTGGGCTTCCAATTAAAAAAGCAAAAAATCATCCCCAGGATAATACACCACAACCAAGTGGGATTTATACCAGGAATGCAGGGCTGGTTCAATATTAGGAAAACTATTAGCATAATTGACTATATCAATAACCAAATTAACAAAAACCATATGATTATATCAATAGATGCAGAAAAAGCATTTGATAAAATCCAATACCCATTCTTAGTAAAAACACTAGAGAGTATTGGAATAAATGGACTTTTCCTTAAAATAGTCAATAGCATCTATTTAAAACCATCAGTAAGCATCATATGTAATGGGGATAAACTGGAACCATTCCCAATAAGATCAAAAAACAAGGTTGCCCACTATCACCATTACTATTCAGTATTGTATTAGAAATCCTAGCTTTGTCAATAAGAGAAGAAAAAGAATTAAAGGAATTAGAATAGGTAATAAGGAAACAAAATGATCACTCTTTCAGATGATATTATGATATACTTAGAGAACCTAGAGAATCAACTAAAAAAACTACCAGAAATAATCCACAACTTTAGCAAAGTTGCAGAATACAAAATAAATCCACATAAATCATAAGCATTTTTATATATCACTAACAAAATCCAACAGCAAGAGATACAAAGAAAAATTGCATTTAAAATAAATGTATAAAATATTTAGGAATCTATCTGCCAAGGGAAAGTCAGGAACTATATGAGCAAAACTACAAAACACTTTCCACACAAATAAAGTCAGATCTAAGCAATTGGAAAAATATTAAGTGCTCTTGAATAGGTCGAGCAAATATAACAAAAATGAAAATACTCCCTAAACTAATTTAGTTATTTAGTGCTATATCAATTAAACTCCCAAGAAACTATTTTACCAAACTTGAAAAAATAACAACAAAATTTATCTGGAAGAACAAAAGGTCAAGAATTTCAAGGGAACTAATGAAAAAAAAAATCAAATGAAGATGGCCTAGCTATACCAGATCTAAAACTATATTATAAAGCAGTGGTCATCAAAACCACTTGGTATTAGCTAAGAAATAGACTAGTTGATCAGTGCAATAGGTTAGTTTTATAGGACAAAATAGTCAATAACTATATCAATGTAATGTTTAAAACAAACTGCTGCTTTAGGAGACTTACTGTCTATATATTCACACATGGAAAGATGTTTTCTGTTCTCATTTTGGTTTTCTGACAATGCTATCATGATATAGTAGTAAATCCTCAATGCTTACATTTTAATGCTCTGAAATAATAGTTTGTTTTGAGTGCTATTTGAATTTCATCTGTTAAACTTGATAAATTAAGGAATAAACTTGGAAACATAGGCCAAAGCAAAATGATTGGTGTTTTGAACTATCCTCCTGGGACTTTGAACTAAAAAAAAAAAACTATCTGTTTTGTAATGAGAAGAGCTTATTCTATAAATGTAGAGTTAAAGTTGTTAAGTTGAATAGGTTGAAAGTTATCTTACTGGTCATAAAGTAGTCCATCATTGGCCTATTGGCATAAATGTATTTATAATATCCTAGGCAAATAAAAGGCATTTAGTCTATTTTTTTAATAATACTGAGGGAAAAACTAGTATGGTAGAAAGTAGGCATATACCCACACCTAACACCATATAGCCTAGATAAGGTCAAAATGGGTTCATGATCTAGACATAAAGAATAATATTATAAACAAATTAGAAGAACATAGACTAGTTTACCTCTCAGATTTGTGGAAGAAAATGGAATCTGTGACCAAAGAAGAACTAGAGATCATTATTGATCACAAAATAGATAATTTTGATTATATTAAGTTAAAAAAGTTTTTGTACAAACAAAACTAATGCAGACAAGATTAGAAGGTAATAAATAAACTAGGAAAACATTTTTACATCCAAAGGAGGAATATTATTGTTCTATAAGAAATGATCAGCAGGAAAGGTAGCATAAATAATGAAGCCATATCAATACTAAACATATATGCACCAAGTGGTATAGCATCTAACTTTCTAAAGGAAAAGTTAAGAGAATTGCAAGAAGAAATAGACAGTAAAACTATAATAGTGGGAGATCTCAACCTTGCACTCTCAGATTTAGACAAATCAAACCACAAAACAAATAAGAAAGAAATTTAAAAAGTAAATAGAACATTAGAAAAACTAGGTATGATAGACCTTTGGAGAAAACTGAATGGCAATAGAAAGGAATATACTTTCTTCTCAGCAGTTCATGGATCCTATACAAAAATTGACCATATATTAGGACATAAAGATCTCAAAATTAAATGTAGGAAGGCAGAAATAATAAATGCCTTCTTCTCAGATCACAATGCAATAAAAGCTACATTCAATAAAAAGTTAGGGGTAAATAGACCAAAAAGTAATTGGAAACTGACTAATCTCATCTTAAAGAATGACTGGGTGAAAGAGCAAATTATAGAAACAATTAATAATTTCACCCAAGATAATGACAATGATGAGACATCATACCAAAATCTGTGGGATGCACAGTAATAAAGCAGTAATAAGGGGAAATTTTATATCTTTAGAGGCTTATTTGAAGAAAATAGAGAAAGAGAAGATTAACGAATTGGGCTTGCAACTTAAAAAGCTAGAAAAAGACCAAATTTAAAACCCCCAACCAAAAATTAAACTTGAAATACAAAAATTAAAAGGAGAAATAAATAATATTGAAAGTAAAAAAACTATAGAATTAATAAATAACACCAAGAGTTGGTTTTATGAAAAAGCCAATAAAATAGATAAACCTTTGGTAAATCTGATCAGAAAAAAGAAAGAGGAAAATCAAATTGTTAGTCTTACAAATGAAAAGGGGGATCTTTCCACCAATGAAGAGGAAATTAGAGAAATAATAAGGAGTTACTTTGCCCAACTTTATGCCAATAAATATAACTTAAGTGAAATGGATGACTTCCTCCAAAAATATAGGCTTCCTAGATTAACAGAGGTGGAGATAAATTGATTAAATAGTCCCATTTCAGAAAAAGAAATAGAACAAGCTATTAATCAACTCCCCAGGAAAAAATCCCCAGGACCAGATGGATTTACATGTGAATTCTACCAAACATTTAAAGAACAATTAGCCCCAATGCTATATAAACTATTTGAAAAAATAGGGGATGAAGGAGTCCTACCAAACTCCTTTTATGACACAGACATGGTACTGATACCTAAACCAGGTCGATCGAAAACTGAGAAAGAAAATTATAGACCAATTTCCTTAATGAATATTGATGCTAAAATCTTAAATAAGATATTAACAAAAAGACTTCAGAAACATCCCCAGGATAATACACTATGATCAAGTAGGATTTATACCAGGAATGCAGGGCTGGTTTAATATTAGGAAAACTATTAGTATAATTGACCATATTAATAATCAAATTAATAAAAACCATATGATCATCTCAATAGATGCAGAAAAAGCATTTGACAAAATCCAACATCCATTCCTACTAAAAACTCTTGAGAGTATAGGAATAAATGGACTATTCCTTAGAATAATCAGGAGCATATATTGAAGACCGTCGGTAAGCATAATATGCAATAGAAATAAACTGCAACCTTTCCCAGTAAGATCAGGAGTGAAACAAGGTTGCCCACTATCACCATTACTATTCAATATAGTACTAGAAACGCTAGCCTCGGCAATAAGAGCCGAGAAAGAGATTTAAGGAATTAGAATAGGAAATGAGGAAATCAAACTATCACTCTTTGCAGATGACATGATGGTATACTTAGAGAACCCCAAAGACTCTGCTAAAAAGCTATTAGAAATAATTCAGAATTTTAGCAAAGTGGCAGGATACAAAATAAATCCACATAAATCCTCAGCATTTTTATATATCACCAACAGCAACAGCAAGATTTACAAAGAGAAATTCCATTCCAAACAAATGTTGAGAGTATAAAGTATTTGGGAATCCATCTACCAAAGAATAGTCAGGAATTATATGAGAAAGATTACAAAACACTTGCCACAAAAATAAAGTCAGATTTAAATAATTGGAAAGACATTCAGTGCTCTTGGATAGGCCGAGCGAATATAATTAAGATGACAATACTCCCCAAACTAATCTATTTATTTAGTGCTATACCAATCAGACGCCCAAGAAACTATTTTAATGACCTAGAAAAAATAACAACAAAATTCATATGGAAGAATAAAAGGTCGAGAATTGCAAGGGAACTAATGAAAAAAAAGTCAGAGGAAGGTGGTCTAAATGTACCTGATCTAAAGCTATATTATATAGCAGCAGTCACCAAAACCATTTGGTATTGGCTAAGAAATAGACCAGTAAATCAGTGGAACAGATTAGATACAAAGGACAAAAAAGGGTACATCTATAGCAATCTAATCTTTGACAGACCCAAAGATACCAACATTAGGGACAAAAATTCATTATTTGGAAAAAACTGTTGGGAAAATTGGATATGGATCCACACTTAACACCATATACCAAGATAAGATCAAAATGGGTCCATGATTTAGGCATAAAAAATGAGATAATAAATAGATTAGAGAAACAGAAAATAGTCTACCTCTCAGACCTGTGGAGGAGGAAGGAATTTATGACCAGAGGAGAACTAGAGATCATTATTGATCACAAAATAGAAGATTTTGATTACATCAAACTAAAAAGTTTCTGTGCAAACAATACTAATGCAAACAATATTAGAAGGGAAGTAACAAATTGGGAAAATATTTTTAAAAGTAAAGGTTCTGACAAAGGTCTCATTTCCATAATATATAGAGAACTGACCCTAATTTATAAGAAATCAAACCATTCTCCAATTGATCAATGGTCAAAGGATATGAACAGACTATTCTCAGATGAAGAAATTGAAACTATTTCCACTCATATGAAAGAGTGTTCCAAATCACTACTGATCAGAGAAATGCAAATTAAGACAACTCTGAGATACCACTACACACCTGTCAGATTGGCTAAGATGACAGGAACAAATAATGATGAATGTTGCAGGGGATGTGGGAAAACTGGGACACTGATACATTGTTGGTGGAGTTGTGAAAGAATCTAGCCATTCTGGAGAGCAATTTGGAGCTATGCCCAAAAAGTTATCGGGCTGTGCATACCCTTTGACCCAGCATTGCTGCTATTGGGATTATATCCCAAGGAAATACTAAAGAGCAGAAAGGGACCTGTTTGTGGCAGCTCTTTTTGTTGTAGCTAGAAACTGGAAGATGAATTGATGTCCATCAATTGGAGAATGGTTGGGTAAATTATGGTATATGAAGGTTATGGAATATTATTGCTCTGTAAGAAATGACCAGCAGGAGGAATTCAGAGAGACTTGAAGAGACTTACATCAACTGATGCTGAGTGAAATGAACAGAACCAGAAGATCGCTGTACACTTCAATGCTGTATGAGGATGTATTCTGATGGAAGTGGATATCTTCAACATAAAGAAGATCCAACTCACTTCCAGTTGATCAATGATGGACAGAAATAACTACACCCAGAGAAGGAACACTTGGAATGTAAATTGTTAGCACTACTGTTTTATCTACCCAGGTTACTTATACCTTCGGAATCTAATACTTAATGTGCAACAAAAAAATGGTATTTATACACATATATTCTATCTAGGTTATATTGTAACACATGTAAAATGTATGGGATTACCTGTCATCGGGGGGAGGGAGTGGAGGGAGGGGGGATAATTTGGAAAAATGAATACAAGGGATAATATTATAAAAAAAAAAAAAAGAAATGATCAGCAGGATGAATACAAAGAGACTTGGAGAGACTTGCATGAACTGATGTTAAGTGAAATGAGCAGAACCAGGAGATCATTATACACAGAAACAAGACTTTAGGACGATCAATTCTTATGGATGTGGCTCGCTTCAACAATGAGAGGATTCAAAACAGTTCCACTTGTTCAATGATGAAGAGAGTCAGCTACACTCAGAGAGAGGACTTAGGAAACAGAGTATGGAATACAACATAGCATTATCACTGTTTCTATTGTTTGCTTACATTTTGTTTTCTTTCTCAGTTTTTCTTTTCCTTCCTTCTTGATCTGATTTTTCTTGTGCAGCAAGCTAACTGTATAAACATGCATATATATATATATATATGTATATATATATATATATATATATATATATATATATATATATATATATACATATATATATATATATATTGGAATTAACATGTATTTCAACATTTTTAACATGTATTGATTGGACTACCTGCAAGCTAGGGGAGGGGGTGGGAAGAGTGAGGGGAAAATTTGGAACAAAAGGTTTTGCAAGGAGTCAATGTTGGAAAAATTACCTATGCATATGCTTTGTAAATACAAAAATAAATTAAAAAAAGAAATATACTATCTATATTTTTGTTTAGTCATGGTTTTCAGAGAGTTCAGTGATTCTTAAATGTTCTTTCTTCCTGATATTTAAGTCACTTTTAAAAAACAAGATACTTTACATATTCTACTTTTTTTGCCTTTCTCTAAAATTTCTCATTGCATAATTGAATTTAGATAGTTACATTGAACTTTTTAATATTTCTACTATATAGACATTAATGTATTAAAGTCTTCATTAGAGTAGTGGGAAAATTTTATTTGTGGAGCAAATGAAGGAAGAGATGTTGTGAAGACAGAAATGATAGGATATGACAAAGATTCAGTATGTGAGAGTGAAAATTTGAGGATGAAACCTGAATTAGAATAGTACTTTGACAGTAATAGAGAAGTTAAAAGAGGGAAGAGTTTGGAATGATAATGAGTTCTGTTTTGAATGTATTGAGTTTGAGATGTCTATAGAATATCCAGAAGACAATCTATAGATAATTGGTTATGTGAAACTGTAGGTCAGCATAGAAATTAGGATTGGATAAATAGAACTGAGGATTGTCTGCATGGATATGATCATTGAACCTCTGGATGCTGATGAGATCCCTAAGTAAGATAATATAAAGTAGGGGTTTTTAACTTGGAGTTTAAAGTCTCTTAAGTATTTCTACATATATTTCACAAAGAACTGTGAATTTGGGCAGGAAAAATAGGTAGATGATAAGATGGATATTACAGTATAATTGATTTCCATTATAATTCTTCATATTTCATGAATTAAAAAATTATGAATTTAAGAAGATACCAAAAAAAAAAAAAAAAAAGAAGAAGAAGAAGAATCCTTGATATAAAGAGAAAAGAGAATGGGGCTTCCTTAAGCCCTTAAGTTGTTCCCATAGTTGACCTAGAGGAGGATAAAGAGAATGAGAAAGAGCAATTAGAAAGGTCAGTGGAAAACTATAAGAGAGCCTTGTTAGAGGATGAGTAGAGAGATATAATACAAAACAAGATAATGAAATAGTTTGTAGTATGAGCTAGCTTCCTGGAGGGCTTCAGGGTCAGCCAGAGTCAGGATGAATTAAAGTCCTTGGTCTTTAGGGGAAGAAGTAAAGGAGGTAGACAAGCAGAATCCTTGATTCTGGAGTCCATAGTCACCAACTTCTTTCCTCCTTGTCCTGCCACCAATTGACTCTGCCTCTCTCACTTCACCCTCTAATCTTTGCCTCTGATTATCTTAACACCAAACATTCAGCAAGCACTAAAGGTGAGAAGAGCCATTTACCCAAATATATGCTAATAGAGTCATTGTCTCACATCAAATAGGTAATTAGCTTTAAGTGTTAGATTATTTGATTTAAGCATACCTTTTTGGAGTTTCAACCCTTTACAATAGTTGAAGAGAAAATATAAATATTTGGCTTTATTTAGTATTCCTTATATTGACCTTAGCCTAGCCATAGTTGTTTTTCTCAAAGTGAATACAATTTAACATTTTAAGACCTTAAGGCTATAAATTCAGTGACTTATGTGAAAGCAGCAGTTTATTGGTAATTGTGAATGAGAGATTAAAAGGTTCTGTCTTTGAGTTTGTGATGAATGACATATTTATGTACTTCTTATTCTGAAGAATTTTATAAAGTATTTTCCCAAGACAGAACTTGTATCTTTTTTTTTTTTTAGCATGAGTTTCAAAGACCATGCCAACTATGTAGAAAGTCATAAGGAAGCCTCACCCTTTCTTAGAGGATATAGTCTTTAAACACAAAATATTATTGTCAGAATTAAATTTAAAATGAATTCTTATGGAAACTATAAGGGGAACTGGAATAACCTGAATGCAGTTGTTGAAATTGAAGTCCTGCAAGGATAAAGTAATCTTCTATCTTTATATTCATAAATTATGAATCATTTTAAGTTATGTTTAATTTAGAAATTACCTCTTTTTAAAAAGAATATTATAGAACCCCTGTTCATGTAGCTATTTGATTAATGAAAACTGTGAAAGTTTCAGTTGTTGATTCTGTAGTGTTACATTGTTGAGGAAGTTCAGTTTACTATGGCAGTATTTTAGGTTTACCTCACAAAACTAAATTTGTTTTTGTGGTAATTCATAGAGTATTTAGAACACAGCTACAAAAGGATTTTAGTTTAATTTAATAACAGACATGAGATAATTTATTTAAAATAGTCCATAGAAATAGAAACTACTTACATTAGCTGAAAGAAAAATAAATGCCAAACTAGTAAACATAATGGAAATTTGTGGAAAATACAGAACATTTGAAAAAAAGCCCACCCTTTTGTTTACATCTGTGTCTTGTTACCTTTTGTGATTTTTCGTTTCTTCTTAAATGGTTAACTTATTCAAATGTCTTTTAAAAATCTTGTTCCATATTTTTTATTGATATAAGTAAAGTTTAGAGTTTAAATTTTTAAGTCTCTGTTCAGAGAAAGGACTCTTTATCATTTATTAATTACCATGTAAACAAATATTTAGTGGAGAAATAATTTACTGCTTTTATGCAGAGGCCACTTGGAGACATTTGCTACTAAAACAACTATTCTATATTCTATTTAGATTTATTCACCAGGAAGTAAATAATAGTATTTACTATTATAATTCAGTGAGATAATACTGTTGAGCATGTATTTTCAGAGTTTAGAATAAAACATGTTTATATTATGGACATTTAAACAACCAGTCATTGATGGAAGCAAGAGTTAATGAACTTCATAGTTAGAAGGGATCTTAATTATCTATACCATATTTAAGAATTGAAGAAACTGAGAGTCAGAGAATGAAACAATTTATATAACTTCACAAAACTAGGCTAGTTGTAAAGCTACCCTAGTACCTAGATCTTCAGCTTCCACTTCATCGTTCTGCCCACTATTTTCTGCTGTCTCTTCATTTATCTAACACTAACTCACTGTCACCTTCTTCTTTCATATATTTCTTATCAATAATGGTAATACCTGACATTTATGGAGATTTAAAATTTTCATAGCCCTTTACTTACAAGGTAATAATCATGTGCCTAGCCATTCTTGTCAGAAGGGAATAAATGACTCACTTTTTAAACTCAAGCCATTAGTGCAATGACAGAAGTCATTAACTAAATGAACTTGATAGTTAATATGCCATTCTTAAATGAAAAGCTGAACAGTATATGCCTTTTCACCCTTTATAGTAGGACTTAAAATGATTATATGAAAGGTTCTACATGACTGGAGCTTTCTAATATATAGATAGTTATGTTTGATTACTCATATTTTTCACTTTACTTTCTACTTTCTGTTGTTTCTCTCTTGCCTGCTTCTCTAGTAATTATTATTTCACAACATTTTGAGTTAGAAGGAATTTCAGAAGCCATTATATCTGAAGTTCATACATAGCCAATAAATCATCATCCAATCCAAAACTTCCAGTGAGGAGGAGAATTTATCATCTCCTAAGCTAACTTATTCTACTTTGAGATAGGTCTCATTATAAAAAAGGTTCTACTAATATTAAGACTATATGTCCCTTTTACCTGCATCCTTTTCTCTTAGTTCTGTTCTTGGAGGCCAAACAAAACAAAACTTATCTCTCTTTCAACTGATAGACATTCAAATATTTTATTTTAAAATTACTAACATAACCTTCCTGTGCCTTCTCTTCTCCATGCTAAACTTCCACAGCTATTTCAGCCAACCCTTACAGGACATGAACTTGATGCCTTCACTGTGCTCATTGCCCACTTCTGGATATGTTCAAGCTTATCAAGGTCTTTGCTAAGATATGATGCCAAGGACTGAAAACAGCAATTCTGGATGTGATGTGATCACTCCACTGGCACTATGATCTCTATATTCCTAGAAGTTATGCTTTTCAAAGCTCTATACAATTCCTTATTGCACCATCAAGTCACTGAGCTTGTAGTCCATAAGAATCTGGATTTTCTTTTTCTTGAATTGTCACCTAATCAACACTTCCCTACCTTGTTCCAGTTATGAAACTTTATATTCAGTCCTATTGTATTTTTTTCAGTTCACCTCCCTGCTTTAGCCTATCAAGAGTTATTTGACTCTTCACTCTGTTGTCTAGTATGTTCGCAGTCTTTCCCAGTTTTATAAAGTCTGTAGATCTGATGAACAGGCCATTTAGGTAATTACTTACATCACTGATAAAAATGCTAAGCAGTTCTAAATTTAACAAATCCATGGACACTGAAAGATTCCTTCTAAGATGACATTAAACTATCAATATTCTTTCTTTCTTACTGGCTATTCTACCAATTCTGAATATTCCAGTCTCCTATTTATCTAGTTATCAAAGATAGATAATCTACAATAATGTCTTCTGGCCAATACTCCCATCTTTTTCACAAGAATAGCACAAAAATTTCATCAAATGCTTTGTGAGGACCTACGTAATTTATGCCTTTAGCATTCTTCTTATGTAAAAATTTAGTAATCTTGTCAAAATGAAAATAAGGTTAGTCTGGTTTAACCTATTCTTAGTGAAGTCATGCTGATTCTTTGTGGTAGCCATTTTCTTTTTAATATGTTCCCTGAAGTATATCTTTAATACGATGTTCTAGAATTTTACCTGGAAGTGAAATCATTCTTACTGACCTAAAATTTTCAGACTCTGTTCCTTGCCTTTTGAAAATTGGGATATTTATCCTTTGATGATGATTTTTTTGAGGATTACAACCAATGATGTAACAGTTACAAATGATAGTTATTTCAGCTTCTTGGCAGCCAAATTATTTGAATTTATCAAGGGAAAGTAGATGCTATCTTATTATTATTTCATTAGTCATCTTGGATATCATTTTCCATAAGAAAATTAATAGAAGCAGAATTACAATTTAAGCATATCACTTTTCGGTTCTTATCACTTCCACTTCATCAAGGGATTCCTCCTTGCTGGAAAAAAGTAAGATTTAGAACAGAATTTTTCCCTTTATGAAAAATGAAATTACCATTAGATTAAGGCAAGAAGCAATTCAGTGTTTTGCATTTCACACACACACACACACACACACACACACACACACACACAGAGTGAGTACAAACACTCCTTATCTATGTTTGAGTAACAGAAATCCCCTCATCATTATATTATGCCTTGATTTTAAGATTTTAGTATGATTTTCAGATTTGACTTTTTCCTCTTTCTATCCAGTGGTCTACATAAAAAGTTGGGGAGAGGAAAGGAAAGAAGGTGAAACTCAAATATTCAACTTCACCAAAAGGTTTTGTAGTTGGAAATAATTAAACTTTAAATATGAAATAGAAATGTAAATAATCAAATATTCAAATGTGTTTGTGATCTCATCATTTTAAAAATTCTTTCCCTCAGTGATGCAGATTAGCAAATAGAAGGCTGCTCATTCATTTCACTGTGTCCTATCATAAATTCTCCTCAGGGATTCTTCTCAACATGTTGGAATCCTTCCTCTTTTTCTCTTGATATCTAGAAAGTACTAGTGGAGCACACATATCCTTATCTATCTGTCATTCCTCAGCTTTACCACGCAACCAGCCCTTACAAATAAAAGACAACTTGCTACTGTGGAAGCTAAAAAAAAAAAATTGAATAAGATATTGGTCCCTTCTTTTCAGAGCTCACAGTCTAGTTAGATGAAATTGATAAAATTTCTTGAAGTTTACTATCCTACAAAAAATACCTTGAAAAGTTAATGGTATTATGTTTCAATAAATACTTGTGGTTAATAATGATATTGTAATAATAATAATAAAGGACATCATTTTAAAAAGTCTTCAAACCAAATATTCATCATCACCAAGCTATGTGGGATGAAAAACTTTCAAAATAGAGATACCTAGAAGAGGATATCAGAATCACATGGGGATAACAGGAGAAACACCCTAACCCTGCTACTCTGTTTACTAATACAGGTGTCCTAGAGATGCTTTCAGTGACCCCAGAATACAAGCTTATGTCCTATTGCTTTTATCCAATTTCCAAAAAAGAGCTATTTATCTAGTTTTGCAATTGTCTGTAAAACATTAAATATGAAAAATAATAGAACTTGTCCTAGGACCATTTTACTTAAAACCTATTTTAAAAGTTGAGAATGAGTTAATAATGATAGTAAGACTTATGGCTTAGTGCTAGGTATTCTTCTATATCTTGTAGTTTAAAAATATTAAGGTTATTTAATTTTTACCATATATTTATAGATTCATGATTTATTTTTGGGGGGGAGACTCATTTCTGTTTTTACTTTGTTATTTATTTGAATTGACTCCCCCCTGCCATTTCTTCATTTTGCTAACATAATCATTTCAAATAGCTGTCTATCTGGACTCTATTTTTAATGGTAACATGCAACCTACTTCAAATGATTGCCATTTGGTATTTTCTGTAGTAAGAATAATTCTGTATTACTTTTACGACTTTGTGAGCTCCACTGTAGAAAGTATAGTTGAGCACTGCCTCATGTCATTTTTATTTGAAATGTAATTTTTTTAAAGAGTCTGAACTGATTTGCCAACTGATGATATAAAACAGTAGTGGGATTGTACCACATGAAATGATGGTACATTAGTCTTCATTATCTTCTATATTTTAGCCATTTTCCTTATTTTCTCTTATTTATTTATTTTTCTCTTAATATATCTCCTCCTTATTTGATGATCTTTTTGTCTTATTTTTTTCTTGTGATTGGGGTAAAAATGTTAAGAAATTGTTGTTTTAATGTATTATTAAAATTATTTTAATTGTATCCAATCAAAATGAGACTTTCTTATTTGATAATGCATTTTTGGGGGAGAATGGTATCAGTATATCAATGAGTTTAATAGAGTACTACATATAAAGTTTGTTGCATTCTAATGCATCCTAGTGAATATATTTGAAGCATCTAATTAATAACATAAATAAAGTTTTTATCTGTAATAGTTATTGTACTAGGGGCTGAAGATGCAAAGCCAAAAAAAATTCAAGGAGCTTACTTCATTTTGGGAATTCAGTATGTATATGCAGAATAAATACAACTATTAAAAGGTAGTTTATTGATAAAGTCAGGAAAGACTTCATGTAGAAGGAGATCTTGAAGCAGAGATGAAGAGACCCAGAAAAGAGAGAGATGGAATGTGAGTGAGTAACTTGACTCTACTCTAGCGTTAGGGAAGGGAAATAAAGAATCATGAAGTTGGATAAGTATAGCATAGGGTGGAGCCAGGGGAATTTGTATTTTATTCTAGAAGCATTTGGAAATCACTGAAGGTAATTCAAAAGGTGAATGGCATGGTAACCAGGAGGAGTTGGTCATTCTTTATGAAAGGAAAATTTTTAGCTCATCAGGACTAGCTGTATAAGAAGCATATGAAGTAGTTTGCATTAAATATTAGCTAACATATAAAGTATACAGAAGAAAGTATCTTAAGACAGTATTAGTTAGATGATAACTAGTTAATAAATTAATTCTAATAGCATTGATTATTGAAACATCAGAAATGCATCAAAGATAATAGAATGCTAAGACAGTTGGAAAGATGTAGCATTGTAGTCAGGTCTAGTGGGAAGCAAGGAATTGGTGCTGAGTAAAAAAGACAATCTCATCCTGTTCAGAAGGATCAACTGAACATCAATCAACATTACTTCAATAATGTTAAGCAAGAAATGTAAGTTCAAGTTCTAAATCATTACCACTACTTTCTGTGCTTTTCAATTGCTCTCATCTCTTCTATGGATATACCATCTGAAAACAAAGAGCATATCATGTTGGAAAAAAGGTCTTCAAATATTTATAGGAGAGTAAACCTGGTAACGGGAGAGTGTATTGATTGTTCCATATTTTGACAACTTGATTACTTTAAATCTAATTTGTTTTCTGTAGCATTTTAGGTTCTTTTGCGTCTGTTACATGCTTTTATTGTTTATTACAGGGTTTAGCTAAAGAAATATTACATAATATTCAAGAGATGAGGTCGCGAATAAGACATATTAAAAAAATAGCACATAATAAGACATTTACCAAAACTTCAACCCAAAAAGTCCAATCTTTGGCAGCTTCTATCCTAAATATTTCACCAACTGATGTGGAAGAAATGTTAGACTCAGAGGATGAAGAGGTGAGACTATTTAAATGGCTTTTGTAACAATCATTTTCTTATTAATGAATTTTTCAATTAAATTACATTTTAATTAAGATGTTATTTGATGAGTCTTAGTAATTTCAGCTGTAAGAAAAAATAAAGATTGATACTTTAGCCATTGAAGAAATGCATCAATATAAGATGCATGCTCAAAGCAATCTAAAGAAACTTAACTCTGTAATTAGATTATTTTGAAACAATCTTAAAATTGAAACAAATCAGTTCTTCATGCCTCTTCTTTCCACTTCTCTTTTTTAATTAATTGTATTCTGCATCATATAAACTTATATTTAATCCATCAGTGGATGTAGGTAGTTTGATACCACTGATTTATAAGGCATTCCTCTTTTATCTACAACTGTTAAGGGCTGGTAGATTTCTTATGGATACTAATTGATTCCAAAGTTATTGCCACTGAAAATTTAAGATGGTATTTAAAACTTAACATTTTATTTTTAGAAATTCATGTCCTTCCTGGTTAAATCCATATAATAGACAAAAAAAATGATAAGCTATACCCATACCTACACACACACACACACACACACACACACACACATACACACACATATTTATATATATACACATATATACCTACTTCTAAATAAGCAAAAAGAGCATTTATTAAGTGTTTACTAAACATGAGCACTCTGCTAAGTTGCAAGGACATAAATGCAAAATCAAAGACAGGTCCTGCCTCGATTAGCTTACATTTTAGTTAAGATTGGCATGGAAAGGAGGCCAAATTTACAACATAAATAGTGCAGAGGTGACCAGGAAAGACACTTTGGTGTGCAAAGTTACTGGGTGAATTAATGGGGCCATAAGAGTACATTGACACACTCCTTCCAGAAACAGGAATAGAGGACTGCTCATTAGCAATTGCTCTTTAGCTATTTGGTTGATCAAAGGGCCTTCCTGAAATAAGGAAAGAAAATTCTAGGGATAAAGGCATTAGAGGCTAAAGGAATCAAGTTGGCCATGCTTACTATAGGAGATGATACTTGTACTTTGAAAGAATCTAGGGATTCTGAAAAGTGAAGTGAGGAAAGAGTGAATTACAGGCAAGGGAGTCAGTCTTTATTCAAAGACGCAGACAGGCACAAAGGAATGACATGTAGAGGGGAATGTAAGCGGGCCAGTTTGACTAGACCACCAAGTACATGAAGGAGAATAGGGCTTAATATTAGTGAACTAAGAAAAGTCAACTGGAGCTAGATTATAGGGAAGTTAAATGTCAAATAAAGGAGTTTGGATTTGGTTGTAAAGGCAAAAGGGAACTAATGCAACCTGTCAAGCAGAGAACTACCATGATCCTACCTATGCTTTAGGAATGAATAGCTTTTGGTACCTAAGAAAGGAAGAAGGCAGCAAGGGAGCACAGAACTTAGAACACCAAGTCTGGGCTCAAATGGGTCCTCTGCTACTTTCTAGCCTGTTTGTCTCGTTGTCTTCAGATGTACTGTGGGGATAATAGCATCTACTTCACAAGGTTGTGTGAGGCAATGTGAAATAATATTTGTCAAGTATTAGGGCATAGTGTCTGTCACATAGACACATAGCATCAGCCATAAAGTCAGGAGGACCTGAGTTCAAATCTGGCCTCAGACACTTAGCACTTCCTAGCTATGTGACCCTGGGCAAGTCACTTAACCCCAATTGCCTCAAAAAAAGAAGAAAATGTTAGCTATGATAATAATATATGTGTGAATATACATATATATATATATATATATATATATATGTGTGTGTGTCGTGTGTGTGTGTGTAATTATTAACAGACTAATTAGGTAATTATTGTGATGGCCAGGAAATAAGTGATGACATCTTGATGGTGCCACAGTATAAAGCAGGGAAAGGGTACAAGATAGTTTGTTGAAGTGCTATTGCTAAATCTGGCACCTTGTTTTGTGTGAGGGATATCAGAGAATGTTGAGTATAGGACGAGGCCAATCTGTGAACCAGACTAAGTGAAAGGATGCTGCTATATGAAACAGAAGTCAGGAAATTTGAGAAAAGGGTGATGACTTTAAAATGACAGCCATTTTCTTTTTAACTTGAATAATCACCCTCTAGTTTATCTATTGATACATTCAAATTTTTATGTTATAGTTTGTGTTTTGTTTTAACACTTTAGTATACTTACTAGTTAATTGTGACTTTTGATTTCATTTTTTTTATCTGTCAAATAAAATTTAACTAGATGGAAGGTTTGTCAGGGTCTTTTGAGTTCTAAAATTCTGTGATTCTTAATGATCTTTGTATATACCAACAGCAGAATCATTTTTTAATTTAGTTTTAGTCATTTTCATGTGATACAGTAGAAATAGCATTGCATTGGATTCAGGAAATTTGGGTTCATATTCCTCCTATGATGCTACTCTGTATGATCTCAGACAAGTCATTCAACCTCCCCTTGCTTCAGTGTCTTTCTCTGATAAACTAAGACTGTAAGAGCCTCTGCGGTCCCTTACATCTCTAACCCTGGTATCTACATCCTGGGACCTACTCCTGCCATTGATCCCAACCATTGTCAGGCATCTTACTTAGAATACTATAGACAAATTTTAGTTTTTGTATATTGGAAGTATATTTATTTTAAGATTTATTGCTAATAAAGATACCTATCAAACACAACCCATAATAAAATCCTGCATAAGAGAAAAAAAATCAGGAATCTCAGAATCTGAATTGGGAGGGTTCCTAACTTAAACTTAAACAACAGCCCTTTCTAAAAGCTACCCAACCAGTGGTGATTATGCCTACTTCAAAATCTTCAGTGATAGTGAATCCTCTGCCTCCCAAGTTAGCTTCTTCTGCTTTTGCACAATTCTAATTGTGAGGGAGTTTTTCATCATCACAAGCCAAAATTTTCCTTTCTACTCTCTATTCCAATTCTTCCTCATTTGAAGATTGTGAGTGAACCAGGTGCCCCTAGGAAGGTTTGTTACGTTTTATAGCTTGATGGCAATACTAATTCAGTTGAAATTGTTTCTATATTTCATTTTTAAATTCAATTTGTACAACCATATATATATAAATTACATTACAACATATATAAAATACATGTCTGAAATAAATTTTAGTTATCTGTTAGATACTTTAAGATTTAACAATACAAAATGTATACTGAGTTTTAGAAAGCATCCAGTGTTTTTTATATCTAGTGCAGGCCAGTTCCTCACTCCTTAAGAATATATACTTGATATCTCATAATATGATTGGTGATTTGATTTTTAATAAACATAATTAATACCATTTTATTTTTTAAATTTAGGAATTGAAAATAGCAAAGAGAGCCTGTGAACAAGATAAGGAGTGGCTAATATACATTAATAAAATTCTTGAAGAACAGGTATTTCTACTTTTTCTACTTATATTAAAATTTTATCTTAATAATTCAAAGCCTCCTTTTATTTCAGTAGAATTTCTCTTTTAATATTACAAGCACCTTCTCATTCAATCATATTAGAGATTATTATGCTACAGAAAGGCAAGTAAACCCTATTTGTGTTTGCTAATTTAACATATAAAACAAAGTGGATCTTGACAAATGTATTAATTAAATTATTGGTTGATCTATATATTTGGTAGATTGAAAAGGATCCATTCCTTAGACTTCTTAGGAGAAAAGATTCTTTATTATGTATCTTTAAAGTTAGTACTTGATATGGACACCTGAGGAGTTCATGGGTCTCAGTGACCTTTTACTATGGACCTGTTTCCAGTCAATTCATGTTTTCCTCACAGCCAGACAGCTGTTTATTACTGTGTCTTCCCGCATTCTCTACAATATTTTCTACTGAGACCTCGAGCAGCTTGTTAGTGGGAAGTAAATATTGATTTGGCATCCTGTCAATGCAGAAAGAATGAAAAAATTTCCACCAGAGGCCCCTCAAACATTTTCCTATCGACATTTTCTGGGTAGAGTGGAAAGCTGCATGGAGGATGACAAGGCTGAGACTACTTGAAGTCCCTGAGGGGTCTATTGAGACTGCTGCTGTGACCTGTGTGATACTTTTTCTTCTCTTTCAAGTATTTTTTTAATACACACACAGTCTGCTGGGATGTGCCCCTCTTGTAAGTGATCAAGGGCAGTTTATTGGCAGGTGAGAGCCCTGCTTTTCTAGTCATAGTCAGACTCTGTTTTGACATCACTCACATGTAATGTATTCTAAAACTTTTCCTTATAGTTCCTGCTCTATTCTTGCATTGGAGAAGATAGTTAAAGTGTTTATGCTAAGGAATTAACATGATTTCAATTTACAAACTGGTTATGCTAATATTTTACAAATATTTCCATTTTACAATTCAAAATATTATTAGCAATTTGTGGAAGAAAAAATCCTTTTAATATTTGCAAAATGCTATTGGTTGATCAAATTTGAATAATATTAAGAATAAGTAAAACATGATACATGTAGCATTTATATCATATTATTTTTATAAACATATCAGTTATATTAAACAATACTTGATAATATTGGAGATCCGTTATTTAAACATTTGGCATGGAGAGGTAGAAACAATTGATAGTCTGAGCTGTGAGTTACAGTCTTGTCTTTACCATTTGCTACAATAAGACTTTCTGCATGTTCTTTTTAATGTCTCTCAATCTCAGTTTCTGGAGAGGTAGTCTTTTTCCTCCACCTTCCAGGGTTGCTGTGAAAATCTAATAGAGTATTTATGAAGTCCTTTGTTAAACCATGTAGTTATATACATAAGGATGTGTTTAGCTACTAAATGTCAAGTTCTCTGGGAAGCATGAAGAAAGAGTGAATTGGAATCCAGGGACCAAAATTTATATCCCACCTCTGCTGTTTGCTACCTGTTTGATATTGGACAAGTTAGTCAGCTATTCTGGATCTCATTTTCCTTATCTGTAAAATTAGAATAATGACCCCTCATATTCTTCCCTATTCTAAATCTGTGAACCAGGACTTTTATTTTTAAATGGCTATATTTTTTAAAGGCAGTGAATAAAAGTGAATTGGATAATATTTTAAAATATTTAAACTATTTTTATTATGATAATTTCTTTATATTTTAGAATTTCATATATATATAAAGTATGATTCTAAAACACTAAATCTAAGTATACTTTTTTCTAAATTCTAACAATACTAGAAAAGACTTTATTTGTATTACTTTATATATGTACATTTGTATATATATGTATATGTGTGTATGTATATATACATGTGTGTATATATATATATATATATATATATATATATATATATATATGTACATATTTCCTCTCCATATATAAACTTGAGATCATCCATTTTCAGGCTGCTTATTCTGTCCAGAAAATGCCCTCTTGAAAATTGTATCAGATCACTTAATACTACAGCTTGATATAGGGTCTTTTTGTGCCACTGAGCCTGGACTCTGGAATATAATTGCCCAGCAGTATTGATTTAATTGCCTCGGTTTATTTGTGGACTCCTAATTATTGACTGGAGGTAAATTTAATGGAGCAGCCTTTATGAACACTGGGAAACCGCTGCTGTTGCTGTTATACATAATGAACTGCATCATATCCCTTTAGATCGTTTTTCAAGCTAATTTTATTCCACTGCGATAGTAAGATAACATTTAAAAAATCAAAGACTTTTTATTTTATTACTGACATAGGTGTTTTTTCTAATGTGTTAAATTTGGGATGGGCAGTCCAGGGATACAGACCTCAGAGTTTTCACTTGAATGCCACTTCATAATTATACTCAAGAGGAAAATCTTTGAACTCTAACATATCTCTTTTTCACCAGACTTCCCTTTTTACTCCTGAATTTGTTTGTCCAGAGTTTAAGAAAAAATCTCTTTTCACACCAGTGTTTCTGAACTTTAGTTTAGCTTTGGAATTTCAAGAAGCCTGCCTGCCACCTAATTTATGACTCTTTGCCAGACATAGTTCTCAAAATTACATTTTTGTTATCTTCAGTTGTTGGAAAAAGTGTTCTAATAGTCTGAAATAATATAGCAGTTAATTAGTTACTAAATGAGGCTTAAAATATTGCAGAAACATTGAGATAAAATTTTCACTAATATCATTATGATTCTATTTACCCAGGCAGAGTGAATGAAGCAAAGCATTAATAGATTATTGTTTTGCCAAAATAAAAATCTTTTGTAAAGAAAAAACATTTTTCAAATGAATTTTTAATTGTTTTGTTTTCAGTTTTTAAATTTATCATACAGTTGGACAAATTATTCGATTTACATATAAAAGTATTTGATTTTAGGAAGTTGGCTTGGGCTTTGATGTTATTTTTCATTATAAAGTTTATGTATTAGTCCATTCATTTGTTTTTGACAGTCTATAGGGTGTTGTGTGTGTCTGTGTGTTCACATCAGTGAAAATATGTATTGATAAAATACTCATTTGAAATTAGAAATCTATTCTACTTTATATCCGGTACATTGATATACATTAAAATAATACTGAAAAGTGTTGTCATGTGAACAAAGTATGAGATCTGAAACTAAAAATTCTTATATTTTACAATGGATAAAGGAGGTATAGGTATCTTTAAGTAAAAATGGATGTCAGCTTGGTAATTTTGATTTGTTAAATTTTCATACTAGGATGAGTGGGTTTTTTTGTTATATTTCATGAAGAAAATATCTGGGTGCATGACCAATATTTTATTAAAAATTTCAATCTCAACCTTCAATTTTTTTACTTAGTCACAAATTTATTCATTAATTTTGTTTGTTGTGCTGTCTGTAAAAGATTTTATAATTTCATTATAGAAGCATAGATTTATTTTAGTTAACATAATATTTATACACATCTGATTCACTAATAGTAAACCTATATCAAAAATTACAACAAAATATACTGGTGTTTCTTCTTTATTGGGAATTAGATACTCAAAATATGATTGTTATATTCAGTTTCTCATCAAGGTTATTTGTGCTTTGCTTTCTTTTCTCCTCAAACTTGCAGGTTTCAGACAATCATCCAAAATACTCATTAGTACAAAATGTTCAGTTGTTTTAAAAAAGATGAACAAAACACTCAGAATTTATGTGGAGACAAATTATTTTACAGATTTCTTTTGTAAAATATTATTTCTGAAATATATGCTGTCATAGCCCCTCTTTCACTTTGAGGAACTATTAAAATCCATAGGACAAGTGTAATGATTAAGTAGGCTTAGGAGAAATAATCAAATCCAAAAAGAGTATCTTTTAGTCAATTGCTATACCATATGAGTTGTGCCAAGTGTAAATAGGAACAGAGCCAACAAACAGAGCAGATTTTCCAAGGAAATCTACAGATAACTGACCTATTTAAAGAGAGTCATGAGGTAGGAAGATATAATATAAAGACTTTTAACCACTTTAGCTCAATTCAGAAGGGCCACTGAAGCAACTAGTGTACCTGCTCTGTTTTGTAGTCAGACTCAAAGAGTAGAAGCAAACAGAGATCTGATCCATATATGTCAAGTATAAATGAAAGTATGAAGATGAAAGCCAAAACAGACACATGAGACAATGTATAGTACCTTAGCAGAGAAAATGAGTGATGACCTCACTCAACATTTCATTTGACATTTCCCAGTTCTGTACCCAATTTTATTAGTATTCACCTATTTCTGCTCAAACACATTATTGGACCATTGGAAATTGATTTCAGAACAAAAAGTGGCCATGTTTTCAGTCATATCAATGATTTCATATCTTATGATTGTTTTTAGTATTCACTAATTATATACATTTTGTATACCCCACAATCAGAAAAGCAGATAGATGGTATTTGCCTATATGCCATTATAGTGTTTTACTTTGGACTACCCAATTGTCCTATGGAAAACAGTGACAGAAAAAAAATTGTTCCAATAATTTTTTATTAACATTATTACTATGTCTTTTTGCTTTTACTCTAATATGCTACTTGGTAGCTCAATAACAGCTAAAAGTAAAAGTGCAACAAAACTGCAGAGGAAAAATTATTTTTATTGAATTAAAGCAAGAAAGTATGACCTCAGAAAGATAGAATCTGGTCCTACCTATATCTAGTCATATTGTAAAAGCAAGTAAAAATGTATACTGTGGTATCCACACAAGTAAATAGATATAAAGAAGGTACCAAGAATATTGAGCGGCTCCCTTGTGGAGGTCTTATGGGAAAAAGGTCAAGAGTTTAACATGATGAGAAGACAAAGAGAGCTTTTTTATATATTTGGAAGGGGTATCCACTTCAATTAATTATAATTAACTGTTTACAAAAAGTCCAGCAGAAATGTGAACAAATAGAACTCCTGTCAAGTCTGCTTCAATGTACAGATTAATTAAAAACTAACATATTAATTTTATGCAAATAGTACTCCAAAATGCAGGCGGACAAAATAGAGGGATTGGGAATTCTATGTAGTGGTTCGTAGTCATCTCCCAGAGTTCTTTTTCTGGGTGTAGCTGGTTCAGTTCATTAACGCTCTATTTTAACTGATTTGATTCATCTCATTGTTGAAAATGGCCACGTCAATCAGAATTGATCATCATATAATATAGTTGTTGAAGTATACAATGATCTCCTGGTCCTGTTCATTTCACTCAGCATCAGTTCATGGAAGTCTCTCCAGGCCTTTCTGAAATCAAGTTTGATAACTTTTTGAGCATAGTTCTAAATTGCTCTCCTGAATGGCTGGATCAATTTACAATGCTACCAACAATTTATCAGTGTCCCAGTTTTCCCACATCCCCTCCAACATTCCTCATTATCTTTTCTTGTCATGTTAGCCAATCTGAGAGGTGTGTAGTGGTATCTTAATTGTTTTAATTTGCATTTCTCTGATCAATAGTGATTTAGAGCACTTTTTCATATGACTAGAAATGGTTTTAATTTCTTCATCTGAAAATTATTTGACCTTTGACCTTATATCAATTGGAGAATGGCTTGAACTCTTATAAATTTGAGTCAATTCTCTATATATTTTAGAAATGAGGCCTTTATCCAAATCCTTAAATGTAAAAATGGTTTCTTAATTTATCGCTTCCTTTCTAATCTTATCTGCCTTAGTTTTCTTTGTACAAAAAGTTTTTTAACTTAATATAATTACACTTTTCCATTTGGTGTTTAATGAGTTCCAGTTCTTTTTTGGTCACAAATTCCTTCTTCCACAGATCTAAGAGGTAAATTATCCTATGTTTTTCTAATTTGTTTATAATATGACTGTGTCTAAATCATGAACCCATTTCAATCTTATCTTGGTATATGGTATTAAGTATGGGTCAATGTCTAATTTCTGCCATACTATTTTCAAATTTTCCCAAAAGTTTTTGTCAAATAGTGAGTTCTTATCCCAGAAGCTGAGGTCTTTGGGTTTGTCAAATACTAGATTGCTATAGTTATTGACTATTTTGTCCTGTGAACCTAACCTACTCCATTGATTGACCACCAAATAATTTTGATGACTGCTGCTTTATAATAAAACCCTATTCTAATTCCTTTAATCTCTTTTTCATCTCTTATTGCCAAAGGTAGTATTTCCAGTACAATATTGAATAGTAATAGTGATAGTGGGCTACCTTGTTTCACTCCTGATTTTATTGGGAATGATTCCAGTTTATCCCCATTACATATGATGCTTATTGATATTTTAGATTCTACTGACTATTTTAAGGAAAAGTCCATTTATTCCTATATTCTCTAGTACTTTTAATAGGAATGAGTGTTAGATTTTATCAAATGCTTTTTCTGCATCTGTTGAGATGATCACATGGTTTTTGTTAATTTGGTTGTTGATATAGTCAATTATGCTAGTAATTTTCCTAATATTGAACCAGCCCTGCATTCCTTGTATAAATCTCATTTGGTCATGATGATCTGTGGATAGTTTTATGTAATCTCTTTGCTAATATTTTAGTTGAGATTTTTGCCCATTAGGGAAATTGGTCTATAATTTTCTTTTTCTGTTTTCATCCTACCTGGTTTACATAGGCACCAGATCTGTGTCATAAAAGGAATTTGGTAGCAATCCTCCTTTCCCTATTTTTTCACATAGTTTATAGAGTACTGAGAATTGTTATTTAAATGTTTCGTAGAATTCACAGACAAATCCATTTGGCCCTGAAAATTTTTTTTCTTACGGAGTTGATTAATAAATAATTTAAATAATCTATTTCTCTTCTGTTAATCTTATTTGTGTAGATATTCCTCCATTTCACTTGCATTATTAAATTTATTGACATATATACTTGGGCAAAATAACTCCTAATTAATGCTCTAATTTCCTCTTCATTGTGGAAAGTTCCTTTTTCATTTTTGAGATTAACAATTTGATTTTCTTCTTTCTTTTTTCTAATCAAATTAACCAAAGATTTATCTATTTTGTTGGTTTTTTTTTTCATAAAACCAACTCTTAATTTTATTTATTAGTTCAATAGTTTTCTTACTTTCAGTTTCATTAATCTCCCTTCTTATTTTCAGAATTTCAAATTTGGTATTTAATTGAGTTTTAAATTTGTTCTTTTTCTAGCTTTTTTAGTTGTAAGCCCAATCATTGGGCTTTTTCCTCTATTTTATGCAAGTCAGCATCTTAGAGATATAACATTTCCCCCAATAACCACTCTTGACTGCATCCCACAAATTTTGGTATGTTGTCTCATTATTTTCATTCTATTCAATGAAATTATTGATTGTGTCTATGATTTGTTGTTTCACCTATTCATTCCTTAGGATTAAGTTATTTAGTTTCCAATTAATTTTTGGCCTATTTTTCCCCTGGCCCTTTATTGCATATGATTTTTCTTGCATCATGATCTGAAAAAAAATGTATTTACTAGTTCTGTCTTTCTGCGTTTGATTTTGAGGTTTTTATGCCCTAACACATGGTCAATTTTTGTATGGATTCCGTGAACCATGGAGAAAAAGGTAAACTTCATTCAGTTTTTTCCAAAGTTCTATTATACCTAACTTTTCTAAAATTCTGTTTACAACCTTAATTTCTTTCTTATTATTTTGTGATTCAATTTATCTAATTCTGAGAGAGCAAGGTTGACATCCCCTACTAGTATAGTTTTGCTATTTCTTCTTGCAGCTCTCTTAACTTGTTCTTTAGGAATTTGGATGCCATATCACTTGATGCATATATGTTTAGTATTGATATTGCTTCATTATCTATGGTACCCTTTAGCAAGATAAAGTTTTTTTCCTTATCTTTTTTAATTAGATCTATTTTTGGTTTTGCTTGATCTGAGATCAGGATCACTACTCCTGATTTTTTTTTTTACTTCACCTGTAGCATGATAAATTCTGCTCTAGTATTTTACCTTTTACTCTGAATGTATCACTCTACTTTAATTGTGTTTTTCTTATAAACAACATATTGTAGTACTATGGTTTTTAATTCAGTGTGCTATTTGTTCCCGTTTTATGGGAGACTTCACCCCATTCACATTCACAGTTAAAATAACTAATTCTGTATTTCCTGCCATGTTATTTACCCTAAGTTATGCTTTTCTCTTTCTTTTCCCCTTTCTCTCTTACTCTGTATTTTGCTTCTGACCATCACTTTCCTCAAACAACCCACTCTCCTTTTAGAGCCCCTCCCCCTTTCCTCTACAACTTCAGTTTTCCCTTCTATTAGCATACCCCTTTCCTCTCCCACTTCCCTGTAAGGTGAGACATGTGACACAAAATATGTCTGATATTCTCTCTTTGAACCAAATCTTATGAGAGTAAGAATCACACAATGTTAATGCCCCTCTCTTCTGTCCCTCAGTTATAATAGGTGTTTTTTGCCTCTTCATGAGATGTTATTTCCCTTATTTTACCTCCATTTTCCTCTTTTTCCAGTACAATTCTACCTCTACTTACTTTTTCATATTATCATAATAAAATCAAATTATACCCACACTCTAAGTATATCCATACAAGAAATAAAGTTCTCAATATTTCTTTCTTTTTTTTCCTTTTTATGCTTCTCTTGACTTCTGTATTGGACATCAAATTTTTTGTTCAGCTATGGTCTTTTCATCAGAAATAAATGAAATTTACCTGTATCTTTGAATGTCCAACTTCTTTCCTGAAAGATACTGCTCAATTTAATTGGGTAGTTTATTCTTGGCTGCAATCGAAGTTCCTTTGCCTTTTGGAATATCAGGTTCCAGCCCTTTGATCCTTTAAGGTGGAAGCTGCTAGATCCTGGGTAATCCTGATTGTGGCTCCTTGGCATTTGAATTGTTTATTTTTGGCTGCTTACAATATTTTTTCCTTGGTCCAATAATTCTGAAATTTAGCCACAATATTCCTTAGTGTTTTCATTTTGAGGTCTCTTTCAGAAGGTGATTGGTGAACTATCACTTTTTGCAGATGACATGATGGTATACTTAGAGAACCCCAAAGACTCTGCTAAAAAGCTACTAGAAATAATTCAAAATTTCAGCAAAGTGGCAGGATACAAAATAAATCCACATAAATCCTCAGCATTTTTATATATCACTAACAAAATGCAACAGCAAGAGATACAAAGAGAAATTCCATTCCAAACAAATGTTGAGAGTATAAAGTATTTGGGAATCCATCTACCAAAGAAAAGTCAGGAATTATATGAGAAAGATTACAAAACACTTGCCACAAAAATAAAGTCAGATTTAAATAATTGGAAAGACATTCAGTGCTCTTGGATAGGCCGAGCGAATATAATAAAGATGACAATACTCCCCAAACTAATCTATTTATTTAGTGCTATACCAATCAGACTCCCAAGAAACTATTTCAATGACCTAGAAAAAATAACAACAAAATTCATATGGAAGAATAAAAGGTCGAGAATTGCAAGGGATCTAATGAAAAAAAACTCAGAGGAAGGTGGTCTAAGTGTACCTGATCTAAAGCTATATTATATAGCAGCAGTCACCAAAACCATTTGGTATTGGCTAAGAAATAGACCGGTAGATCAGTGGAACAGATTAGATACAAAGGACAAAAAAGGGTACATCTATAGCAATCTAATCTTTGACAAACCCAAAGATACCAACATTAGGGATAAAAATTCATTATTTGGAAAAAACTGTTGGGAAAACTGGAAATTAATATGGCAGAAATTAGATATGGATCCACACTTAACACCATATACCAAGATAAGATCAAAATGGGTCCATGATTTAGGCATAAAGAGGGAGATAATAAATAGATTAGAGGAACAGAGGATAGTCTACCTCTCAGACCTGTGGAGGAGGAAGGAATTTATGACCAGAGGAGAACTAGAGATCATTATTGATCACAAAATAGAAGATTTCGATTACATCAAACTAAAAAGTTTCTGTACAAACAATACTAATGCAAACAAGATTAGAAGGGAAGTAACAAATTGGGAAAATATTTTTAAAAGCAAAGGTTCTGACAAAGGTCTCATTTCCAAAATATATAGAGAACTGACCCTAATTTATAAGAAATCAAACCATTCTCCAATTGATAAATGGTCAAAGGATATGAACAGACAATTCTCAGATGAAGAAATTGAAACTATATCCACTCACATGAAAGAGTGTTCCAAATCACTACTGATCAGAGAAATGCAAATTAAGACAACTCTGAGATACCACTACACACCTGTCAGATTGGCTAAGATGACAGGAACAAATAATGATGAATGTTGGAGAGGATGTGGGAAAACTGGGACACTAATACATTGCTACTGGAGTTGTGAAAGAATCCAGCCATTCTGGAGAGCAATTTGGAACTATGCCCAAAAAGTTATCAAACTGTGCATACCCTTTGACCCAGCAGTGCTACTACTGGGCTTATATCCCAAAGAAATACTAAAGAGCGGAAAGAGACATATATGTGCCAAAATGTTTGTGGCAGCTCTTTTTGTTGTAGCTAGAAACTGGAAGTGGAATGGATGTCCATCAATTGGAGAATGGTTGGGTAAATTATGGTATATGAAGGTTATGGAATATTATTGCTCTGTAAGAAATCACCAGCAGGAGGAATACAGAGAGGCTTGGAGAGACTTACATCAACTGTTGCTGAGTGAAATGAGCAGAACCAGAAGATCACTGTACACTTCAACAACAATACTGTATGAGGATGTATTCTGATGGAAGTGGAAATCTTCAACATAAAGAAGATCCAACTCACTTCCAGTTGATCAATGATGGACAGAGGTAGCTACACCCAGAGAAGAAACAATGGGAAATGAATGTAAATTGTTAGCACTAATATCTGTCTGCCCAGGTTACATGTACCTTCGGAATCTAATGCTTATTGTGCAACAGGAAAATGATATCTGCACACATGTATTGTATCTAGGTTATATTGTAACATAAGTAAAATGTAAGGGATTGCCTGTCATTGGGGGGAGTGAGTAGAGGGAGGGGGGGATAATTTGGAAAAATGAATACAAGGGATAATAGTATAAAAAATATATATATATAATAAAAAATTATTAAAAAAAAAATGAAGAGGGAATGAATATAGCCTAAGGTCTAAGATTTTTATCCTAACATTCAGAGGGAATGGTTATAACCTAAGGGAGAGTAACTGAATAGGACATTTAGGGAAACTGAGTCAGGACATTAAAAGAGAACTGTGGCACAATACCATCATAGTCATCTCATATCCATACAGAGTCTATGTATGCTCCTTCTCCTTCTAATTCTTTATAGTAGTAAAGTAATAAAGTTCTTAATAATTATAAATATTATGTGTAGGGAATATAAAAGAGTTAGACTCCTTTCTGTGTCTCTCAAATCTTGTATTTTAAAGTTTTAAAAAAAATTCAGCTCTGATCTTTTCATTAAGAATTCGTTAAAGTCTTCTACTTCATTAAATACCCAATTTCCCCCAGAGGATTATACTCAGTTTTTTGGGTAGGTGATTTTTGGTTGTAATCCTAATTATATTCCAAACCCTCCAGTTCTTCAATGTAGAAACTGATAAATCCTTTGCAACCTTGATTGTGGCTCTACAATATTTGTATTATTATTTCTGGCTGCTTGAAGTAGTTTCTTTGTGACCTGGAAACTATGACATTTGACTATAATATTCCTGAGAATTTTCATTTTGGGATCTCTTTTAAGTAGTTATTGGTTAATTCTTTTAGTTTGTTTTTTTTTTTGTTTGTTTGTTTGTTTTTTGTTTGTTTGTTTTGACGCTCGAGTTTTAGAATATTATATCAGTCTTTCTTTATAATTTCTTGATATATGATGGACTTAATGTCATCTCTATGCAGAATGACTCCCAGCTCTATATCCATCCTTAGTCTTTTTTTTTTTCTTCTGAGTTCAGAAATCACATCATAGCTACATTTTGTAAGTATCTCAAATTCAGCACCTCAAAAATAGACCTTGGTATCTTCAAATACACCTCTTCTTTCAAACTGTCCTATAAATTTCATAGGCTTGCAATTACCTAGGCTTATAACTTTCGTGTCATCTATTAGTTTTCAGATTCACTCTTCACACCTATCTATCCTTGTGCTAAAACTTATTTATATTTTTACAATATTTCTCTTTCCTTCTATTCACACTGTTACTGAATTCATATATTTATTACCTCTTGCAGTAATGTATTTGGGCTCCTTACTTCAGTCTTTTCCCTATTCCTTTCCATTTTACATATAGCTACCATAGTGATTTTCCTAAAGTATATCACCTTCCTATTTAATAAAATTTTGTTAATTTTGGAGTATTAGCTTAGTAGTAGTATATGAGTAGATAAAAAAGCTATGTATATTATATGATAAAATCTACCATGAATAGATCAAAATGCTTTTGGGATATAGATTCAAATTGTTTCCCCAAATGTATAAACTAATGATAATATTAAATAATAATTACATTAATATAATAATAACAATAAATGGGTGAACCATTTCAGAGCTCAAAAAAAAAAAAAAAAAAGAAGGTGATTGGTGAATTCTTTCAATGGCTATTTTACCTTCTGATTCTAGGACATCAGGGCAGTTTTTCTGTATGAATTCCTGAAAGATAATGTCTAGGCACTTTTTTTCATCATGGCTTTCAGGAAGTCCAATAATCCTGGAAAAAGATCCCCTATTAGAGAATGGCTAAACAAATTATATTATATGAAGATAATGGAATATTATTATGTCACAAATAATGATGAAATGGACAATTTAAGAAGAAATTGGGAAGACTGTTAGATGCAGAGTGAAGTGAGTAGAACAATGATACATAATTATGGAATAAAACAACTCTGAGGAAGGTGGAACCAAAATATTTTGAGTTCCCTCCCTGCCAAAAAATACAAAACAGAACACTTACAAACAGAACTAGAAAATATACCAGTCTGAATCTTGTGAGGAAACCCAAGAAAAAAATTAGAATGAGTCATTTTTCCAGCCAAGATCAGCATTGGAAATAGACAAAGAGGATATATTGAAGATAAGGAGCCTGCTGTATTCTGAGCATTCCAAAGCAGAGGAGTAATGGGCTGGAGGGAAAAGAACATGTAATATCTATATGAGGACATGTCATGCAGCATTTGGGAATGGGTGCCACTTGTCTTCACTACCCAGATCCAAGTCATAGAAAGATAGGTGACATTCTAGGGTGATGAGCAGTAAATAGTCCTGGGTTGTATACCAATAGAGGAGCAAGCTCTAGAAATGTGAATTGAACCCCTTGAGCACTGAGAAGCAGAGAAGGGTCTTAGTTTCAACCAGTAACCCAAACTGAAAATTGTAGAGGAATAACTGGGGCAAAAAATCTAAATTAATGAGAAGCTTGAAGTACTATCATTCTGAACCAGTAAAGCTTTCTGGCAAACTGATAGTGACTAATCTACCAGTAATTTACAATTGCTCAGATATAACATCATCAGGTCAGGAACTCATAAAGAGTTCAGAATGGGGGAGATGGCCAGACCTGCCCTGAATCATCCTACTTTGGGGGCACTGATAGTTTGAAACACTCAGTTTGAGCTGTCTCTCATTTAACAAAATAATACAATACCTCAAGAAAGAAACTACAGGACTAACCTACACTCTCCCTTTAGAAGTGCTTCTGAAGTACTTCTTTAGTTCCAAAATAGCAATTCCAAAATCAGAAAATAAGTAATGAGTAAAGAAAGAACCGCATCATAAAAAGCATTATGGTACCACAGATGCTACTTCACTTTGCATCAGTTCATATAAATTATTTCAGATTTTTCTGAAATCATCCTGCCAATCATTTCTTGCATGGTAGTATCCCTTTCCTGTCATATACCACAAAAATATACCACCACTTGATTAACAATCCCTCAAATTGATGGAAATCCTCTCAGTTTCCAAATTTTAGCCACCACAAAAAGAGCTGCTCTCAATATGATAAAATTGAGTTGTAGTCCATGTCTCCACAAACTTGACATGAGAGACTTTTCTAAAATGTAAGAATGCTATGAATCTACTACATTTTTTTTACTTACTTGTCCAGTAATCTGTCTATATATATTCTGTCTTAATTGCTCTAATAATGAGAAAGTTCTTTTGAGTTACAAGTATCATCTTCCCATGTAGGAAGTATACAGTTTAATTTTATTAAGTTCTTTATGGTTCCCCATTTCTGTTTATCTGCTCTAGAATCATTTCTTGTCAGCTCTGGTCTTTTCATCTAGAATGCTTGAATGTTCTTTATTTCATTGAATTTTCATTTTTCCCCTTACTCACTTTTACTGGATAGGCGATTCTTGGTTGCAAATCTAGATCCTTTGCCCTCCAGAATGTCACACTGTATTTAAATCCTCGATCCTTTAATGTAGCTAATTGTGGCTCCACAATACTTAAATTGTTTCTCTCTATTTTCTTCTTGACCTGAGAGCTCTGGAATTTGGCTAAAATATTTATGGGAGTTTTCATTTGGGAATCTTTTTGAGGAGGTGATCAATGAGTTTTTCAATTTGAAAAAAAAAACAATCAACACGGAAAATAGATCCAGGAGAGATAATTTTTTTTCCATTATTTCATTCTTTTTAAAAATGTGTTTATCTGTATTATTATAAAATTATTATAGAAATATGACTATTATTATGCCCAAAGGGCTATCAAACAGTGCTCATCCTTCAATCGAGCAGTGTCTCTACTGGGCCTGTCTCCCAAAGAGATCTTAAAGGAGGAAAGGGACCCACATGTGCAAAAATATTTGTGGCAGTCCTTTTTCATAGTGGCAACAAACTGGAAACTGAATGGATGTCCATCAGTTGGAAAATAGTTGAATAAGTTAAGGTATGTGACTGTTATGGAATATTATTGCTCTACAAGAAATGACCAGTAGGATGATTTCAGAGATGCCTGGAGAGACTTACATGAACTTATATTAAGTGAAATAAGCAGAACCAGGAGATCATTGTAGACAGCAATAGCAAGATTATATGATGATCAATTCTGTTGAATGTAGCTCTTTTCAGCAGTGAAGTGATTCAGGCCAGTTCCAACGGTCTTGTGATAAAAAGAGCCATCTGTAATCCGAGCGGACTATGGGAACTGAGTGTGGATCATAAGAGTATTTTCACTCTTTTTTGTTGTTTACTTATTTTTTTTTCTTTCTCTTTTGTTTTTTCTTTTTGATTTGATTTTTCTTGTGCAGCATGATAATTGTGGAAATATTTATAGAAGAATTGTACATGTTTACCCTACATTGGATTACTTGCTGTCTGGGGTAGGAGGGAAGGGAGAGAGAAAAATTTGAAACACAAGATTTTGCAGAAGTAAGTGTTGAAAGCTTACTGTATATGTATTTTAAAAATTTTAAAAATTTAAAAAAACTATTATTATCAAAGGATATGAACAGACAATTTTCAGATGATGAAATTAAAACTATTTCCACTCATATGAAAGAGTGTTCCAAATCACTATTGATCAGAGAAATGCAAATTAAGACAACTCTGAGGTATCATTACACACCTGTCAGATTGGCTAAGATGACAGGAACAAATAACGATGAATGTTGGAGGGGGCTGTGGGAAAACTGGGGACACTGATGCATTGTTGGTGGAGTTGTGAAAAACTATTATTAAATTTTTTAAAAATAAAATTTACATGCAAATAAGAAAAAACTGAAATAGGAAAAGAAAGAAAAAAACAACAAAAAATTGTCATGTGCCCAACAGATCAAAATATGTAACAATAAATTTTCAATCCCAAGAAAGCATTTATAGTAATAGAAGATGTATTTATAATTTTGTCCTTTGCCTGCTTGTAGGTTTTCTTTTGTTCTCTGCTATTCTTTTTTCCCCCTTCTTCCCCCCACCTCTCCCCAAGCAAGTTACAGTAAAGCAGGAACATATTTGTATGTATATATATATATATGTATATATCATGCACATACACATACACACACACACACACACACACACACACACATATATATATATATATATATATATATATATATATATATATATATATAAACACACTCATATGCAGACCCCCAGACATATACATATATACATACACTTATATGTGTATATATAAATACATACACATATACACATATACACATATTTACACATAATCTAAAACATTAATGTGGCTGACATAATGTATATTTCTCTCTTGATTAAATCTTTTTTAAGTTTGACTTTGAGATCAATGATTATTATCCTTTTTTTCTAATAAATTCCATTCCTAATCCATTGCTATTATGTTTGTATATATCTATTATTTTCTATCCTTGCTAACTCTTTTACTTTATTTCTATCCATTAAGTTGTCTTGCTATTACTTAAACCTCCCCTATTTTTCATTATTTTTGTTTTGTTTTATTGTTTTTTGATTTCTGATAGTCATTAGCCTTCATTTGCTCAATTGTGATTTTTATGAAATTACTTTCTTCAATGAGCTTTTGTATCTCCTATTCCATTTGTCCAATTCTACTTTTAAAGGAGTTGTTTTCTTCAGTAAATGTTTGTGCCTTTTTTTCCATTTGACCAATTCTGGTTTTTAGGGCATTCTTCTCCTCCTTTTGTACTTCCTTTACTATTAGGATTAATCTGCTTTTTAAAGTGTTAGTTCCTTCAGTATTTTTTTTTTTGTCTTCTTTACCAAGATGTTAACTTGTTTTTTATAGTTTTCTTGCATCACTCTCATTTCTCTTCCCAGTTTTCAAAAATTCTCTTCTTCTCTACTTCTCTTTATTTTCAAAATCCTTTTTGAGCTCTTCAATGAGACAAATTCATATTTTTCTTGGAGGCTTTGGATGTAGGAGCTTTGACTTTTTTATCTGATTATGTTTTGATCTTCCTTGTCACCATAGTATCTCCCTGTGGTCAGAATTTTTTTCTGTTGTTTCCTCATTTTCCCAGCCTATTACTTGACTTTTAACTCTTTGTTCAAGTATGATTTTGCTTCCAGTGGAGGATGCACTGTCCCAAACTTCAGGGTTTTCATGTAGCTGTTTTCAGAGCTATTTCTAGGTATGTACTACAGTATCAGTTTTTCCAAGGTGGAATGATATAAGAAGAAGTGTATTTACTTCTCTCCTTCCCAGTGCTCTAGTCTGTGAGTGAGAGTACTTTTTTCTGCCCTGCAACTGTGAGAAGGGTCAATACTCCACTGCAGCCACTAGCTTTGGAATAATAGTGCTACTCCTTATTCTGGGACTGCCATCCATGACTGCAACCCATATCCAAGTATGGGCAAAGCAAAAGAGTCTTGCCTTATTGCTAACAAAAAGACTCTTGTAATTTCTTTCTGACAAATTGTTCAACCTCCTTACATTCTGTGGGCTGAGAACTCTGGAAATTGGCTGCTGTATTTGCTTATTCAGTAGCTTCTAAGGCCTGTTCCTGGTTTGCTGTGACCAGGGTTCTGCTGGTGTAGCCTGTGCTGGACTTTGCTCCACTACTGACCATCTAAGTTATCTTTGGCATCTAGGGGTGGAGAGATCTGTAACCATCAGTGTTGACACTGATTCATTCCCCCTGAGCCCTATTTCTGATTTTCTGGGGCTAGGGTTATGCTGATTCTGCCTCTTCTGAACTGAACTCTCCCCTCAATTTGATGCAAAGGACCTTTCCTACTCACCTCCTAAGTTGTCCTGGACTAGAAAATCATTTTATTCTGTAGGCTGCTCTATAAATCTTTCAGAATCATTTAAGGGTATTTGGAAATGTTGGGGCAGAGGAAAAAATCACAAGAAAGAAAAAGTTGTGGATGACATTTTCCTTCTAAAGTTTTTTTGGAATTGCCTTGGATCAGTGAATTGTTGAGAAGAGTTAAGTCTGTCATAGCTGATTACACAAATTTGCTGTTGCTGTGCACAATGTTTTCTTGTTCTGTTTATTTCACTCAGCATCAGTTCATGTAAGTCTTTCCAGGCTTTTCTGAAATCAGCCTGCTCATCATTCCTTATAGAACAATAATATTCCTTTACTTTCATGTGCTATACCATTCACCAACTGATGGGCATCCACCCATTTTCCAATTCTTTGCCACTACAAAAAGAGCTGCTAAAAACATTTTGCATGTATGGGTTCTTTCCCCTTTTTATTATTTCTTTGGGATAGAGATCCAGTAGTGCTAAGGCTGGATTAAAGGGTATGCATTTCGATAGCCTTAGAGGGTAAATTTCCTACCAATTCTAATTGTTAAAGAATTATTTTCTCCAATGAGATTTTGTATCTTCTTTAATATTTGGCCAATTCTACTTTTTAAGGAGTTCTTTTATTTGGTGAATTTTTATACATCTTTTGCCATTTGGCCTATGAAATTTTTTAAAGGTGTTTAGTATTTTTTGTACTTCCTTTCACACTTTTACACTATATTCCTTCCAGGTATTCCTGATGAAAAGATCAAAAGCTTCTTAGACATTCTGAAGTTCAAACACAGGAATTAAGAAAATATTTAAAAGATCAATATGAACAAAGAATCATAAATTATTTTAAAAGTGAGATAATACATGTGTGCTCTCTGACCCCTGTCCCTACAATTAAGGGTCACAGAGGAAGTATTTTAAAGATGAAGCTTTGGGATGGTATTGTATCTTGATAATCATCTTGATAATCATAAAAGAAGATTAGGAGATGGGAAGGGAAATGTACTAGAGGGAAGAGAAACTAAAGTGGAGAAAATTCTCATATAATTAGGGGGCACAAGTAAAGGTTTATATAACAAGAAAGAAAGTGGAGAAGCAGTTAGCATTTGAACCTTTCTTACCTTAACTGGTCAAAGATGGGAAAATGTAGAAACACACATGCATATATACACATACACAAACTGGGTACAAAAATATATTTCAATATAATAGGATTGAAAGGTGAGAAGAAGCAATTAGAAATAGAGGGTGTTTTTAAGAGATTAGTAGTGAGCAAATTAAACTAAACTCTAAGGAAATACAAAAAAGTTAATAGTTTGAGGTGGCAAAGAATGAGAATCTAAGGCCCATCAATGGAAGAACAGCTAAACATGTTAAGATATATAAATTTGATAAAATACTATTGTGCAATGAAAATGATGAAAGGAATTGTTTATGAGAAACTTAGGAAGACTTGTATGAACTGATGTAGAATGAAGTGAGCAGAACCTAGAGAACAATTTATTAAATTAAAGACTTAGGAACTCTGATCAGTGTTATTAACCAACCACAATTACAGAAATCTATTGATGAAATATCATCCCTACCTTTGGATAAAGAGATGAAAGATTCAAAGTACAGAATTTATATATGTATACTTATATATGTGTATACACAAGACACATGTATACATGTGAATATATTACATTTAAATAATCATTTAAAATTACTTTTAAAGTAATAAGTTTTATGTTTTGAAAAATGAAAGTAATTTTAAAAGATTTTACAATTGAAAGACAAAAACGATGTAAAAAAAGTACTTGTGGTCAGCCTCTTTTGGAGAAATCATATCTCTAATACCTAAGTTTCTTGCTACTATTTGTTTCATTTATGAGACTAGTTATGGATGCTATGGTTTTTAGATTACTTCATCATTACATCACTGCTTACACTATCAAACATTCCAGGTAGCAGAAGAGAAACAGAGTTAGAGAGGAAAGTGCTATGATCTATTCTTGATGAAGCCATATTGGCTCTTGGCAATTGTAACTTCTCTGTTTAGATATGTGCCAACTGTCTTTTTGATGATCCATTCTAAATTTTTTCTAGAAATTGCGGTCAAATTCTTACTAGTCTATTGTGTGCAGGTTCAGTTCTCTTTCCTTTATTTGAAAATTGAATTAATATTTGCTTTTTTCCATTCTTATGTTGCTTCCTATAATTTTCCATGATCTTTCACATATTGTTGATAATAGCTGAGCAGTCATATCTACCAGTTCTTTTTAACCTGAGAATGTACTTCATCTGGTCCTAGTGACTTGAGTTAATCAAAAGTAGCTAGTGCTTTCTTACTATCTTGTAATATAGACATTGAATTCCTGATAGTCATTTTTGTCCTGCTATTTCCAATGTAAAGATAAAACAGCAAGTTGTCTAGTTTGGCTAGTATATATATATCAGATGAAAAATAATTGTATTAAAAAAACTTGTAAGCCAGTTAAGAATCATGTTGTGGAGGATCTAAAAATCAGGGTAAAAATTTGGCATTTTAATCTATAGTCAATACAGAGCCACATAATAACTTTGAGCAAGGAAGTATATTTATATACATGCATTAATATGACATGATAATTAAAACTGTTATTCAGTCATTTCATTCATGTTCAATTCTTTGTGACCCCATTTGGAATTTTCTTGGCAGATAATAGAGTTTTTGCCATTTTCTTCTCCAGCTCACTTTATAGATGAGGAATTAAGCAAACCAGGTTAAGCGACTCGCTCAGGGTCACATAACTAGTAAGAATCTGAGGCCAGATTTGAACTCAGAAAGATGAGTCATCTACTCATCTACTATTACTAGTCCACTATACTGCCCAACTGCCCCAAACAAGATATTAATATGATATAAATATATATACATTAAATATTTATCTTGCTAGCTAACTGACAATTAGAAATGAGACAAAAGAGATTGGTAGTAGGGATACTGATTATGAAATGGTCACAATATTTTAGGTTACAATATTTCTTTTTAGAGCTTCTCTATTTCTCTTGATGGTCAACCATTCTCCAAGGCATTCCACTTAGTCATTTTTGATCTGTCCTCCTCTCTCACTTTCTACATCCAATCAGCTGGCAGATGTTATTTATTTCTACCTCACAATATGTCTTGCAGGAATTTCCTCTTTTTTATTTATATTGTCATTTCCTTAGTTCAGGACCTCATCAGCCTTTACCTTTGTAAAGAGAGAATGCGTAAGAATACAGTGGTTTTAAAATGTGGAGGATAAATGAGGGAGTTCACTAACTTTCCCAGTACTATCAAAGGCAAAGATTTTTTTCTTTGTTTCAGTGGGAAGGAAGGAACTGGAGAAGGCTTAGAATAATTGCCATGAGGAATGTGCCAGAATCAATCCATTAAATAAAAGAGTTGTCTGCAGCAGTGACAGCTATTGTTTAGCATCATATACATTCCTGCTGATAAGCTAATATTAGTTTTTTTCTCTTCCTGTTATGTCAGTATTAGAATAAGTTGAATGTAATTATAAAGGACAACAGCTGTCATTATCTTATTCCCATCTTGCTACTGAAGTTTAGAAATAGTCTTGAAAAAGGAGACTGTCCTATTATCCTTATATAGCTAATGTTTTATAGACTGTTGGGTAGGTTGATAAAATAGTTGTTTTTGTAGTTGATTGCAAGTAATAAAATTCAAACAGACCCAGATCTACTCACCTAAGGCTCACTGAAAGGATATTTGTTATTATCCCAGAAGGATGGATATGATATAATTTATCTTGTATATTTGTGATTTTGTTTTTTTTAAGTTACACCTCCATATTTGAAAGCTTTTCAATCAAATAATCAATCAATCAGTCTATATTTATACATGATTATGGACTTTTGGTAACACAATATCTATTAATTTTTAAAATTTTGTATGTATCAGTATTATATATGGACAATTATGGGAAATAGCTTTGTTCTTTTGGATATTTTGAGATCTGTAAACTTGTGGTATGTGAAATGTGAAGTGTGGTAAGATAGCTACAGAACTAGCCTTGAAGCCTTTCAGAAGACCCAAGTTCAAATACTATTGTTGGGGATGATGTGCAGGCTTTTGATGAGACAAGGCACGGGTGAAGTAAAAGAATTTACTAAATTATAAGTAAAAGTAGAAGTAAAAGGTTATTATAAATCATCAAGAGATCTCAAATGGAGCAGAACTCTTAGATGGAATTAGAGTTCTGTCGGTTCTGCCCATCCGCCCATTCTTCCCACCCTCCTATATATAAGATTTGAGACAATACAGAGCTTTTGGGTTTGAATAAGCTTCAGTAAGGCTATAGAAAGTTTGATTAGTGATAGTTCAAATTGTATAGAGCTTAAGTGGAGGTACTTAACGTGAATTCAGTTCTATTGAAAGTTAAGTAGGGGTACTTAGCTTTAATTCAGCTCTATAGAAAACTTGGGTGGTATCAGCTGAACTCTATAGAAAGATAAATTAGTGGTACTTAACAGAGGTGGGATTGGGCTGGCTTCTTAGGTCACGATAATGTGGGAAGTTATTTTTTGGGGGTCTCCAGCCTCAGTTTCCCTTGTCAGATTCCCATCACTACCTCTGACATATGCAATTTGTATTATTCTCTCATTTAAGCTCTTGGTATACTAGGCAACTCTTTTATTCCTTCCCCCCATTTTAATAGCTTTTTATTTTACCAAATACATGCAAAGATAGTTTTCAACATTCTCCTTTGAAAAACCCTGTGTTCCAAAATTTTTCTCCCTTCCTTTTTTCCACCCCTTCCCATAGACAGCAAGCACTCCAGTATAGGGTAATACTTTGTGCAGTTGTTCTAAACATAATTCCATATTCATCAAGCCATACAAGAAAAATCAGATCAAAAGGTAAAAAACAAACAAAAACAAAACAAACAAAAAAACCAAGGAAAAAAAGCAAAAATAACAATAACAGAGGATGAAAATAATATGCTTTGATCCACATTCAATCTTCATAGTTCTCTCTCTGGGTGTGGATGTCACTTTCTATCACAAGTCTATTGGAATTGCCTTGAATCACCTCATTGTTGAAAAGAACCAAGTCCATCACAGTTGGTTATCACATAATCTTCTTGTTGTATTGTACAGTGTTCTCTTGGTTCTACTCACTTCACTTAGTATCAGTTCATGTTAGTCTTTCTGGGTTTTTCTGAAATCAGCCTGCTCATCATTTCTTATAGAACAATAATATTCCATAGCATTCATATACCATAACTTATTCAGCCATTTTCCAACTGATGGGCTTATGCTCAGTTTCCAATTTCTTGCTACTATAAAAAGGGCTGCCACAAACATTTTTGCACATATGGGTCCTTTTCCCTTTTTAATGATCTCTTTGGGATACAGATCCAGTAATGGCATTGCTGGATCAAAGGGTATGCACAGTTTTAAAACACTTTGCACATAGTTCCAAATTGCTTTCCAGAATGGTAGGATCATTTCACAACTCTACCATTAGCCTGGGCTTGTTAAGTAAAACCTTTCTGTAATTTCTTATCAAATTGACCTGGTCCTAAATTACTACCTTAAACCCCACTAGTTCCATAAACAAATTCATATGATCCAGCCAACTGTCCCATACTTCTTTATCAGTAAGCTCATTTAATTTATATGCCATCCAAAAACTGCCTTTTGATTTCTCTCCTGGAACTTAGCTATTTCATAGTCTCCTACTAGAAGTAAAGCACTTATGGTTTATTTAACAAGTTCAGTGTCATGTGTCTTTATCTTCCATCACTGTTTATCTTTGATCTGACTATTGATCTTTTTCTTCTTTTTAAAAAGTATTATGATCTTTTTATAGATACTTCAGGGTGATAAATTTTATGTTTCATTAATGTCATATTTTTGGTAGGATACTTCCTATTCTTGGATGATCTATTGTATTCGATTTTACAGTTACAAAAGCATACATTAGGATTGGTATTATTTTAGAAGTGAATAAGGGACTGTGTGTGAGTAATTTGTGATGTTAAAATAAAATGAAAGGCATTAATAAAACTTATTTTAAAAATTAGATCTTCATCTATATGTGATAGATATAAGAGCAATGAATGAAAGCAGAGAATGAAAGAAATCACATTTTAGTCTTGTGATTCTATAATTGCATGTCAGAGTCTTTTAATATTTAAAATTAGAGAAGTAGGAAAATTTAATATAGCTTTGGCGGTTTGGAATTATCAGATCCAGTTTTTGTAACAGTTTCACTGCAAACTTTTTTTTTTTTTTTGAAACTCCAAATTACACTTAGGGAAAGATGGATCTTTGGCAAGGGAGGGGAAAAACCCATTCTTTTTACAGTCAGCAATGAGCAATGAGCAGTCAGCAACAAACTATAATGTAATTGTTCTCAGAATTCTAAAACAAAAAGCATATTGCTTTTGAAGTTTTATATTTTATATTGATGTTTTCAGAAATGTTCTATTCATTCCAACAAACAAAATTTCTTTCTTGAATTCTGTCTTTATGTTAGGTATATATTGCCCATAAGATATGTGTACTCATATGGATTATTTAAATGTGCTTAAGGGAGCCATTGATAGTGACCTCTGGAACTCTTTCCTATGTCTCTGAGAGGGACTCTTGACTAGTATCTTTCTTCCTTCCTATATACTGCTGAATGAGAGGAATAGTTTTTACATTTGAAACAAAAGCTACTAGCCTCCCTAGTCACTATCCCATAAAAGAAAATAAGTAGCCCTTACCTTACACTTGCCATTTGACTCCTTTCCATAAAACCATAATTATTACAAAGATACCAATATCAATAAAAAAACATTTATCTAAGCAAATAGCAAACAAAAGTGTGCAGTCATAGAATTTAAACTGACTAGAACATACCAGAAAATACGCAGAGTGAATAAGTTTTATCAATTGGAACAAGCTAACTTAGCTCAGGCCAAGAACTGAGAATACATTTTAGCTCTTGGATAAAATATATCTAATTCCCTTATGTCTGACAGTAAGGAAGTTGGAGTAGATTGATGATCTAATTTTACCTACATATCTTCCATTTTCAAAGTCTATCTTTCTCACTCCACATATTTATTGTCAGTTATTTAGTCATTTCTTAAAGAAGAAGAAGAAGAAAGATTATCTCTCATCTCAAATTTCTTGCATCAAGTTCTCTATCTACATAGTTATGCAAGGTTGCTCCATTTAGGAGAGTATCATAAACAATTCCCAAGCCTTGACTAGAAACTCGGGTTATATTCGAACATTCTCATCAGACTATTGATTATTAATTTTTTTACTTGAAGGCAATAAATATCTCTTGGCTAAACATTATTTTCTATGCTCTTCAAATAAGATGGGCTAATAAATGCTTACTCTCTTTTATTACGTTATAATTTGTTTCAAGCTAAAGTTATTTTTAGGCTTTAAAGTCAAGGAATTTTAAAATAATGTTTTAACAATTTTTGGGGGGTAAGAACAAAATATTGTTAATTTCATTTTTTTAACATTTAACATAATTTACTTTTCTACTTTGTTTTCCACTAACAAAAGGACCTCCATTTTACAATTTTGTCTACTGTAGCTAGTTTTCATGCTCTAAATTGTGCCTTATATAACTTATAGTTCTGGATGTCATATCCAAGATATCCCTCAAACATCTGCACACATCATTTATGTCTTGCCTTATAGAGATGCGTTTTTACAGAGCCAGTTTTTTAAAAATATAAGACATAAAATTGTGTTTTTGGCAGTGGGAATCCCAGTACTTACAGGTAGGCATCTGCAGGTGTTTATATGATTAGAAACTGTGAAAGTCTGTGTAAAATAAAGGAAGTTTTCTTAAGCAAAAGAATTTAATCTTTGAAACCTGTGAGTGAGGAAGGGAGGGAGGGAGGAAGGGAGAGAGAGAGAGAGAGAGAGAGAGAGAGAGAGGAGAGAGAGAGAGAGAGAGAGAGAGAGAGAGAGAGAGAGAGAGAGAGAGAGAGAGAGAGAGGAGAGAGAGAGAGAGAGAGAGATGAGAGGAGACGAGGAGAGAGAGAGAGGAGAGAGAGGAGAAGAGAGAGAGAGAGAGAGAGAGAGAGAGAGACAGAGAGAGCAGAGAGAGAGAGAGAGAGAGAGGAGAAGAGAGAGAGAGACAGAGAGACAGAGAAGAGAGAGAGAGAGAGAGAGTAAGAGAGAGAGAGAGAGAGAGAGAGCTAGAGAGACAAGAGAGAGAGAGATGAGAGAGTAGAGAGAGGAGAGAGACAGAGAGAGAGAGAGAGAGAGAGAGAGAGGAGAAGAGAGAGAAGAGAGGAGAGAGAGAGAGAGAGAGAGAGAGAGAGAGGAGGAAGAGACAGAGCAGAGAGAGAGGGACAGGAGAGAGAGCAAGAGAGTAGTGGAG